>NW_012151174.1:2210193-2251670 GCF_000956105.1 Propithecus coquereli
CAGCGTACAGCCCCCCAACCCCCATTTTCTTAAGATCCAGAGGGGATCCCCCACTTTTGCACCCATCTGCGCCATTGATCCCTGATGATGTGAGGAGGGGACAGGAACAGGGACTGGTCTCAGGATTCTAAAGAGGCGGTGGTCTACGCTTTGGGTTCTGAATGGGAGGGGCTGGGTGCCTGGCAGGGTTCGAAAAGGGGTGGGGCGAGGAGGGAGCACTCAGGAGGGGGCGGGGTCGGAGGGCCCGGGTGAGGAGCAGGTTTAGACGCTGAAGGCGCGGACAAGCGCGTGCGTCACGGAAGGGGCGGGTCCAGGGTGGATGGGCCTCCTGGGCGGGAGGGACGAAGGACAGGGTCTTGGGAAGAGCAGTTGCGGGATCTTAAAAAGGCGGAGCTTAGAAGTAAATTGCCTGAGGGGCGGGGCAGATGAGAGGTCCAAAAGGGAGGAGCTACGTAGCAGTGTTCGTAACGGGCGGGGCCTTGGGAGGGAATAACGGAGAGGGGCGGAGCATTCTGAAGGGGAGGAGCTAAGGAGAACGCTCTAAAGGGGCGGAGTTTAGGACTAGAAGGCCTCGGGGCGGGGAAGAAGACATCATCAGAGTATTTCAAAGGGAGATCCAGGTTCGTAAGGGACCGGGCTCAAGCTGGCTCTCAGAAGGGCGGGTCCTCGAGCCCGGGGGCGGGGCCTAGATCTCGGGGTCCACCCTCGCTGTCTCGCCCACTTGCCTTCACCCCCGTTCTTTTCGGTTAATTTCTGCTACGGCCGTTCCCCACCCTGCCCTGGGCCCAGGGGGCTGCGGTCTGAACTCTGGTCGGCTGGAGGAGTCGGTGAGTGGGGCCCTGGGGCGGAGGCGGAGCCAGGGCGGAGCTTAGGGAAAGGGGTGGAGCCTGAGCGTTGAAACCTGCTAATACACCGGGAGCGGGAAAAGAAATTTAGAAGTGAGGCCTGAGAATCTGACCCTGCCTGGGTTAAGGGCAGGACCCAAAGATCGGCAGAGTGAGAAGGGAGCATCAGAGGGTTAGAGGAGAGGATTGAGGAACTAGTATGACCAGAATACCTGGTATTTGTTAGGCAGAGGCGGGGCCATATCGGACGTGGGATGAGGGTGGGAATGAGGCCTGATACCCCGACAATCGGGGGCGGGACCAGAAAGCGGGGCGTGGCCTAGGGCTCTGGAGCCGGGCTGGTGTGCTGGGAAAGAAACCTGAACTTCTTGTAGGCCTCGTAGGCTACTGGGCATAACCATCACTAAGTGATGTGGCCGGAGAGACTGACAAGAAGGCAGGCAAGACTAGTTTTGGAGCCTGGCAACTTGGGACGTGGCCAAAGTGATGTGAGGAACCAGCCAAGGGTCCAGACATAGAACCTTAGTACACTAAGGTGTTGGGACCTAAGTGTCGCAACAGTGGCTGTGTGCGGTCATGGGGAAGAAAGCGTGAACACTGAGAGCCTAGGGACTAGGGCCTGAGCGGATCTTGGAGAACAGGGGGGGGCCCGTCCGGACCGGTAAGACCAAGTACAGCCAGCCTCGTGGGGTCCCCACAGCCCTGGCAGACTGACTGGCTGAAGGTTTTCTGATCACAGTCCCCGACCTCTGTCGGAAATGGGGAACGTGCAGTCGGAGCCGTCCGCGGGCGGGGGCTCCCGAAAAGAGCAGGCCTCGGACCGCGCCTCCGACTCCCGCCGGACGTCCCTGGTGGAGCCCGAGGTGATCCTTTGCTCCCCGGCCATGCGCCTGGCTCGAGGGCTGGGTGTCTGGTTCCCTAGCAGCCCCGCGCCACCGGGACTCCTGGTACCTCCGGAGCCCCAGACCTCACCCTCGCCCCTGCCCCTGACCTTAGAACTGCCCTCGCCAGTGACGCCTCCTCCAGAGGAGGCGGCTGCGGCTGCGGTCTCCACACCACCCCCGCCCCCCATGGGGACCCTGTTGCCCGCGCCGTCTAAGTGGCGAAAACCCACCGGCACTCCGGTGCCCCGGATCCGCGGCCTGCTAGAGGCGAGCCATCGCGGCCAGGGTGACCCTCCAGGCCTCCGCCCGCTGCCGCCACCGCCCCGGCAACTAACCGAAAAGGACCCGATCCCGAGGGTCCCACCCCCACCTCAGCCGACTTTGGAGCCGCGGAAGCCGCCACCACCGCCACCTACCGACTGGCAGCTCTTGAACCGCAGAATCACTCCTGCTTTGGCCACGCCCGCCGCAACCCCCACAGAAAGCCACGTTGGGCACGGCAGCGAGGGCCAGATCGCTGGCGGGGCTCAAGGAGGAGCATCTCCCCAAGCAGGCGAAGGCGAAATGGCCCGGCCTGCGGCTTCCGAGTCCGGCCTGAGCCTGCTATGTAAAGTCACCTTCAAGTCGGGGCCTCCCTTTCCCCCTGCGGCAGCCTCAGGTTCCTTGGCAGCCAAAGCCTCGCTCGGGGGCGGCGGAGGCGGAGGCGGAGGCCTCTCCGCCGCCTCCGGTGCCATCTCTTATGCCGAGGTCCTGAAGCAAGGGCCTCTGGCTCCTGGAGCCGCTCGACCCTTGGGAGAGGTCCCTCGCGGGGCACAGGAACCCGAGGGCGGAGATGGAGACGGCGAAGGGTGTTCTAGTACCCCTTCGGCGTCCGCGTCCCACGCCCGAGTCCTACCGCCGCCACCCTACGCCACCTTCCCAGGTTCGAAGCCTAAATTCGACTGGGTGAGCCCTACCGATGGCCCTGAACGCCACTTTCGCTTCAACGGGGCTGCTGGAGGCGTTGGGGCGCCCCGACGGCGCGCAGCGGCGCTCTCGGGGGCCGGGGGCTCCCCTCCGTCACCACCAGGGCCGATGCACTCAGCTCCCGGGCCCCGGAGGCCCGCACCTGCCTTGCTGGCGCCGCCTATGTTCATCTTCCCGGCGCCCACCAACGGCGAGCCCGTGCGCCCCGGGCCTCCAGGCCTGCAGGATTTACCCCCGCCGCCGCCGCCGCCCGCACCGCCACCCACACCACCTCCCGCGCCGCCGCCCACACCGCAGCCGCCCGTGCTCCAGCCAGCGCCGCTGCCGCTGCCGGTGGCGCTCCCGCCCACCCCAGGCCTCAGCCACGTGGAGCCAGCCCTGGCTCCCGCCCCAGCCCCCGCTCTGCCCGCCGCCTTGGCCGCCGACCAGGCCCCAGCCCCGGCTCCAACACCCACCGCTGCCGAGCCGTCGCTGCCTGCGCCCCCGCCCGCGCCCGCGCCCATCAAGGCCCGCACACGTAGAAACAAGGGTTCTCGTGCGGCCCGGGGCGCGACCCGCGAAGATGGCGTGCCAGGAGACGGTCCCCGCGAACGAGCTACAGCTACCATGACTGACAGCGGCGGTAGAGGGAGTGGAGTCAACGGGGCCCCTCTGGCTGGGGCAGCCAACACCGGCGCTGCGCGCCACTGGCCGCCCTTCCAGGTGCTTAAGTCTTGTCCCTGCAAGTGTTACTGCCGCCACCAGCCAGGCCATCGCCGCCTGCCACGCAACGTTTCTGCCTGGTGAGGGAAGGTCTGGGAGTAGGGAAGGGAGGGAACACCCCCGGAAATCCTGAATCCCAGACTTTCCCGGATAGAGTCTTATTCAGCCCTTTGGTGTCCTGACCCTTCGCCTTCTTCTTGGCCACATCTCAAAGCTAGCTGAGCTCCCATCTTTCAGGACCAGGAGGAGCCTTGATCCCATACTGGCCCCTAACAGGAGAGGGGACACCTTGGCCCAGCCCTATGGTTTCCACACCCCCAAGTGGACCCCTGGCCTTCTGCTACTCTCTGGAGCCAACAGGGAGGGAAGCTGGTCCCAGCTGGCCTGACCCTGTACACTACCTTGACCCTGTCCCTGAGGACACCAAGAGGGATCATGTCCCAAGCTCTCCAGGGATCAGAGGGAAGGAGATAACTATCTTTCTGGAACCAAATGGTGGGGGGGAAATGTAGGCCCCCAACTTTCCTAGACACAGAAGCAGTGCTCACCTAGTTCCTCAGATTCCTGACCCCTCCCACCTTTGGCAACTTCTGACTCTGGGACCCAAGGCTGTGACCACCAGAGGGCACTGATGTCCCAGCTCTTGTGCAGCAGAGTCCCCACATCCAGGGGAGACACTGTCCTCCAGCTACCCATTAACGCTACACTGAACCACTTGATCTGGTCACCAGAGTCTGACCTTGGCTCCTGAGGACAGAGTCACTGGGCGACTCTGCTCCCTACCTCTTGGAGCTCAGCTGGGACACCATCACCAACGCTCAGACCCCACTTTCCCGCTAAGATTAAGTGGATACAGCCCTGCTCTAAACTGCCTTTGGGATATTCAGACATGGCCTTCAGAAGCTTCTTTATTCAGATAGGGAAAGTGAAGCCCTAGAACGGGTAAGGGCCTGGCCTCGCAGCCGAGCCCTGCTGACTCTACCCTCCCCCTAGGCTGAGAACACCTACCAACCACCTGAGTGAGCCGCCCTGGGTCGCCACCATCAAGCTGGCCGGCTCCCTAGTAGCTGGGCTGGAGCACTACGACTTGCAGGCCACCCACGCCAACTGAGTGGTCTGCACAGCACCCTCCACCTTCCCCTCCGTGCCAATAAAACTACCGATACAGATCCTAGCAGCCTGCCAGTCACCTGCTGAGGGGTGAAGGGGTTGGGTGGAACGGGGCAGAAGTCTTCATGAAAGCACCACAACCTGGGGACAGTAAAAGGCTGAACCCAGAGCAGCAACAACTGAGGTTCTGATCACCCAGCATCCAGACTGCTGGGCCCAGGGCTGGGGTGGGCTCGTTCTTCTTAATACTATACGCCCCACTCTGAGATGACCTGGTACTAAGCTCAGAGTTCAGCACAAACCGCTTTGGAAAGATATGATCATTCCCATTTTACAGTTGGGAAAACTGACTCTGGAACTTTCTTGAAAATCTCATCCCACAAAGGGCTCAGCCAGATTTAGACCCTGTGCCTTAAACACCTTCCCAAGAACCTCAAGACAGGAAACATGGGCTGGGGGATGGGGAAGGTCTTAAGTTACAAAGCTGGCTGGGGAAGGGCGGGGACCAGGGCCAGCCCATGCCAGGCCCCACACCTCGCATCCACAGAGGGCGCAGACGGGCAGCCCACAGATGTGTTCCATTCCACGTCATTTTAATAATTATTTAATTCATTGCCAACATTTTTGAAGAATGGGACACTTCACCCCCTTCACTGAAAAAGACTGGCGTGCTGGCCCAGAATTCCCACGTGTCCACAGTGCTGCAGGGCCCCACAGTGGGCACTCGTGACTGCCGAGGGCCCCCAAACTTTAAGTTCCTCAGAGATACGAACTTGTCTCCCTGCCACTCCAACTGGGGAGACAGGGCCCAGAACGGAGAATGTCAATCCACCTTTATTGAAGGAAACCCTGCGCTGTAACTGTTTTAAATAAGGCGTGCCCTGCCCCACCCCGGCGCCCGGTGGGCTCAGACGATCATCTCCAGCTGCCGGGCATACTCGATGACCTGTTTGGCCAGTTCCGTAGAGGGAATGGTGGTGTCTTCTGGCTTCTGCTGCTGGCTGGCAAAACTGTAGTAGTTGTTGGGACCCAGGACCCACCCTCGCTGCAGGAAGGGAGGGATTAGATGCGTGGGTGATCACAAAGGCTCCCCGCCACCCCACGGAGCCAGCACTTACCCACATGTGCCATGCTCTCTTTCCTCACCAGCCCCACTCTACCCAAACAACTTCTAGGCAAGTAACTTCACCTCTCTGTGCCTCAGTTTCTGCATGTTTGAGACAGGGAGGGACCCTAATCACACACTTCTTTGGGTGTGCTGTGAGGATTCACTGAATCAACACCTCTGAAGTGCAGAGAACAGTGTCTGGCCTGGAGTAAGTGAGCAATCAGTGTCAGCTGTCACCATCACTCAAACTCAGTTTCACCCTTTCCTTAGCTCTTCTTGGTCCTCCTACTGCCTCCTGGGACACCAGAGTCACTGCATGCCATGCCTCAGCATCTCTTGGGCCACCACTCCTGCTCAAACGCCCCAGACCAAGTGAAGTGAAGTCTTGCAGAAAAAGCTGCCACGTTTGATAAGGATGGCAGCCAATACGTGCAGAGCTCTGAACTCCACCCAGCAAAGGGTACTATGCCAAGCTCATCCCATGTGTTAAACTCCAGCCCCATTCTATGGGTAGAGAAACGGAAGCTCAGAGAGGTTTGGCAATTTGCCTAAAGTCACCCAGCTCGATTTAAACCTGGGAAGTCTTGTTCCAGCGCCCTCTAGGCTGCCCACGCTGGTGTTAAGAGTGCACCATTTTGCCCCACGGCCCCTTGGCCTGCACCCCAGCCACCTTTTTGGCGTAGTCTGTCATCTTTTTGGGTGTGTTGAAGAAGAGGATCCGGGTGGCCTCAGTGAAAAGGATTTTCTCATAGGCCTTCTCGATGCATCCAGCAATCTCATCCCTGGGGGAAGACGACAAGCTTCTCATTACTGAGCAAAGACAACCTTCCAGGCCTTGTCCTCCTAGGCCTGACATGTATCAGCTCTGACCCCTCAGAGGTCAGAGCACTGATACGCTGGTGACTGGTGACTGGGATATATGACATGCCCTGGATCACGTACTGATCGAGGCTCAAGTTGCCCAGAGGGGGAGTAACTTGACCGAGTCGCAAAGCAAGCAAGGGCCACGGGGCGGGGGTGGGATCCACACCCAGATCTTGCTGACTCCTGGGCTCAAACTCTGAATCCCACTCCCGGCCGCGAGGATTTCTGAAACCCAGCTCAGGATTCGCACGAGGGGATCTCTTCATGTAACGCCCCCTTCGCCAGGGCGCTACACCCCACTTCACAGATCCTGAGGGGGTTCCTTGCACCCATTAAGAGGCACCCGGCATGAACAACACCGAAGTAGAACACAGCAAGGCATCGAGTCACTGCAATGGGGGAAGGGCTTAGCTCTGGGGTAAAATGAGTGACGTGGAGGAGCGCGTCGTTTCTGACGTGTTTCTCTTGGGCCAAGTGGTGGGTACCTGGGTACTCCCTGCCCCTCCTCACTCCTGCCACGTCTCCAGGCTTGCCTTTGCCACCCGAGTGAACCAGCTCTGCCACCACTTCGACACCCTTTTACTCCTCAAGGGACGTGTATGTCATGTCACTTGTGCATACAGCAACCCAACCGGGCTAATGGGACTTGGTGGCCCCATTCTAGAGCAGGGAAAACAGGGTTCCATGGTTTAGGTGACCTGAGGCGAGGTCAGGTGATTCACTGGATGAGTATCTGGGAGGGGAGCGGGCTGGCACACTTCTAACAGAGGCAGCACAGTCCCTGTCTGTTGAGCACTATTTGGGTGCCAAGCCCATGCTCAGGTTTGACACCTATGGCTGAACACGTCAACAGCCCAGAGCGAGATGAGCTTTATCATCCGCAATCTCAGGACCAGTCCCAGTTCATAGAAAAGGAGAACCAAGGTGCTAGGAAGAGAAGAAACATGCCCGGGCCCGGGCGCAGTGGCTCATGCCTGTCACCCTAGCACTCTGGGAGGCCAAGCTGGAGGATTGCTTGAGTTCAAGAGTTTGAGACCAGCCTGAGCAAGAGCCAGACCCTGTCTCTACCAAAAATAGAAAAAATTAGCCAGGCGTGGTAGCGCACACCTGTAGTCCCAGCTACTTGGGAGGCTGAGGCAGGAGGATCACTTGAGCCCAGGGTTAGAGGTTGCAGTGAGCTATGACAATGCCACTGCACTCTACGGGGTGACAGAGAGAAGCTCTGTCTCAAAAAAGAAAGAAAGAAACACACCCAGGCCATTCCAAATAACAAGTGGCTGGAATGAAATTCAAACTTGGGGCTGACTCAAGTCCAAGTTCTTTCCAAATCCCACAGGGCCCTGGCCCGCCTCGTACCTGATAGTGTCAAGCAGGATGTCAATGAAGAAAGTGTAGCTCTCAGCAGGGATGTTACCCTTGGCCAGGAACACCTTGTTGTAGCTGCCCTCCATCAGGTACTGCAGAGGCCAGAGACGGGGAAGAAAAAGGGATGAAGAGGTGGCACAGGGCCTACCTGCTGGGGCCTCACTGCACTCCTAGTGCCCCTATGATCCCTACTCTGCCATACAGCCACCCCTTTCCCCATGCAGACTGGGTACCACCTTCACCTGGAGGCCTGCTTCCGGGAAGCCCTCCCTACACACACACACACACCCCCTCTTTCTTGCAGGCCTCCCTGGTTTGTTTAAACGCACGCACACACCCCTCTCTGTCTCTGTCTCTCTCTCTCTGCCTACGCTTGGCCTGTGTCTGTTTCTCTTTTTTTTTTTTGTATCACAGGGAGACAGAGCTGGACTCACCCCAGGCTCATCTCTCCACCCCTCTGCCCAAACCATGCTGTCTGCTGTAACTACCCTCTCTCCCATCCTCTCCCCACCAGCCGAATCCTCCCAGCTCCGGGAACAACTTCCTAACCTCAGGTCCTAAGGCTTTCCCTGGCCCTGCTCACTCTGTTCCAGAAACACTGTCTTCTTTGCTGTCCCTCAAACAGCAGGCATGTTTCTGCTTGAGGATACCTGGGCTGGCTGGTCCACTATCTGGATGTCTACATGGTTCGGTTTCTCACCCTTTTCAAGTCTTTGTCAAATTTCACCTTTTCCGTGCGGCCTTCCCTGACCACCCTAGATCAAATTTCACCCCTGGCCCCAACTCTCCACCCTCCTTCCTGCTCTATTTTCCTCCACAGCACTGAACATCCGACAGGCTATTTAGGTTACTCACTCTCTTGGTTTACTGCCTGCTTCTTCACCTGAATGTCACCACCACAAGATCAGGGATTTTATGTTTGATTCACTGCACAATCTGAAAATCTGCCACAGTGCCTGGCACAGCTGGGATTCGGTATTTGCGGGATGAACAAGTGAATGAGTCCATGGGTTGAAACATGGGTGGTCCCTGGCCACTCCTTCAGAAAACCCTCCCTAAAGTCTATCCCTGCACTGCCCACTTTAGCCAGGCCCTCCCCTTCCCCATCCTCAGTCTCACTTGCTCGAGGGACACTGGGTGCTTGATGTAGACATTGGTCTGGATGTCCTTGGCAGGCAGCCGCTCCAACTCTGTGTGGAACTCAGCCACCCGGTTCTGGGACAGCAGGAAGAGGAGGTTGAGGCCCAAGAGTTGGTGCATGTAGGCTGACTCAGGGAGCTGCTCCCTGTGGACCAGGGAGGGGGAACCAAGGTAAGAAGGGCTTAGGGACCTACCAACTCTCCACCCCAGGCTCCAGGGACCCTAACAACTGTCCTTTAATATATCCTTAAAGGGGTATTGGATCTTGATCTTTCAGATGAAATACACAAAGAAGTCACTTACAAGTCATACTGATCCAAGTAAGTGACTTCACTTCAGTGAAATGACTCAGCCTCAGTTTCCCAAACTGTAAAATGGGTATCCATCTCATACAGATGGGTTAAATGAACAAGGGTTAAGTGACTTAAATGATCTAACCCAGGAAAAGTGATTAGTGTTCTAATCAAATAAACACTGTATAAATATCAGCTATGATTACATTAAGGATCATCACCCCACCCCACATGCACACTTTAAGCAGAAAACTTAGAGAGTAAGGTCTTTTGCCCAAGCCTGCATGATGAGGAAATAGCAGAAGTTTCAAACCCAGATTTGTCTGAGGTCAAATTCTTAATCATTAATTCATGCAGGCCATTAATCCATTCAGTTTTATGTTCAAAACATATCTAGCGAGTCCTTGCTCTGGGCCTGGCCCTGTGGTAGGCAGTGTGGGGAAACAGCAGTGACCAAGATAGCGCCAGGCTCTGCCTTTAGGAAACTTGTAATCCAGTGGGAGAGACAGGGCTGGGATGGGGCCATGGGCAGAGGGACAGGGTGGGACAGTACTGGAGGCCACAGGAAAGAACTTGGTCTTGTGCCTGAGGGCCACGGAGAGCAGGAAAGATTCTGAGCAAGAGATCAACAGTGTGTGTCAAATTTTAGTGTCACACAGACCCTACTGCTTGTCACTGGGATACGAGTCAGAGGGGCAAGGCTGGGGCCCAGGAAGGTGAAAACTGATGGTGGCCCCACTGGGCAGAGAGGATGTAGTGTGGGAATGGGTGAGGGGAGACTGGGGACCTACAGAGACTGGATCATACAACCCCAGTCTCAGGACCTCCAGGCCAACCCCCTGACCCTGCAGCCTCTGGGGACGGAACTAAGCAGAACAGGAGTTCCCAGGTGAAGGAAAACAAGCCAAGTGGCTGGAGCATCGGAGAGAAAAGAACTGCCATGTACCCACCCTCCCCCCCAATCAGGAGCAGGGCCCGTCCTCACTTGTAATCAAAGTAGTAGCATTTGAGTTGTGCCATGTAGCGCTCGAAGGAGGGGATGTCCTTGCGCAGGATGCTCCACTGGGCCCCGATCTCCAGTATGTCACCTGTGGGTGGCAGGGTGGGCTCTCAGGAGGTGACTGGAGTCCCTTCTCAACCACCACTGCTGGAATTCCTGCCACAACCCCCAGCCCATCACTTCCCACCAACCCCAGTGACACTCACGGGCCAGAATGAGCTGCTGTTTGGTCAGCTTGGTCCCTGTGGTTGGCAGGAAGTTGAGCTCCAGCAGAACCAGCTGATGGGGAGAGGAGAGGAGGGAAGGAAGGAAAGAAAATGGAACTTCATATACAGATTACTTACCTTCTCTAGGCTTTGGTTTTCCCACCTGGAAAATGGAGCTAATCATCCCGGAATCATAACATTGTTAAGTATTAAAGGATTCAGTCCTCATAAAGCACAGAACACAGCCTGAGCACGCGATGAGTGCCCATTTAGAATTACCTCATATTACAATGATTAACAGCCCCACTGGACAAACAAGGAGCCACTCGGTGCCTAACCCAATGGAATCACAGGGGTAGGGATACCAGCACCTCCAGTTCTCCCCACACTCTATCGGGGAAGGGGTACCTGGGCTACCCCCAAATCTACATCAGGGAGGGAGGGGCGCTAACCTCCCCCCATAGTCCAGCCCCTACACCATTCCTTAGCAGACTCAGCAACTTGGTCCAACGCACTGCATTTAAACCCCCTCCCCAAATACACTGGTCTGCAGCGTTCTGAGCCCCATATTCTTGTTCTCTATCTATGAGAGTATTTCTCTTTATTTTATTTTATTTTTTATTTTTTTAAAAAGCCAGTCAAATTTAGCAGTGAGGGGTTGAATACCAACTTTAGTGACACTAATGTTAATAAGTTCTGATAACCCACTACCATCGGACCAGCCCTATGAGAGTATTTCTTCTTGGCTCAGTCCTGCCCCTCACAGCTTGGCTATCCCCACCCCCGCAGGCTGCCTAAGCCCCAGCTCTCGCAGACCCTAACTTGGCCTGGTCTTAACCACGTATCCGCCGCACGCCCCATCATCCCGGCCCCACTGTTTCATCACCCGGTGCAGTCCTCATGCCCCACTTGGTCGCGTCTGGAATCTGCCATCAGAAAAAGCCTGACAACATCATCCTGCCACTCTGACCAGTTAGGCCCCCAAGCACCAAAATTTAAACCCCTCCCTCCCTCGGTCCTGCCAACGCCAATCTTTCCATCACTCCCCCCGCCCTCGCATTTGGTTCGTGCCGGGCCTCTCTCGCTTCCTGACCCCCTCCAAGCCCTCACTCTGCCTGTTCCGAATCTTTCGTCCTAACGATGGCCCAGCCCGTCTCGATCTCGTCGGCACCGCGGTCCGTCCTGCGGCCCGGAACTTGGTTCGGTCCAGACCCCTCGTAACGCCCCCGTCAACACGGGTTTCCTAGGCCTGCCGACCCTTACCTTGAGGCGGCCCAGCTCTTCCCCGCACTTGCTAAGATTGGGGCTTTTACGGTTCCACTCGCCCTTGAGTTGTTCGTACATGCCAGCCGCGGCCTGCAGGACAGCGCTCGAGGTCGCCCCGGGCCCGGAGCTCGAGACGCCGGCCGCCCCGTTCACCGCCGCGGCCGCCATCTTCCGTGACGCGGCAAACCGCCTGCCCGAGGTGCGGTAGCGACGCCGGCAGACGCTCGCCCGGCGGAAGTGGGGCCGGGAGGTGGAGCCCAAGGCCGGGGGCGGGGCTACAACTGCCTGCCTCTGGCCGCCGCGGGTAGCGGGCCGTCGCTCTTGGGGAGGTGCCCTCGCAGCCCTTCCCTTAATGAACATGTCAATTGGAGCTCCGCCTCCTCTGTCACTCAAGATGGTGACCGAAAGTCGGCTTTTTGCCTAACTGAAAATGACAGCCGTGTCCACGCCCCACCCCTTCCCGTAATCAATATGGCTGCTCTGGCTTCAGCCTGAGCGTTCGGGACGCTACGCTGCTGTCTTGGAGGTTCCACCTTCAGGACAGCGTCTCTAAGCCCAGAGGTGGCGATGAAGAGCCATTTAGAAAGCTATGTTATTCTTCCCATTCTACAGACAGGCCAAAGCCTGGACTGGGTAACCTTTCGAAAGACTAACATCTGGATTTTGAACCTAGATCGTTCTCTCTATTCTCTTTCCCAGTGCATCCTTCCACATGTTTCTCCAAGCTTAAACCAATAAGCACAAACAATTTACAAATCTCATCCAGTCCTATGGCTTTAAATGCCACATAAAGCAGAGGATTCCCAATTTTTTATCCCAAATCCTACTTTCTCCATTGATGCATAGATAGTACACCTGAGTAGCTGGGACTATAGGCGCGCGCCACCGTGCCCAACCGAATAATATTTTATTGTATGTATTCATGCAATTTGTTTACTCATGCTTCCATTGGTGAACATTTGGGCTGTTTTCATCTTTTGGCTGTTGTGGATAGTGCTGCTATGAACATGCATGTACATGTACTTGTTTGAGTACATGTTTTCATTTATTTTGGGATCTAAATTTAGCAGTGGAATTCTTGGATGACACGGTAATTCTTTCTTCAATATTCAACCTACAGTAAACAAATAAAAAGATACGGTAATTTTATGTCTAACTTTTTAAATTTTTTCAAAAAAAATTTTTTATAATTTCAATATATTTAGGGAGTACAAATGTTTTTATTCTTACATGGTTGAATTGTATAGTGGTGATCAGAGCTTTTAGTGTACCGGTCACCCAAATAGTATACATTGTACCCAGAAATAAAACCATACACCTATAACCAACTGATGTTCAACGAAGCAGACAAAAATATACACTGGGGAAAGGATGCCCTATTGAATAAATAATGCTGGGAAAATTGGAGAGCCACATGCAAAAGAATGAAACTGGATCCCTATCTGTCACCATATGCAAAAATTAACTCGAGATGGATTAAAGACTTAAATGTAAGACCTGACACCATAACATTCTAGAAGAAAACTTAGGAAAAACACTTCTGGACATTGGCTAAGCAAACGATTTATGACTAAGACTCCAAAAGCAAATATTAATACAAGAAAAACAAAAATAAATAAACGGAACTTAATTAAGCTAAAAAGTTTCTGTGCAGCGAAAGAAATAACAGAGTAAATAAACAACCTACAGAATGAGAGAATATATTCTCAAACTACGTATCTGACAAAGGACCAATATCTAATATCTAGAAAGAATTCACACAAGTCAGCAAGAAAAAAACAAATAACCATATTTAAAAAGTGGGCAAAAGACGTGAATAGACATTTTTCAAAAGAAGATATACAAATGACCAAGAAACATGTGAAAAACGCTCAACATCACCAGGGAAATGCAAATTAAAACCACAATGAGATACCATCTTATACCTGTCAGAATGGCCATTATCAAAACGTCAAAAAACAACAGATGTTGGCACAGATGTGGTGAAAAGAGAAGGCTTATTCACTGTTAATGGGATTGTAATTTAATAGAATCTCTATGGAAAAACGTATAGAGATTCTGGATTCTCTATTCTCTTCCATTGATCTATATGTCTACTTTTGTACCAGTACCATGCTGTCTTGGTAACTACAGCCTTGTAGTATAATTTGAAGTTGGGTAATGTGATGCCTCCATATTTGTTCTTTTTGCTTAGCATTGCATTGACTATTTGGGCCCTTTTATTGATTCCATATGAAATTTAGGATTCTTTTTTCTAATTCTGTGAAAAATGATGGTATTTTGATGGGAATTGCATTGAATCTGTAAATCATTTTTTAACAATATTGATTCTTCCAATCCATGAATATGGGATGTTTTCCATTTGTGTCATAAAGGATTTCTTTCATCAGTATTTTGTAGTTCACCTTGTAGAGACCTTCATATGGTTGTTGTTTTTTGTTTTTTTTTTTTTGAGACAGAGTCTCACTGTGTTGCCCGGGCTAGAGTGCCGTGGCGTCAGCCTAGCTTACAGCAACCTCAAACTCCTGGGCTCAAGCAATCCTTCTGCCTCAGCCTCCCAAGTAGCTGGGACTACAGGCATGCACCACCATGCCCGGCTAATTTTTTCTATATATTTTTAGTTGTCCGATTAATTTCTTTCTATTTTTAGTAGAGACGGGGTCTCACTCTTGCTCAGGCTGGTTTCGAACTCCTGAGCTCAAACAATCCGCCTGCCTCAGCCTCCCAGAGTGCTAGGATTACAGGCATGAGCCACCGCGCCTGGCCCCTTCATATGGTTTTGATTTTACATTTTCAAATTACTAATAATATTGGACATCTTTTCATGTATTTATTGGCAAGTCATCTATCTTCTTTGGGGAAATGTCTATTCAAGTCCTTTGCCCATTTTTTACTTGAGTCGTTGGTTTTTTGTTGTTCAGTTGTAGGAGATCTTTATATTCTGGATATTAATCCCTTATCAGATACATGACTTACAAATATTTTCTCTCATTCTATGGGTTGTCTTTTCACTGTCTCGATTGTATCCTTTGATTCACAAAACTTTTAAATTCTTTGATGAAATCCAATTTATCTATTTTTTCTTTTGTCACCTGTGCTTTTGGTGTCATACTTAAGAAATCATTGCCAAATGACAGGTCATGAAGATTTTCCCCTATGTTTTACAGTTTTTGTTGTTAAATTTAGGAATTTGACCCATTTTGAGTTACATTTTGTATACATCATGAGGTAAGGATCCAACGTCATTCTTTTGGAATATATAGTTTCCGCAGAACCATTGGTTTGAAGAGTGTCCCTTCCCCATGGAATGAGATTTACACCCTTGTCAAAAATCAATTGAAGCTAGGCACAGTGACTCATATCTGTAACCCCAGACTTCTGGAAGGCTGAGGCAAGAGGCACTTCAGGCCATGAGTTTGAGACCAGCCTGGGCAACATAGTGAGACCCCCATCTCTACAACAACAAAAAAATCAACTGACCAGATATATGAAGCTTTTTTTCTGGGCTCTCTATTCTATTACATAGGCCTACATGTCTGTCTTTACACCAGTACCACATTGTTTTGATTACTGTAACTTTCTAGTAAGTTTTGAAATCAGAAAGTGTGAGTCTTCCAATTTTTTTTGACTATTTCAAGATATTTTGGGCTATTTGGGGTCCCTCGAAATTCCATGTGAACTTTAGGTTTTTCTGTTTCTGCAAAATTGCCATTGGGATTGTGATAGAGAGAATTAAATATGGGTGAGGTTGAGAAAGGCAAGAAGATTTTTGTTTAGAAGTGTCCCTAGTGTCACACTGTGGAAAAGGGAAGCAAGCACAACACTTGGCCAAATCTCCATGGTCTCTCTGGGCAGAAGACAGGTCAGGCTGTTGGATTCTCTTATACAGACACCAATAAGAACAAAGGCAACACCTGCAGAGAAGATACACTGATGGAGTATTTGGAGAATCCCAAGAAATACATCCCTGGGATAAAAATGGCCTTCACCAGCACTAAGAAGAAGGCAGAAAGGGCAGACTTGATAGCTTATCTCAAAAAAGCTACAAATGAATAATAATTAGCCACTGCCTTATTTATTATAAAACAGAAATGTCCCATAACTTTTTTATGTGGAATATAATTTAATTGGTCTCATCCACCAGAATTCAGATTATGAATGACAGAATATTTTTCTTGGACATTCCTGATTTAACAAAGACTAGCTTGTTGTTAAATGAATATGATCAGTTTTTTTTAATTTTGATAGTATTATAATTCCAACTCAGTAAATGCTATCACTGTTTCACTGTTTTCTCCTTCTAAAGATAGGACTGGACTTGATTAGCAATGTTCAACTTTTCACAAAGATGGTAAATTGCCACCTGAAAACCTATTGAAGATTGGTTTTATATCTAGATTTATATAACTGGTTATGTGAATATATTTAAATACTAGGGAACTCCCTTCACAATCTCAGAACCAAGAAAGACTCACTGGTGTTTTAGTTTGTGTTCGTTACCCTGATGAAGGCTTTGCTTTTTGCCTGTCCAATCTGCTTTCCCCTTCCTGAAAGCACATTTTCCTATACAAACTGCTCTTCCCAGCACATTAGCAAGAGATTAGGGTAGGGTTGACTCTACCCTCAGCTCCAGGAGTGGGCTCTGATTGGCTCAAACTAATAGAGGTTCCCATCCCTCTGGCAGTGTGATTGGTAGGGTGGTGATCTTATGATCCAAATCCATCCAATCAGAGTGACTGGCAGTATTTTTGGCTGGGAATGTTGGAACCCAGCCCCTTCTTTCTCTGGACAATATGACATGTGGATGTGCAGCCTCAGATGATGAGGGGGGCTGTCCGGAGGCCAGAGACCATACTCAGAGACGGGCAGAGCAGGGAAAGCTACAGAGAAATGGAAGCAGAGTCTTGTGGACATTGATGACTTCTGGATCAAATTGTACCTGAAGCATATATTAACAAAGCCCATAAATTATCATTTCATGTAGACGATTTGAAATTTTAGCTACTTACAACTAAAATAAAAATCCTCACCCCTCCAGAGTCCCCTCCTTAAATCACCAGATAGGTGTTGACATTCAAAATATTTAACAACTGTTATAACTGGGGCACTGAACAATCAGAACAGACTAGAGGCCACAGCCATGGGCCTGGGTTGTTGGAGGATTCTGCTGGCCACAGGGAGGTCTCGGACACCTGAGGAGGGGCTGAGCTGACAAGCACACAGAGAAGTCACTGTTTAGCAGCCGGCATGGAAGGACTTTGATATTTTAATGATCGGTGCAGCTGTGTTGGTACAAACCAACTGAAAACGAGCCCTTATGAGGACCCACAGCTGGCCCTGAAATGAGGCTTTATTTGAGTCTGAACAAGAAGTGAACATTCAAACAAAACAGAAAGGCCTGGGCTTGGTGACAGGCTGCATTTCCAAGATGGGCCTAGCAGGGGAGGTGCGAGGGTGGGTGGGGGCTGGGGCAGGCAAGAGGCTCAGATAAACCACTCCTTCTTCAAAGTTTGCTCAAGTTCAGGTTTAGCCTCATCCTGTGCCACCGCGGAGCTGGCCCCAGGGCTTTGTGACAGTGTTGTAGAGATTCTGGAAGAGGTGGAATAGGAGTAGTAGCTTCCTGAGGCAAGGATGTTGTTGATCTTAAAGCGGAGAATGTTGCAGGCCTTAACCATAAGGGGCCACATGAGGCAGAAGATGACGTATAACATCACCAGGCCCAAAAATATGCTGGCTGACACCTGCAGGCACCATACAACAGGTGTTGGTGGGCAGCCTGGGGGCCCCCAGCTCCCCCAGCAGGGCAGCTCCTGGACAGCCGCTCACCATGACGATAAGGAGGGCCCGCGTGTTGCTGAGCGGGAGCCCGTGGATGTGCAGCAGGAAGGTGAGCTGGTAGTTGCAGTATGTGCTGTTGTCCACACCTCTGCGGGGATGGGATCCAGGATTCGGGGAGTTGTCAGGTACCCCACGGGACACCCCCAACCCCCACCTGGGCCACAGGCCTGGCTCACCTATTGCTCACCAACACCTTGAAGAAGAATTCAGGGGAGAAGATGCTCTGGGGAATGGTGTCATAGCACGGAGAGTTCTTCAGACACAGCCACCTGCGAGCCCAAGTTCAGGCACCTGTGCTACCAACCATGCCTAGTATGTGCTCACCCGATTTCTTCCCCTACCCCACACACTCACGGTGAGCACCAACTTCCCACATTCATTCATTCTTGCATTCATTCTTCCAATAATGCTTGCTGAACACCTGCCCTGCAACAGACTGTTTACTCGTTCATTCCCTCCTGCTTCACCAGGCCACATGTCAATGCGTCTGTTACTACGCATCCATGCAGCTTTCGAACTGTGTGCCTGTTATGTGCCAACTCGTTCATTCCTTGCTGCCTTTATTTTTTTTTTTTTTTTGAGACAGAGTCTCATTCTTTTGCCCGGGTTAGACTGAGTGCCGTGGCGTCAGCCTAGCTCACAGCAACCTCAAACTCCTGGGCTCAAGCGATCCTCCTGCCTCAGCCTCCTGAGTAGCTGGGACTACAGGCATGCGCCACCATGCCCGGCTAATTTTTCTATATATTTTTAGTTGTCCAATTAATTTCTTTCTATTTTTAGTAGAGATGGGGTCTCGCTTTTGCTTAGGCTGGTTTCGAACTCCTGAGCTCAAACAATCCACCCACCTCGGCCTCCCAGAGAGCCAGGATTACAGGCGTGAGCCACCGCGCCCGGCCGCTACCTTTATTCTTTCATGCCAGGAATACAGCTTGAGCACTTACTAGGTCCAAACTCACATCTTTCATTTATTCTCTCCTTTATTCATTTTTTCAATAAACACAGGTTAAATACTGACCAGGTGCAAGGGGGTTAATTTGTTCACTCACTGCCTTCATTTGCTCAGGGCATCATTTTTTCCTACCACTGAACAAAAATAGCTATTGAGCCCCTGTACTAATCTGTTCCTCCATAGTTTTATTTATTCATTAATACCTCCATTCAAATGTCAGTAAATGACTACCATGGATTAATTTATTCATTTGTTCATTCTCTCAGTCAATGAATACTATGTTGAGTCTATGCAGGATCTGGTCCTGTAAGGCAGATAGACTCCACACGAGATAGTGACAGGCCACAGTGGTCAGGGCTGGGACTTGGGGGTCACGGGCAGAGGGGTGGGCTGGGATGGAGGGCATGGGAAGAGGAGTTGGGGTCAGGGTAGGGGGCACCGGCAGAGCTATAGGGCCAGGATGGGGGAGGCACAAGAGACCATGGGAGCCAAGAGGAAATGACTGTTCCATCTGGAAGCAGAAAAGTCCTCCTGGACAAAGGGGCATGTGAACTAAGGCCTGATGAGACAGTGGCAGGGACCAAGCATTCCTGGCAGAGTTTCAGCTTGTGCAAAGGCCATCCCCATTTGAGGAACACAAAGGCAGTCAGTGTTTGGCTTGGGGATCAAGAGGCCTCCCAGAAGCTGAAAGGATGGGCAGGCCCTATGGATTGTGGGCAGGTGGGGGCCTTATGGCCAGACGGTGCACTTACTCGATGCCCGAGCTCCCATGGGACATGATGTGGAAGGCCATGTCTTCGGTGGTTATTTTGGTTCTGGTGGTCCAGATGAGGCTTTCGGTGCTGCACAGGACCGGGTCATCTCAGCGGGGGGACCGGGTGCAGCCTGGACTGCCAGCTTAGAGGCCGGCCTCCCCACCAAACCCAGGGAGAGCAGGGGCGGAGCCTTGGGTGGGTGTGGCCTCACTATGTGGGCGGGGCCTCATGTGTGGGCAGGGCAAGAGTTTGCTTGCCGGAGCCTAGGAGCCTCACTGTGGGTGGGGCCTGAGATGGTGGCGAGGGTAGGGGGAGGGTAGGATTTGCAGCCCCTGTGAGAACTGCTTGGCTCAGAAATGGGGGGGGCCTGCAGGGGAAGAAAGGCAGGCCATGCCGGGGTTGCAGGGGGTGGGGGCCCACAGTGATTACTTGTCCCGGGGGCTGTTGTAGCGGTAGATTTCCTCCTTGCTGTAGTCCCTGATGCTGTTCAGTGTGGGCCCGCCGCCCACCACCTTCAGCACGAAGCTGCCAGGAGCAGAAGTGCACATGCGCGGGCCTCCGGTCCGAGTCCTGCATCCCTCCTCCCGCCCTGCCACCTGCCCTAACCGAAGGCCAGCCACGCCTTTACCTGCCCTGAAAACTGCCAGAGTCTCCCGTCACCAAATCTTGAATCAAGAAGAAGGGGTAGAAAACTGTGGAGTCGGAGGGGGTTAAGACCAGAAGAAATTAGCTTGGCCGGAGAAGGGGAGGGCGGAGAGGGGAGGAAAAGAGAGGCGGTGGAGGACCAAGGGCAAGAGCAGAGCATGAGTGGGCCGTGGGGAGGTGTGCGGGCAGGGAGAGGGCAAAGCGGTGGGGCAAGAGGGCAGTGAACTCTCTGGGGGGGAAGGCGCTGGACACACACTGTCACGGTAGAGAAAGCAGGGCATCTCGGGGTCCAGATGCACGCAGTCGAAGTAGTGTTTGTTCTGCAGGTGGTTGTACTCCAGCGTGTAGGTAATGTCGAAGGCCAGGCGCTTGCCTGGGGGGCAGCCGATAAGCACAGGTAACATCAGGTTGCCCTGAGAGGGAGGAGAAAAGCCTCGCCTTGGGGGTGGCCAGGGTCTCCTCAGATCCTGCCAGACTGGGAAGGGGGGCAGGGAGGACAACCCGCCTCCTACACACACCACCACTCACTATCGGCCTGACTCACCCTCACCACCGGGAGCAATGCGATGATCATCGTCATCATTAAACAATACTTTTAATAACTACAAACACTTAGGTAGCTCTCACCATGTACAAGGCACTGGGTGATGTTCTAAGAGCTTTATGCATTCAAATCTATTTAATCCTCAAAATACTCCTGTGTGGTAGAGACTATTAATATCCCCATTTTAGGGATGGCAAAAGTGAGATGCAGAGAGGTCAAGCGACTTATTAAGCATCCAAGGCCACACAGCTGGTAAGTGGTAGTGTTGGGATTGGAACAGACAGGTTAGCTGCAGCTGCCTCTAGAATAAGACATACAAAACCACCGAGAGCTACACCAATGGAACCCCAACTCCTAGTCAGACTGTATAGGTCTGAAGTTGGACCTGAATTCTCAAATATTAGGCCTGCAGGAGCATGGGATGTATGAGGGGTGGGTGTTAGGGAGCAGGGAAGCCCCTTGACATTGTCTTCCGAATGAAGAGCCCCTTGGCCCATTTCAGGGAGAGGGCACAAGGGTTTCGCCCATTTGTCAAAGGGACATGAGCATCTAGACACTGTGGCATGTGCCTGCTGGTGGCTGGGGAGGGGGTCAGCGGCCACAGGTTAAGTGCTTCCCATGCCAAGTGTGGGACTTCACACCCATCAGCCCCTCACTCACTGGGAGGGGTAATGGGCATCTCAGATTCAACCCGGCTAATGGCACCTCCATCCCTCCAGCTGTCAGGCTAAAAGCCTGGAACCTTCTCTCACACACCCCCATCCTGCCCATCAGGATATCCTGTTATTCCTAGCCTTCGAAAGAGATCCAGAACTCACCCATTCTCTCCAACTTCTTTGCCCCCACTCTTGTCTTATCCAATCTTGTCTCCTTCCTGGTGTCCCTGTTCCACCCTCCCCCTTCAGTCTGTTTCCCCCATGCAGCCAGATGGACCTTGCGAACCCTTGAGTCCCTCCTCTGCTTGGGGAACTCCCCTGCAGAGCTTGCCGCCCATGGCCCACAAAGCCCCCGCATGCTCTGCTCCCCGCTCACTGCTCTGCCCTCCTCCCTCCACTTTCCTGCCCTGATCCAGTCACACCTGCTCCTTGTTGTTTCTTCAGTCTAACACATAAAATCTCATGCAATCCAAGGAGTCAGGGGCTTTTACAACACGCTTTTTAGTGCCCAGCATCATTCCAAGCCGGGAGGGAGGAGCACCAGCATCTGCTGGGTAGTGGCCACGCAGGTGGGTGCGGACGAGGACTCTGCGTCAGATCCTCCTCTGCCGCTAAGCAGCTCCCTGGGCTACTCCGAGTGGGTATCTGTGCCTCTCTGAGCCTCAGGGTCTGCCTCTGCGCAGAGCGGAGACTGCACGTGTAAGCAAGGGAAGAACCAAGGACCCAAAGGCGTGAACAAAGAACGCGTGAGTGAGCAACGTGTGAACGGAGCGCCAAGCTGGTTGTCACACCACCTTTGTGCCAACTGGAAAGAGGCCCTAGCCCTCAGACACTTTACTGCCCCCCGCAGAAAAGTATCAGAAGGAACGTGCACGCTTACGTGCAACCTACACAACTGTGAAGGCAGCTCTTGCTCAAAACGTGAATGGATGAAAGGAGTGGGTGGGTGGGTGGAGGAAGGAAATGATGATACATTAGTGGGATTCCCAGGGGGAGCACCGGGAACCAGCCCTGTTGAAACCCCACCTCGACCCTCCCCTCCCAGGGCCCCAAGCTCCAATACTTGCATACGGGGCCCCTGGTGCGTGTTCTGGAAGCAGTGCCCGGAAGAACCCAGCACCTGGGGGTGGGAGCAGGTGATGACGGTGTGCCCCACGAGCCCAGTCTTTCCCGTGATCCTGCGTCCCTCCCCCTCCAGGGCTGGACCGTACTTTGACACTCAGGGAAGTCTTCAGGAGGTGGTGACCACTAAGGCCCTGGTCATAGCAAAACTCTTTCTCCTTGAGCACAATCTGGAGAGGCATAAGTGAAGGGTGAACAGGCTTGCCCAAGGACCCAGGGACGGTTCAGATAACCCACAGCCGGGGCCGGTGGTGGGGACTGGCAGGAGAAGGCGACTTCCACTTCCTACTCAGAAGGATGGAGTAACAGCTCGTGCTATCACCGCCCCCACTCTGGTACCCCCCTCCCCGCCGGGCCTCACCTCGAACAGCACCGACTTGCGATTGATAAGGACCTGCGGCTTCACTGTGGCCTCGATGCAGCTGGGGTCGGCCAGCACCACGCCCACGCTCACCGGGCTGCGCAGGCTGTAGGTGACTTCTGCCGGGCGGGGGGGGACGGACAGGCTCAGGCCCCGCCCCTGGGACGCAGCCCCCGCCCCTCGGCCGCGCGCAGGCCCCGCCCACGCACCGGGGGCCAGGGGCGTCTGGAACTGGCGGCCCTGCGCCGTCATGAAGATGGAGAAGTTGTACTGCGCGCCCTTGTCCAGGAAAATGCGCTCGGGCAGCTCGGACTCGGGCTCGAGGTCGTAGATCTTCTCGTAGCTGTCCATGTCGATGTGCACGCCTCCCGCGCTCCGCCAGTTGCTCGCCAGGTAGAAATAGTAATCCTGGCGGACCCGACGGGGGGACACAGTCGGCGCCGGGGGTGACGGCGAGGGGTGTCCCGGCGCCGCCCGTTCCCCGACTCCCAACTCTCTGCTCGTACCTTGTCGTGTTTCTTGTTCTTCCACCAGCGCCAGGTGGGGTCGTGCACCGGGTCCGCGTACGGCTGCAGGGACCGCCGGGCACCGTGAGCGGACGCGGGAGGGGGCAGCCCCAGGCAAGCGGCCTCCCCAGACCCCTTTCTAGCCCACTTCCAGCCCCTAACCCGAACAGAAGATGCACACCCGGGCCGCCTGCTTTCTACCCAAGACGGCCACTGCCCCAAAGCCCTGTCCGCACAGCCCCGCTCCAGCCAGGCGCCCCCTCCGGCGCCCGCGCCCGCCACGCCGGTTCCCGCAGCCCCGGGACGGCCCCGCCCGCCGCGAGGCGCCCACCTTGTCGTACTTGGAGTGCAGCCAGAGCAGGTAGTAGACGAGGCCCTGGTACACGGCCAGCGAGTTCTCGCTGTGGAAGCCCGAGGGCTCCAAGATTTGCGGCGGCCGCGCCCGGTAGCGCTCCTGGCGCGTGTACCTCTGTGGGTTGGGCAGGCCCCGCAGGTTCATCTCCATGAAGGGGCAGAGGTTGGCGAAGGACAGCGTCAAGTGGCTCCTGGGCAGCGGCAGTGGGGGACGCAAAACTGTTTGCCACCTCTGTGCTGCGACTTCCCAAATCTAATCCAGCCCGGACCTTCCTCCTGGGCTTCAGCCCTGGTGCCCAGCGTCCTCAGAACACATCCCCTTGGACGTCCCCCCACCTCCACGGGCAGTCCCCAATTGCCAGTCTACTTGACCACCTCCCCCTTTCTCCTGCCACCCCAGCGCCCGGTCCTGGCCCCATCCCTGGTCCTACCTCCATGTGCCTCCCTGCTCTGATCCACCCTTTGCAGGTGACCAGAAGGATCAGTATTGACCACGGTCAATTCTGACCCTGTAGTCCCTCCCCTTCATCCCATCCTGGCTCCCCAGGACGCTCACGATGAAGCCCAAGTTCCTATGACCACCAGTCCCACCTTGTCCCTGCTCCCATCACCCCTGCGCTCTTTCTGCAACAGGTCTTCAACCCGGATCTCCTTTCCTCCTCGGAGCCTTCGCACATGTGCTTCCCCCTGTCTCAACACTCTTCCCCACCTCATCACCTGGCTAATTCTCCCTTGCCCTTCTTGTCACAGCTCAGGCACCTCCCTGAAGCCCTCCCTCATGCACCCTCCCCCCAGGCTGCGTGGTGCTCATCCTTTGAGCTTCTGCAGGTGCTGAGCTCCCCCCATCACAGGCCTGAGGTCCTCTGGGGTTGGCTCGGTTCCCCCCTCAAGAATGGCAGCTTCATGAGGACAGTTCCTGGAGTCCTCAGACTGCCGCTGGGGACCAGGGTCTTCTCACCCCTGCCGCTGCAAGTCGTAGCGGTTGTACTGCATGTACATCAGCAGCGTCTCTACAGGCACCGGCCTCTTGACCAGCCGGCCCCGCTGGTTTTCTACAAGGTACACCAGCTGCAGGGGCAAGGCAGGGCCAAGTGAGCTGGTGTCAGCCATCCTGTGGCACCCCAGTGTCCCCTCACAGCCCCCACCCAGCACCTGCTTTAATCTGCCATCTTCGTAGAAGAGGGTCACCATGGTCTCGCTGGGCGAGTAGAGGGAGGACCGCTGCATCACCTGCAGGCTGAGGTGCACCTCCCACCCCCTGGACGGGAACAGTTTGTACAGCTGGTAGCTGCCCTCCAGAAGGTACCAGATCTGAAGGTACGACAGCCGGGTGTGTGTATGAGAGCCACGGGGACCTGAGCCCACCTCTCCCTCTGCCCGACGACGGCCCCGTTGTTTGAGGGGTCAGGATTGGGAGCTCACCTCTAGCTGGGACCAGGCGAGCCCCCATTCCTTTCTCCATAGTGCTGTCTCTACTTCCCAGAGCCCAACCCCCTCTGGGTCCAGCCCTCACTGCCACGACTGCGTTTCTGTTACTTGCAACCCAAGCGTTCCTAATCTATACAGTCCCTCAAAGCTGGGGTGCCTAGGGCTGAGGCCTCTTTTTTCTTCTCACTCTTTGCAGCCTCTAGTCTCTCACCATTGCCTCGGCCTCGGTTTCCCATCTCTGCGCTGTTGCCCAACCTCATACACATCTGAAGGGGACCTCACCTCCCCTTCCTGAGCCCCAACCCGGGAGATCCCCTCTAGCCTCCAGGATATCCCCCCCATGTGGCCTTCTCCATGAAGCCTCCCTGACGCCCACACCCACGGTCCCCTCCCCTGAGCTTCTGTAGGTACTGTTTTCTCCGCCACAGCCCTGAGCACTCTGAACTGTCACTGTCTGGGAAGGCTGTCTCCCCAGCTGGACTGTGACCCTGTAAAGACAGGGCCCAGGGCTGACTCAGTCACCACTGAGTCCCCAGCACTGGATCAGGCATACAGTAAGTGCTCAGTATTTATGAAATGAACTGCACAGTGGAATGAACAAGGGCCCCCTCTGGGAATCAGATCATGCATGGCTCAAGTCTTTTGCTTTGCTGTGTGACGCTGGAAAAGACACTTACTCTCTCTGCTGTAAATGGAGCTTCTGCTGCCCTTCCCCAGGGTCCCTGAGCGTGTTCCCTCCCTTTAGCCCATTTACCCCGACTGGGGGAGAAGGGAGGCCCCTGGGGATTGGGGATGGGCAGAGAAGGAGTAGGGAGAAGGGAAGGGCAGCCCACCTCCTCGGTCTCTGTGACAATAGCCATGTCCCCCTGGAAGGATCTAACCAGGTAACTGATGGACTGTTCCTTGGGGAAGTCTGCCAGGTAGATGAAGTTCGCCATGTCAGCGCTGCAGGGGCAGAGATGCAGAGCTGGGGGCGCCAGAACAGCTGGTTATCCGGGATATCTGCTTCCCCCAACTCCAGGCCTAACACAACCCAGGAACCATGTACTCAGTTTCCCCACTAGCCTTGTGAGAACATGCAAAGGGAGCCCGGAATCCTAGCTTCTGCCCCCACCCCACACCCTGTGGGTGACCTTCTGCCCTTAGAGTCTCCATCTCCCCATCCGTAACGTAGGAGCATCCGGCCACCCTGGTGGTTTGCCAGCCACCCCTGGAGGTGGCTCAGGGTCCCCTAGGTTCCTGAGGGGTGAGAGGGTGGCTGGGTGGGAAGGATGCTAAACTGTCCCCAGAAAATGCTCTCCTATTGCTCACACAGGTTGGGTCCTCACATAAGGTTTCATCTGAAGAAAGGGCTCCCATAACTTTAGAATATTGGCTTCCCCCATCCCAGCTCCAACTACCCCAGGCCATGTCTTCCCCACGAGTCCTGATAACTTCTAGACTTGGGCATCCTCTGAAGGTCTGGTGACTTCAGAAAGGACCCCACCCTAGAGACGCTGGGGAGGCAGAATATGCCTGGCCTGCCTGGCGGAGGGGGCCCACCTCTGCAGGAGGAAGTTGCCCCAGATGAACAGCAGGTTGTTGTATGGGTTATAGCACATGCCCTTGGGTAGCATCATGGTGTTGGTGTAAGACTCTGTCCCTAGGATCATCAGGAACTCCAGGCCTCGAGCTGACCAGGGCAAAAGAAAAGAGGACACAACAGTGAGGTGGGGTCACCTAGGTCCCTCCTGGCCCATCCC
This sequence comes from Propithecus coquereli, assembly GCF_000956105.1. Lineage (NCBI taxonomy): Eukaryota > Metazoa > Chordata > Mammalia > Primates > Indriidae > Propithecus > Propithecus coquereli. The sequence goes on from NW_012151174.1 coordinate 2,236,843, forward strand.
CACTTTTGAGGCCACCTCTGCCTTCCCCTCCTACCTTCAGGGATGAATTCTGGGATTTTGTAGTGGATTTTCAGTTCATTAGTAACTACAGGAGGGGAGAATATAGCAAAATCTCCTGAGGCCCCGACCTTTCAAAACCTGAAGCTGGACCAAGTCATCCCTTCCCGATCACCCATAAAACCTTCCAGTGGCTTCCCGTTATTAGCCCTTAGTTTCTTCATGTGGATTATAAAAAGACATTGCCTCTGAGAGGATATCATCCTCTTAGAGCAAAGGACTTGTCTCCTCTGACCCCTTGGCTGAGGGGTTTTGTGCAGTGCACAGCCTGTACAACTGCCTATGGTGGCCCTGTTCTCACTGCAGGTAAAATAAAATCACATCTCCTTGTTGTGAGCCACAAAGGCCTTCCAGATCTGGCTTCTGCTCACCTCTCCAATCTCGCTCCCTCCCCTCTCCCTTCTGTTCCAGTCACATCGGCTTCCTCTCAGTTTCTCCAGCCCACCAAGCCTCTACCCTGTTCTCCACCGTGGGACATGGCAACGGTTCCCTCCCTCTGCCCGCCGGGCACAAATCCTTCAGGATGAGAACACAGTCCATGGTCTGGGTTCCTGCCTTTTTGCACCCAGTCCCTTTTGTCTCCCTGATTACCTATGTTGTAGCCAACCATCTGGAAGTCGTGCTGGGCGTTGACGTACTTATTCTCCACCAGCAGCAGTAGGTAATAGTTGCCCGGGATGAATTCCGCCCAGGTGATGGAGCAGCTGTCAACTGAGAGGGGAAGGGGGAGTCCAGAGAAGCCCCAGGGCCCAGTGGCCTCAGTCCTGTGACTCCCATGCCCCTCACGAAGATACTGCCCATCCTGTGACCCCCTCCCACCCTTCCCTGCTCTCCCACACCCTCCGTCCCCCCACCCTCCTGCTGCAGACCCATCTAGGGGATGAGTACCTCCTATCTGTTCGCACACGGACCACTGCCTGGGCAGCATCTCAAAGGACACGTAGCCATCTGCAGAGCAAAGCGGAATCATGCCCAGGCCCTTCCCGCCCCATCCCATCTGTGTGGCACCCACTAAGCCAACTCCTCAACTGTTCCCTCATGCCTCCCTAGCCTTCAGTCCTTGGGATTCCAGGGGGCAGATTTCACTCTGGCCTTTGGTCACTCCACTAGCCTGTAAGAGTATGTCTGTCTCTGGTCACAGTGCTCGGCTCAGGTCTGAGCACGTGACCCACAGTGGTTCGGTCAGAGTGCACCCTGGGACTTGCATTAGAAATGATGGGAAAGAGGCTGTTCTCAGTCTCTTGGGGTGACTCAAACTGGTAGGTGATGTGAGCCCCAAGATCTTAGGGGCCATCTTTAACCCCCAGGGAGGAGTAGCTACCTGAAAACGAAGCCAAATTACAGGGCTAATAATAACAAACCCCCATAGCACTCACCATGTGCCTAGGCTTTCTAAGGCCTTTGTGCATACCAACTTATTTAATCTCCGTATCCACCCAATGCAGTAGACGCCAGGACTATCATCATCCCATTTTGTAGATGATTAAAGTGAGGTCACACAGGTCAAGTCACCTGTCCAAAGGCACACAGCATGGGATGATGGAGCAGTCTCTCTCCAGAATCTACCATAATCACTATGCGACGTGGCCTTGCCAAGAGACAGGGTCCTGATGACATACCCTTCGAGCCCCTGGATGCAGCCATGCTCCAAGTTGGCCCCTGGTCTTTTCATTTATAGAAGTCCACAAATTCTTTGTGCTTAAATGACTTTTGAATTGGGCTTCTGCCCTTTGAAATCAAGCACATGCTGAAAGATACACCCTACCCCTACAAATGCACACACCCACCGCCAACTCACAGCCTGGCACCCCTCCTGAGGGCGCCTGGTGAGGAATGAGGGCCCAAGGTCAGAATTCTTGGAGGTGAGAGTCTGGAGGGGTCTCTTGGGCTGCCAGAGGCCCCCGCCCTTACCTGTGATGGTCCCAAAGTGGACATAACCCTCATTCTTGCCAGCGGTGAGGGCCATTACGTACTCGGAGCCGTTGCCGGGGAAGTGCACAGGACACAACCTCTTGATGCACTCGGAGGCCAGGACGCGGACCCAGCTGCCTAGGGAGGCCGGCATGGGGCCTCAGGCCCAGGTGGCTGGACCTGGGGCCGGTGTCCCTCCCCCACGTTTCCCTGGCCTTAGCGAGCCTCATCTGTCCTCTCTTGGTGAAGCACCTGCTCAGTGTGGCATCAGGGGCCCTTGGCAGAGGGCACCAGGTGCTTTCGAGAAAATTCCTCTCACTCACACTCTGTCGGTGAGGTTCAGGGTGGGCTGACCCCTCCCTTGCCCTCCTCTAGCTGGAGCGATTGGTTTCAAGCTGGGCGTGTGACCAAACTGGGCAAATCAGAGACAGTTCCAGCTTGTAACCACTAACAAAGAGATGGTCTCTCCTGGGGCTACTGAGGGGCATAAAAGTCTGCACTTGCTGCGTGGGGCTGGGAGTCACCGTGGCATCCTGCCAGAGGTGACTGTCTAACAATGGCAGTGAGCTCCTGGATCCAACAGTCCCTGAGACCACCTGCTCCTGGGCTGTCAGTTGTATAAGCCAACAAACTGCCCTTTGCTTTGGCTTAAGCTAATTTTAATTTGGTTCCCCCACTGATCAAGTGCTCTGAGCGAGAAAGGAGAAAACGAAGCAGTTTGGGAACACGCATTAGCTAACGAAATGTAAGTTTCACTACAATGTTCAGAGATGCTCTAAGCTGACGTTTCTCATTTAGATGGGGGGAAAACCTAGAAGCAATAGGAGGGCTTTGGTATCATTTAAACATGAGGCTGAATCAACAGTGCTGTTGCTCTCTGATCCGTCTCCTTCGTGGCTTTGCCTCTTCACCAGCCCGGCAGCCCGTCTGTTTCTCTCTCGCTGTCCTCTCGCTCCGCCTCTCTCCTCCCCAACCCTGACTTTCTGTCTCTGCCCCTGCATCTCTCTCGGCACGTGTCTATTTCTCCCCGCTCCCTGCCTTCACTCACACCCCTCTTCCCACAGCTGGGTCATGAGGTCTGGGCGGAAGCCACTTGCCAGCATACACAGGGCAGGGGAGTCCCTTGCAGGTGGGCAGTGGTGATCGGGACTTTGGCAAGTCCCTGCCGCCCCCCCGAACCCATGGCAATTCCAGTGGCGGGGTTCACCGCTGTGCCCTCCCCCAGGCGTGGGCCGGCCACAGCCCCTCACCGCTGCCTTGGTTGCTGTCATGGAGTATGGGGTAGGTGCCTGTAAAATAGTAGACGAGCTGGTTCTGCCGGATGAAGAGCGTACTCTCGGTGGCGATGGCGTCGTAGATGGTGGCTGTGAAGCCAGACTGGGGGCAGTAGAAGGAGCCTACCCAGCAACTGTCAATGCTCAACTGCAGGGGAGCAGAGGCTGATGGTGAGCAGGTGGCCTTGGCCTTGGTCCCCACGTCCTGCCTTGGGGGAGGCTCCTGCTCTGACAGCTGCTTGGGATGGACACAGGCAGCTGCTCCAGGGTGCTCTCCCTGCTCACCCTGTAACAGCACTTTGGGGGCCAAACCTGCCCAATATGGGCCAGAGAAGCAGATGAGCCAGGCCTGAGCCAGTGCAGGCTTTGTGTGTCCCCTGCAGCTGGGCGGTACGCAGCCTGCTCAATGGCTCTCAGCAGTCCCTATGCCAGGCTTGTACCCACATGGATACAGAACATCCCATGCTGCCCTCTGTCCAATCAAAAAAGAAAAAAAAAATCTCATGCTTGGCCCAAGGCACATCTTAACGATCCTATTCTATTGTGAAGACACTTAGCTGTCAGGGTAACACTACTTGAATCCACCGGCCGATTACTAACACGAATAGCATCACTAACAGCGGGAAGGCCTGAAAGATCGAATCTAAATCTCATCAAGTTTCCAGAGCTCACTACCAGTTCATAGGCAACGTGGGATGTTACAGACTGAATTGTGTTCCCCCAAATTCTTATATTGAACCCCTAACGTGACTGCACTTGGAGACAGGGCCTTTGAAGAGGCGATTACGGTTAAATGAGGTCACAAGGGTGGAGCCCCGATCCCGTAGGACTGGTGTCCTCGTAAGAAGGGGTACAGACATCAGGGCGCCCCCACTCCTCTCTCCACTGCACACAGAGAGAGGCCACGTGAGGACACAGCTGTCAGAAACCAGCCCTACTGGCACCAATGCTCTTGAACTTCCAGCCTCCAAAACCGTGAGAGTCTGAATTCCCGTGGCCTAAGCCGCCCGGTCTGTGGTATTATGTCGTAGCAGCCTGAGCAGTCTAATACGTGGGGCCAGAGGAACAGCCAAATTTTATAGGACAAAAAGACCTAATTTTCTTAAACAAATTGCCTGGAAAAGGAGGGGTGGGGGGAACAAACTTACTAGTGAGAACAGTCTGAGGAGATCAACAACCAAATGTATTATGTCAGATCCTGATTCAAACAAACCAACGTGGAAGACAGATAATTAGGGGAAATTGACTATGGAGTAGTATTAGACATTAAGGGATTATTGCTAATTTTGCTTGGTATTATAATGGCATTGTATTTTGTGGGTTTTTTTTTTTTTCAAGACAGGGTCTTGCTCTGTCACCTGGGCTAGAGTGCCGTGGCGTCATCATGGCTTACTACAACCTCAAACTCCTGGGCTCAATTGATCCTCCTGCCTCAACTTCCTGAGTAGCTGGGACTACAGGTTCACCACGCCCAACTAATTTCTCTATTTTATTTTTTTTAAGAGACGGGGCCTCGCTCTTGCTCAGGCTGGTCTCAAACTCCTGGCCTCAAGGGATCCTGCCACCTCAGCCTCCCAGAGTGCTGGGATTACAGGTGTGAGCCACCATGTCTGGCCTGTGGTTTTATTTTTTAAAAGTCCTCATGTGTTAGGGGTCAGAGATATGTCCTTGGGTACTTTAATAATTTACAGGTCAAACGGTATGATGGCTGGCATTTTCTTTAAAATATTTCAAAAGAAAAAGTAGTGGGACAGCAACAACAAACAAAGGCAAAATGTTGATAATTACTGAAGCTGGGTTCATTATACCCTTCTCTCTAATTTTGTGTCTGATTGAAATTTTCCACTAAAAAGGAATTTTCTGTTAACTTTTTCAATAAAAACTGCAAATCAAAGCAAAACTCTAAGTTCTGCTGCTGAGAGAATTTCAGCAAATTAAGGAGAATATGAACATTCTCACTTCCTCTACCCAATTCAGTATCATAAAATTGTCCTTGACAATGTCATTTCTATAAAAGTCTTGTAAGTCCCACAGGCTACAGAACTGTTGCTCTGCGTGGGGAAACAAACCTATACCCTCTAAAAAGTCTGTAACTTTGATTAGTTGTCATACTTAATAATATTTGCATTGAGGCCTCTGTTTTCTGGAAGAAATATTTGGAAATTTCTTTTGTTAAGTCAGAAGAGGCTATCACATTTCCTCTTTTCTCGTGTATATGAAGAAAAGAAAAGCTTCAAGTCAGTCCGACTTCTTATTGGAACAAATTTTGAGCGTTCTGACTCATTTAATTTAATAAGGATCGCGTTGGGTTCCCCTGGCCACGGTGACTGCATGGGGGTGGGCAAGTGGCCTGAGCCACACCAAGTGGAAGGATCTTATTACTTTGGGGCTGGGGGTGTGGCACGGGCCTGAGAAGATGCAGCCCCTGCAGTCTTCAGCTCCAGAGGACAGAAGGGTTTTGAGCATAAAGTCAATATAGAGGAATCAGGTCCAAGAGATGGAGAGAGAAATTCCATCTTGGTGATACTGTTTGAAATCCTGGGTCCAGCTGAGCCTGAAGTCCTGAATTTTTCAGTTCCTAGCAAATTTCTTTTTTCACTTCTGGCAGATGGCTAGGTAAGCTCCCAAACCCATTTTTCCCATATTTTTTGGTGATTGAGTTTAGCTGGGCATGTGCCACCCAGACTCTCTTGCAGTTGGTTGAAGCCAAGTGACTAATTCCTCACTAATGGAATGTGAGTGGAAGTGAAACTTGCTTAAAATAAAATGTCTTGCCTGACACTTCTACTCTGTCCCTCTCCCACTGGCTGGAATATGGACGTGGGCATGACCCAGCTGTGATCACACAGAGGTCAACGCCTAGGGCCTAGGTGTCCGTCACCTCTGGACTGTCCTGACAATGAGCAACAGTGTCTGCTCATCCGTTCCCTTTGAGGGGCTCTTTGTTACAGCATCTAAATCTGAACCCTGGCCAACACAGGGCTGCAGAGAGCTGAGCAGGGGGAGGATCTGGGGTTCCCGGGAGCAGTCTGCAAGGCAGCGGGGGAGAGAGAGGAAAATGTGAGATGCGGTCACCAGGGAGAAATCCCCACGGGCGAAGAACAAGAATAAACGGGGTTCTATTTTGGAGTGATGGAAATGTTTCAGAACCAGATACTGGTTGTGGCAGCACAGTATTGCGAATGAACTAGATGCCACCAAATCGTTCACTTTCAAATGGCGAAATTTGTGAATTTCTCCTCAATGACTTAAAAAAAGAAGGAACAAGAATAAGGATACCTGAAGTTCAAATTGAACTTGTTTTCCGTCCTGTGATGTAAACCCCTTCTCTGCCTCCAAATCTCTTTGGCAGGGTCCAAATCCACCAACCACACATTCCCTGTGGATGTGCTTGGGTCAGAAGTTCATGCAAATTGAACAATGTCCGGATAGACTTGGCGCAGAACAGAGACAGCTCGCACAGGATAGGAAGATGGTCCACCAACCAAGGAAATTCAGTAGAAACAGGAATTCGCAGCCAGAGGGGATCAGGAGAACATTAACCCACGTGAGGTCCCAGAAATGGTAAGAGGGGCTTTTGACCTTGATGGGAGGAGGTTAAGGCAATCTTATGGGGTTGTCGCTGTGCATGGTTGTCACCTGGGACACAATTAATAACCAGCATCTTCTCCCTCACCTGTGGCAAAGCCATCCTGATTTCACTCTGGGCGAACCATCCTTTCTGACTCTTGTCTCAGCTGCCCTCCTCATTAGGGCAGAGCTAATGACCTGTGCTGAGTCCACAGGCGAGTGCTATGAGCTTGGGACATGGGATCCAAGTGGACCAATCGGGACCAAGGAAATAAATTTCAGAATTTTTTTTTAAATGCTCTTTGGGAAATAGATGCTCCCTTTCTCTGGCCCGGGAGTTGGGATGACAGAAACCACTTTGAGAACGGGGCTAATTCAGAAGAAGTGGAGCTGAAAGCTGAAGTCCTCATTTGAGCCCCAAATCAAGCCAGGCCTGAAGCCTGCTCTGTGCCCAGACTTGGCATTTGGGTGCACCTACTACACCCAGTTCTGTGCAAGACAGCCTGGGCTGGAGCTCTGCCTACGCTGCACTAATTCTAACGTGTTTCTGTCACTGAAAGCAACAGAACCTTACTTCAGACACTCGCTCCCCATTTCGGGATAATGCAGGCTCCAATGCCTGATGTGAAACCCTTGGGGCCAGCTGTCTATCACGATTCAGAATTTTCCGGAGTGTAGAAGGTAATAGGGTGCATAGATACCATTTGTTACGGAAACTATTAACTTATATTGCCCCAAAATGTTTCTATGAAGTGAATATTAATATTATTCCCATTTTACAGAATGGAATCTAAGACCAGGCAGGTAAAGTGACTTGCCCAAGGTCACACAGCCGGGAGGTGGGAGAACCAGGATTTGAACCGAGGCCCTCTGGCTGCACGTGTTTTTCCTTCATGCTGTCGGCCTCTCATAGGGACCGGTGAGTCTCTGGGGACCCCCTTCTGTGGCCCCAGGCCCACCATCTGCCCTGCATGACTCACCTCCAAGAGAGAGAAGTCCTTGAAGCTGGTGTCACTCATCAGGATGTGCTTCTCGTTGGGGATGCCGCCCAGGATGAACACGGGTGACTGGTCCACGGTGAACCACAGCGGCCTCGATGACATGTTCACAAAGTACTGGGGCTTCAGGTCCGTGAGCTGCCAGGGAGGGGCAGGATGTACTCGCTGTTCACGTTTAGCAGTTTGCCGCCCTCTCTCCCGCTAGGACACCAGCTCTGGGAGGGCAGGGATTTGCGTCTCTGCGTTCACCGCCGTGTCCCCGTGATGCCACAGTGTGTGCTCGATAAGTGCCTGCTGAACGAATGAATGAATGAATGAATGCACCGTGATTAAGAACGTGGACACAGGAGTTAGGCAGACAGTTTCCAGTTGCCTTCCATGGGTACATGCAAATGGTTCCATCCCTTTGGGGCCTCAGTTTTCTCCTCTTTAAAATGGGCACGTGAGGTATGTCCCCGCAGTATGGTTGAAAACATGAAATGAAATGAAATGAAATGGGCATGTGAGCACCTCCCCTCGCAGGGTGACCGTGAAGACTTGCCACGAACGTGCATTTAGTAAAGCACCTCACCTCGGGCCTGGCGTGGAGAAAGTGCTCCGTGAATGGGATCTGCCACTTGGTTCGGGAGCAGTCAGGGCCCCAGCCCAAGGCCCAGACGACCGTCTTTAACCCACGTCTCCTCCCCTTCCCACTGCCCGGCCCTCACCTCCTCTCCCACCGTGAAGCGGACGGCGCTGTCTTGCTCTCTCTTCAGGAAGCCGTTGATGTTCACCTGGAACCTGGCGGCAGGAGCGGGGCAGGCGCAGGTGAGGATCCCAGTTTCCGGGGCTCCTGCCACAGCTCATAGCCACCTCCCCTGTTCCACCCCTTGGGTCTCCCCCAGGTTCCTTTGGGGATCCGGGGTTAGGAATTCCTCCCAGAACTGGGCAAAGGCACCTTTTATCTGGAACGAAGGGCCCCAGGCCATTGCTGCGGATGTGCACGTCCATGACCACGCTGCCGTTCTTGATGGGCATGGGCGTGTACCAGCTCATGACACACACCTCCTCCGCCATGCACGGCTCTGCCGGGTGGCAGTGGGCACTGAAGCTGTCGGGGCCTCCCAGTGGCCCCCTCCAGGCCACAGCCCACACTGGGCTCTCCCTGCAACTCCCCACACCCATTTCCAGGCCATGGGTCCCACAGTGTGGCCCCATCTAGGCCTCCCTGTACCTCCCCCAGTCATGGGCTACACTGAGGCCCCCCGCAACCCCACCACCCTGCCAGGTGTGGCTGCTCCAGACGTCCCCCAGGCCCACCTTTGCTGCGGAAGGGGGCTGCCTCCATCTGGATCTGCAGCTGCTCTATCTTCCAGCGGTAGAAGTTGACTGGGGACTGGAAGGTGACCAGCACCAGAGGCTTTAGTCCCGTCAGGTGGCCCTTGCGGACCAGGTCCTCGGAGGGCTGAGGGTGAGATGGCCCACAGGTGTGTCAGGATGGCCTCTGGGCAACCCCCACCTTGAGCCTCCCGTTAGTAGCCTGTCTTCCTGGGCTGGGTAGGGACAGCACGCTCCACCTTGGACGGCTGGAGAACGTGGTCTAGGTTTGGGGCTGGGATTGCGGACGCGCCAGGCTAGGAGAGGGGCAGAGGGGCGAGGGGCTGTGGAGGGAGTCGGAGGTCTTCCTGGAGGAGGTGACTCCAGAGCCAGGGTCGTCAGACAGAGTGTGCATGCGGGGAACGCACAGGCAAGGGCAGCATGCGATGGGCATAGATGTGAAGGTGGGAAGGTTTCTGATACCCAGAACTGCTGGCAGCCTCTCCCCGCTCCAGGTGTACCCAGTGCCACTGTCAAGGTGGGCTTCGCCGCTGCAGAAGACGCTCTGCCACCCCCACCCGTCAGAGGAAAGCCAGGTTCTGGCCCTGGCGGTGAGTCGGATGGGGCAGGTAGACGGAAAGGGACTGAAGAAGAGAGCGAGAGGACATCCACAGAGAGGCTCCCAGAGAGGCAGGATCCTGGCTGGGCGCAGACGGAAGGAGGGAAGGAGAGGAAGGATGTTCCAGCTGTATGGAACAGCACGAGCAAAGGCCCAGAGGCTCTCCCGAAAGAAGGCTGCACCGGGACCGCTAAGGGAGGTGCGTGGGCTGTGGGATGGGGCAGGGGATGTAACAGGTACATTTGCACAACCATTCATCCTTGGCCAAGCTCCTCTCAATCCTGCCAACTACACCTATCTCTGGCCCTGCCTCTGGGTTCCCAATTACGGGGGACCAGGTGCTGGTGGGGTGGGGACCTCCTCCCAGACAGGGCGACCCTGGTCCAGTCCCCACTCGTCCCCTGCCTGGGCAATGCGGCAGCCTCCTCACTGCCTGCCTGCTCCTGGCCTCCCTCCCACGTGGCAGGGGCAGCCTGCGAAGGCCTGAGGCAGGTCACACCCCTCCTCTGCTCAGAGCCTTCTCTGGCTGCTTCTCACTCAGGGTAAAAGCCAAGTCCTCACCGCGGCCCATGAGGCCCTGAAAATCTTCGCCCGTCACCTCCCTGACCTCTCTCCTCCCACACTCCCTCTGGCTCACGGCGATCCAGCCACACAGGCCTCTCCACGGTTCCTCACACACACTGTCCTCTTTCCTACCTCTGGGCCATTGTGCTGGCTGTTCCCAAGGCCTGGAATGCTTTGCCTGGCTCTCCTTACAGTTGCCCCTTTTCATCATTTAGGTCTCTCCTCAAGCCTCTGCAGAGAGACCTTCCCCAACCTCCCCCACTAAAACAGTGTCCCCCTCCTCTCTAACATATGGCCTCATGTTAATTTCCTCAGAAATTATTTTACTGTCTGCTTCTCTGGTAGATTGAATCCACAAGAAAAACCTGACCATTTTGTTCACCATTGTATTTTCCAACATTCACTGGGCCCTCTCTATGAACCGGAGGCCATGCTAACTGCTTCACATGTATTTTATCATTTTATGATTGTTAAGGATGAGGAAACTGGGGCACAGACAGGTTAAGTAACTTGCTTGAGGTCACACAGCTATTATGCAGTAGAGCTAGAATCTGAATCCAGAGCCCAGAGGACTAACTACCACGCTGTACTTGCTTCAACTAAATGCTAGTCAATGGCACATCCAAACCCAGGTCTGCCACCTCCAGAATTTCAGTTCCGGACCACAACCTTCTATCGTCCTCAGAAAGCTTACCTGCGCCAAAACAATCCAGAAAAACAAGAAAGAAGTTGGAAAACCCAAACTTTTGATTTGAAAACTTACTACAAAGCTACAGCAATCGAGACTGTGTAGTACTGGCACAGTCCAGTACTTTGAGAATAGAATAGAGTCCAGAAATAAACTCTTACATTTATGGTCAGTTGCTTTTTGACAAAGATGCCAAGACAATTCAATAGAGAAAGAATAATCTTTTCAACCAATGGTACTGGGACAACTGGATATTCATACGTAAAAGTTGGACTCCTACCTCACACCATATGTAAGCATGAACTCAAGGCCGGGCCTGGTGGCTCACGCCTGTAATCCTAGCACTCTGGAAGGCCAAGGCGGGAGGATTGCTTGAGCTCAGGAGTTTGAGACCAGCCTGAGCAAGAGCGAGACCCCATCTAAACTGAAAGTAGAAAAAATAGCCGGGCGTGGTGGCGCACACCTGTAGTCCCAGCTATGTGGAAGGCTGGAGTAGGAGGATGACTAGAGCCAGGAATTCAAGGTTACAGTTAGCTATGATTGGGCCACTGCACTCCAGCCTGGGTGACAGAAAAATCCTTTATTTTTTTGTTTTTATTTTTATAGAGACGGGATCTCGTTCTGTCGCCCAGGCTGGTCGCAAACTCCTGGCTTCAAGTGATCTTCCTGCCTGCCTCAGTTTCCCAAAGTGCTAAGATACAGGTGTGCGTCGCTGCGCCTGGCCTAATGAATAAATAAAAGGAAGTACTGACACCTGCTACAACATGATTGAGCATTGAAAACATACTAAGTGAAAGAAGTTAGACACAAAAAGCCACATATTATATGATTTCAGCCAGGTACATGAAATGTTCGGAATAGGCAAATTCTTAAGGACAGAGAGTAGATTTGTGGTCTCCAGGGGCTGAAGGAAGAGGGGAATGGAATGGGGAGTGACTGTTAATGGGTACAGGGTTTTGGGATGACAAAAATGTTCTGGAATGAATAAAATAGTAGTGATGGTTGCACCACTTTGTAAATATACTAAAAATGAACTGTACACTTTAAAAATGGTGACTTTTATGGTGAATTATATTTCAATTAAAAATACAGCCAAAAAAAGCTCACTTGAGCATCTATTAGGTGCCTCGTGAGATGCTGGGAGCTATACACAGATAATCTTCTTGAATCCTTAAAGCCTTGGTGTTGGATGGTGCTACCACTATTAAAATGTTAGAGATGGGGAAACTGAGGCTCACAGAATGAGCCCACCCATGCTGCACCCACTCACCTGTCCCTCGCAGGAGTAGTTGATCTTCAGGTAGTAAGGGAAGCCCAGGTATTTCTGAAAGGAGAGGTTGGGCAAAATGTCCAAAGATTAACGAGGTGCGGGTTCAGGACCCCTGTAGTTCGCTTGACCCTGGTCCCCTCACCTCGTCTGGATCGATGGCTGAGTCCACCAGCATACGGAACACGCCGCCCACTGTATCCACGAGATCTTGAACAAAGAACCGGTCGCTCGCGCTATTCTCGCCTATTCTGTTAAACTCGTTCAGGACAACGTGCCAGGTGCACTCCTGGATATCCTCAATCGCCCACAGCCTCCACGGAGCCGATAGCGCCACCATCAGTGTCCACAGCGCCCGCAGGGCTCGGACTCTTGGCCACGCAGGCCCAGCAGAGGACATGGTTGGGCCGCACACAACGTGGCTAGAACCTGGAGAACGCGGGGGTCAACACCCGGGCGCAGGATACCTCTCCCGAGCCGACTTCTGAGATCCCACCCCACTTCTGCGACTCCCACCACCTCGGTCCTTGGCACTGCCTCTGCTTGAGCTGCTGGCCCCGCCCCTGCTCCTGGCCCCGCCTCCACTTGGGCTGCTGGCTCCTCCCCTGCTTCTGGCCCCACCCCTGCCCCTGGCCCCGCCTGTGCTCGGGCTTCTGGTCCCGCCCTTGCCCCCACCCCTGCTTGGGCTTCTGACCCCGCCCCTGCTTCTGGCCCCACCTCTGCTTGGGCTGCTGGCCCCGCCCCTACACCTGGCCCCACTTGTGCTCCACCTTCTGGCCCCTCCACTACTGCCTCCCCCGCCCCTGCTCCTGACACCGCCCTGGCCTTGGCCCCGCCCCTACACCTGGGCCCGCCCCTGCTTTTGCTTCTGGCTCCGGCCCTGCCCCCCTTGTGGGTCCCACCTCTGCTATGACTCCGGGCCCAACCCCGAGTGATGCTTCTGACCACGCCCCTGCTCCTGCGCCTCGTTTCGCCCCGCCTCCTCGTCGCTCCCCTTAACTTTGCCCTGCCCTTGCCTGCTCTCTGTATTCCACCCCTGCACTTGACCCGCTCTCGGTTTCTGTTTCTCGCTTTGGCAGAGCCTCTCCTATTTTCCCCTGTCCTGCTCCTGTCTGCGATCGCACCCTTGTACTTCCACCTGGCTCCGCACCCACTTCTTGCCCTGCCCCCCAACTTCTCTTCGCACCGCCCGTTTCTCCTCTCTTTGACCCTGACCAGGAACCGGGTTCTGTACCTAATCTCGGCCCTCTCCGGGTCCTCTCCCCGCCCTTCCTCCTGTCCAGGTGCCTGCTTCTTGCTAGGGGCCTGCTCCTCGCCCCGCCCCTTCTCCACCACCCGCTCCTTATCGCCCCGCCCTTTCCCCTGGTCCTTAGCGAGTTGTTCTTCCCGCGCCGGCTCCTCGCCCCACCCCTTCTCGCTAGAGGTCGTCTCTTGGCCTCTGGATTTTTCCTCGCCACTGGCCTTCCCCTCGCCAGGAGACCTCTCCTCTCCTTTCTCTCTCTCCTTGCCCCGCGCCCTCTCCTCCCCTCGCACCTCCTCGTTCCACGCTGGCGCTAGCTTCTTAGTCAACCCCTTCTCGATCCTCGCCTTCCTCTCGTGCCGCAACACCTCTCCCCTCCTCTTCTCAGCCCCGCTTTCCATGCCCTTGACACCTACCTGCTCTACGCCCCGCCTCCTCTAGCGCTGCCCCTGCTCATCACCCCGCTTCTCTAACCGCTCCCTGCTCTTCGCCCTGCCCTTTCTCCTTCCCGCGCCGGTCTCTCCCTTCCCTCCTCTGCCAGGTCCCACGACTCTCACTCAGGTCTTTCCCTTGGCTTTCCCCTCCTCGCCAATCCCCTCCCTTCCCCTCCCTAACCCCTCCCCGTCCCCGGCATCCCCTCCTCCCGGTGGCACCGCCCTCTCCCCGCCCCGCGGTACCAGTCACTTGGTTAAAACCGGTCAACCGTCGCTTGGTCTCACCAGTCCCGCCCCTCTTGCCCTGTCCCAACATGGCCTCCTGCGCTTCCACAACTGACTTCCGCCTTTGCGGAGGCGCGCCTGCCTCGCGCGCCCGTCTCCACGGTAACGCGCACCCAGGGCACCCACAGCCGGCGCCGAGGGCTTGCCTGTGGGGAGGGGGGGGGGGACTCTCAAATTCGAGCACCGGGCGCAGGGGGCAGTGGCCGGCAGAGGGTGCTGAACACAAAGTAGGTGCTAGGAAGGCCTTCAAGGAGTTCCTGTTGGTCGGTCAGGCAGTCCACACCGTTCCTACTTGTCCTTTCGCACAAAAATTCTACTCCTAAAAAAAAAGTTTGGTGTCCTAGAGACCCTGTGGGAATGAATAAATCTGCTGCGCTCAACACGGTCCTCTGCAAAACGCGGGCAAGGGCAGCCATCTTACACAGCTGTGGGAAGTCAGTAGGATATCACGTGAAGATATTAATAGCAGCAGGGTCTGGCACAAGTAAATATTTTTCATTCTGGTGCCTGACAGTTAAAGACTCAGAACATGACTGTTTTGTTTTGCTTTGATTTTTTGGTGACAGGGTCTCCCTGTATCACCCAGGCTGGTCGGTCCATGACTTTTTTTTTTTTTAATATGTAT
>NW_012151174.1:2251720-2290314 GCF_000956105.1 Propithecus coquereli
CTCTATGGAGAAAGTTATAGAATTATTAAAAGAAATTAGTAAGATATTTGTACTCTTAAACTGTAAAACTCAGTATCATAACAAAGTCAGTTCTCCCCAGAATGATTCAGTGACTCGATTCATGATCAATTAAAATTTAACAAGTGTTTCCGTGAAACTTGTCCACCTAATTTTAAAAACTTATGTAAGTGCTAAGATCTACGTATAGGCGAGATAATCTTGAAGAATAACAAATTGGAAAGACATGTTGTGCAAAATATGTGGACTTATTTTAAAGGTATGGTAATAAATATAGTACAGTTGTAGGATAAGGATAGACATATAGACCAATAGAACAAAAAGTGTGAACTCAGAAGCACTATGCACAGACACACGAGGACTGTCCTGAAAACATCCAGCCATTGTTAATATAACGAGAATTGTTACATGGCTGGATACTTTCCGGACAGCCCTGGTATACATAGTAGTTGATGGTGGTGGTGTGGTAGGGATGTTAGGATTCATGAAGTATCCAGGTGCTCCCACTCATTTCCTAGCTCCCTTCACTTAGGCTGGAGCCATGTGACTAGTTCTGATTGATGGGCCATGAATAGAAGTGATGTATGTCACTTCTAGGCCAAGGCAGTTAAAAGCTGTTGGAAGGACAAATAAGGGGTTATAAGCTATGTGTCATATTCAGTTTCTTGGTGGAAGTGGAAGATATAAAGATATAAAAGTAGATGTGTATTTTTTTTCTTTAAAATAGAGACAGGGTTTCGCTCTTGCTCAGGCTGGTCTTGAACTTCTGACCTCAAGCCATCCTCCTGCCTTGGCCTCCCAGAGTGCTAGCATTACAGGCATGAGCCACCATGCCTGGCCAGTCCATGACCTTTTGATGAACTGCAAAGCTGACTTTTAACCCAGTGGTTTTCAAACTTGAGCATGCATTAGACTACCCTAAAAGGCTAGCTAGTTAAGCCAGGTTGGTGGGCTCCACCCCCAGAGTTTTAATTCAGTAGATCTGGGGTGGGGCCAGAGAATTTCTAGCCCATCCCCAGTTTCCAGGGGATGCTGATACTGATGGTCTGGGTACTGCACGTTGAGCGTGCTCTAAAACCTCCCATGACTCCCCAGGATCTCAGGAAAACATCCAGACTCCCTGAGTTGGTTTCCAGAGCCCTGCATAATCTCATCCCTGTCCTTCTATCCCGCCCATCTTCTTCCCCCTCCCCATAGGCCTCCGCAGTGCACAGCTGAGTTACACAGAGTGGTTCGAACATCCTTGATCAGACATGGTATCTTCTCCAGACATGTGCACACTCTGCAACACTGCTTTGTCACTGGGCTGACTACTTTCATTCCTTCAGGTCTTGTTTGTGATACGTGACCAGCTCCTGTCCCACCCCTTGACCGCTCTAAGCCACAACTGGCTGGGAATGAGTCTTTCTTTCCCACTGGATCACGGGCTCCATGCGGGCAGGGCCCAGGGCTTTCTGTGACACCGCTGTGCCCCAGCCCTGTCCAGTACGGCACAGAACAGGTGTTCTTATGTGAACAGCTGATGGAAGTCTATCCTTCCCAGCCAAGGCCGCCCCACAAGCCAGGCTCAGCAGCTGTGTACCTGACCCCTTCCAGACTCACCAGACAGAGTCAGAGTAACGAGGGTCTCCTTGCACCCCCAGCTCAGGAGTACAGCCCCGCCAGGGGGAGGTGCCTTTGTTAGACCTTGACGTACAAGGCGTGCACTGTGGCACGGTTTCACCAGCAAAAGACTGGGAAACACGCCCGTGTCCATCAGCAGGGGATGCTGAGATGATTCATGGGACATGTGGCCTAGATGAGGCACTGCAGGTATAAAACTGATACGAGACCTACTTGTGTGTCTCTGGAATGATCTCTGAATCGCATGGCGTTGGTGAAAAAAGCAAGGTGCAGAAGTGAGAGTAATAACTGGCCAATATTTTATTCAGTGCCAGACACTGTTTTAAGGGCTTCGTGGGTCCGTAAGGTGCTTGCTTCTCCAACGAGTCCATGAGGTAGGTGTCGTTGTCATCTCTCATCCCATTTACAGATGAACAAACTGAGGCCCAGGGAGGTGAAATCACTTGCCCAGAGCCACATAGCTGGGGAGTGACAGAGTTCAGATTTATACCCAGGGACTCTGCCTCCAGAGTCTGCCATCATAACCACCTCACCCTACTAGGTGCCACTTGCGTAGAGTGAAAAATAAATCACACACACGTGCACGTTGCTGGTACTCACATGGAATATGCCTTCAAGGGGGCCTGAGACATCCGTCAACACAGTCCGAGTGTAGGACAAAGACTTACTTTTGACTGTACGCTCTTTTGTACCTGTCGAGGTTTTTAGCCTGTACTTTTTTTTTCTTAATGTCTTGAACTGAAAAGGCCCTGGTTTCTTTTTCTGGAGGAATTTGGAAGGAAAAGCAATGAGGGGCTGAGGACAGATCGCACAGGCGCCTCTCTCAAGAAGACGACAAATACCTGGGGACTGAGGGGGAGGAAGCGACGGCCTCCCCACCCCATGCTGACTTTAGCAACACAAGGTTGACAGTGACCTTGGTAAACAAGGCTGCGAGGTTGAGAAAGAGCTAGACAGCAAATATTTCTGAGCTCCCGTGCGAAAAGGTGGCCAATCAAAACCTTGTTCAAATCCCAATTTTACACCTTCTGTGCGACCTTGGGCAAGGTATTTAACATCTCTGGGTCTCCTTTCCTCGTCTGTAAAATGTGCAGACTGTATCCAAGGGCTTGGAACAGTGCCCGACACATAAATCCAATATATGTATTTTCTATCACGGTTATTAAAATAATCTTGTTTGATCAGTCTTTAAAAAAAATCTTGTGTGACTTTTTAGCATGATTTGACAATGTTGAGTTCTCCCTCCATAAAATTCTCTCTTCTCTTTCCAATATTCTCACCCTCCTGGTTTTCTATTCCTCTCCCACTCCTTTTCTGCCTCCTTTGTAAGCCCTTTTCTCGGGTATCAGGACATTGGTTGAAGCATCACTGCTTACACTAGAAATTATCATGTCTGGTTGTGATGCCTGGACCTGTGGCAGCCACTCTGGGACTATGAGGGGAGCTCACATGGGAGCCAAGCCTTCATTGAGGGTGGCAGAGCAGAGACAGAGAGAACCTGGGGTCACAAGCCCTCCTTATAACTGTGGATAGTGTCACTCCCAGAGTGCTCCCTTACTCTAGTGATGTACAGTGTAACAATAATCTTATTGTTTCAGCCTGGGCCAGTCATGATTTTACTACCTGCAGCCAAAATCTCTCCTGATATAATATAAACATACAAGTTTGCTCGGGCTCATGAGTCATGGCTGGTCTCTCGTCACTCCCTCCCAGGGCTGCCACACCTACCCTCATGGCCTCAGTTTCTTCATCTCAGTCTCCAGCCTTAACCACCCCCCTGAGCCCCAGCCCTGGGGAGCCTGAGAACTCTCGGTACCTCCCCCTGGGTGTCCCCTTAGCCCCTCATACCCACCATATTCTAAACTAGCTTCAGGTCTCCCCTCAGAACTGCTCTTCCTCCCAGGTCTCCATTTCAGGGACAACTGACCATTCCTCGTCCCTCCCCAGTCTTAAGGCCTGTGGCCTGTCCACTCGGCTCCCATGAATCCTTGCACCCGCCTCGCTCCCCTCCCATGGCCCTGCCCAGCCCTGTCACCTCCTGCTTTGCTCCTGCTGCGGCCTCCCGCTCTGGTCCATCTCCACATGGTAACTGGGGGGTCGAACCTGACCATGACGCTCTCTTCAAAACCCTTCCATGGCTCTCTAGTGCCCTCAGGAAAGAGGCCACGTTCCCAAGCTTGTCATTTAAGGACACTAAGATGTACCCATGTCCACCCCTGCGCCCTCCTACCCGCTTCCATTCCATTCTCCCGTCGTAAACTGCCTGCCACAGGCTGATGTCCAACAAGCTTCCCACCTCCCGGCTTTGCACACGGTCCCCTCCGCCTGGCGTGTGCCCTCCCCACGCCTTTTCTACTCGTCTCCCCTCCAGCTGCGGCTCACCTGCCCCATCCCTGTGTCGCCTCCCCAGAGCGTGGCAGCGAGGAGCTCAGCCCGGGGAGTGAGGCTCACACTGACGTCCCATCCTGGGAGATCAAACAAAGTCATTCATTTCCTCGCTCTGTGGCTAAGACAGGGGACCTCCCTTCTCTGTGCCTCAGTTTCTCCATCTGTGGAAAGGGGAGGATTAATATCCTCTCCCGCATGGGTAAAGTACCCGGAACAGGGCTTGGCCGCAGAAAGCACCACAGCAGGACGCGGCAGGCTCTGTGAATCGTCTTCGGACGGAGCACTATTACGATCGCCACTTCACAGGTGAGGAGAGGAATCAGAGAGGTAGAGTGGCTGCCCAGGGACACAGGCGGATGTGGCTGGGTTGGCCTCACATCCCAATCCAGAGCCCAGTGCAGACGCGCAATTAGTGCTCAGTAAAAGGGGACACCTGTCACAACAGTGTCGTGGCTAAGAGCAGCGCCTCCTGTGCCACTCAGATCTGGGCTGGCATCGCATGTCAGTTTCCTGCCTGCCAGGCTGCTCAGGAAGATTCTATCACCCAGGCCTACCCCAGGGCTCCTCGAACGGGTCCTGCTCTCTGGAGACGCTTGAGAAAAACGAATCAGGTACGACTTCTTCCGCTGACTACTCTTTAGATTTCAGATCGTAGTTCAGTTGTCCCTTCCTCCAGGAAGCCCTCCCTGACCTTCCAGGCTGGACTGGGCACATTCCTTGTGCTTCCCCCACCTCAGCCCTGACCACTCTGCCTCCCCATTTGAAGTCCTGCTCATTTTGGGCTGTCATTGTCTGGGGACAGGTCTGTCTCTGTCACTGGACTGCTAGCCCCATGGGAGGAGGGCCCAGGGCCATCTCCACCACTGCTGTGTCCCTAGCGCTGTCTCACACGGGGCCAGCAAAAAGGAGGGATTTGGGGATGAGTGAGTATATTCTTTCCACGTGACAGCAGAGGAACTCAAGGCTCAGGGAGGGGAAGTCACTTGTCCAAGACGTAGCGACTGATCTAGTGCCCGAAATGAGGTCCGAGCCCAGAGCCTGGCAGAATCGGCAAGTGACGCGTGGCTGAGAGAGAGAGACGGGCGGAACGTGTGAGAGAATGAGGAACAGGGAGACAGCAAGAGGGACAGACAGAGAAGGCGAGAGAGCCAGAGGCTCAGAGAGTGACGGAAAATGAGAGAGAGGGGAGGAGAACGAGGTTACGCTGGTGCCCAGTGCGGCCCGGGACACAGAAACAGGGCGCGACGGCCTCCGCGTCCCCACCGGGCTGTGAAACACAGGACGGACAGTTGGTGGCCGCGCCTCTGGAACACCTGCCTGTGCACCTGGACGTTCCTGCAGGGTCAGCTCCAGTCACCGGGGCCCTCGGTCCCAGGCCAGGTCCAGCCGGCCGCGCTACCTGGGGATGGAGGCGTAGTCGGCGTGGGAGCTGGCAGACAGCTGCCGGCGCGACCCCGACTCCGGCTGGGGGCCCAGAATGTCCGCCCGATCGTCCTCATCCTCGGGGACGGCGGCGGGGCACGGAGCGGGCGGCAGGATGAGCGCTGTGAGGCCGTGGAGGTCGGACGCGCGGCGGAAAGTCTGCAGCAGCAGCACCATGGCGACCAGGCCCAGGAAGAGGTAGGCTGCAGAGACGGCGCAGGGCGGTGAGCCGACGCGGGGCTCGGATCCTCAGGGCAGGGCCCCTTTGGGACCCCCCACTCCCAGGGTATGGCCGCGACAGGGCCACGGCCTCCTCAAGCCCCGCCCTCAGGCACCCGGCTCACCTGTGACCAGCACCTTGTAGAGGGCCCGGTAGGGCTGGCCGGGGGCCTCGCCGGGCACGTAGTCGCCCAGGCCGATGGTGGACAGGGAGATGAAGCAGAAGTAGAAAGCATCCAGGAAGCTCCAGGCCTCCTCGAGGTGGGCGAAGATGGCGGCGGGCACCAGGAAGCAGACGACCACTGTGAGCCCCAGCAGGGCCAGCACGTGCCAGCGGGCGGCGCGCCGGCGCTCCCAGCCCCAGCGCGCGCTCAGCCAGGACAGGGGCGCGTGCGCGAGCAGCAGCGACAGGCGCTGGGCCGAGGCGGTGAGCAGCAGCATGGTGGTCGGCACGCCCAGGAGCGCGAAGGCGATGGAGAAGGCCTTGCCCGCGTCGGTCAGCGGCGTCGTGTACCCGTAGCCTGTGGAGCGCAGGGGAGATGCTGGCCGCCGCCACTGAGGGTGTGCGGGTGCCCTAAACCGAGACCCGCCTTCATCCCCAAACCTACCCCTCCCACGTTCTCGAGCGCACCGCCGTCCTCCCGCTGCGCAGCCCGAGAGCCTCGCTTTCATCCTCGACCCTCCACCCTCCACTCACGCACGTTCCGTCTGTCGGGGAAGACTCACGTCTCAACCGCAAATGGATCCAGAGCCCACCTACTTCTCCACCCAGCCCCACAGCCCCATCCCCGCCCTGTCCAGCGCAGGTGAGGGCCTGCCTTACGCTCACAGTTAAATGTCTTGCAGCCTCGTCCCAGTCACCCTCTTCCCCCGACCCCAGCCCCCAGTCTGTTCAGCCAGAACAGAGATCCTGTGACCACCTGACTTAAGTCATGTCCCCAGCTGCTTAGAGCCCTCCTGTGGCCCCATCTCACTCCGGCAAAAGGCCCCACATGGGCCACCAGGGCAGCCTGCTGCCACCCCAGGGCCTTTGCATGGGCTGTTCTTGCCCTGCAGAACGTTCTTCCCTCTGGTATCTACATGTTCCCTTCTCTCCTCTCCTGCAGGTCTTTGCCCAAATGTCACCTTCTCGGTGAGGCTTCCCTCACCACCTTATTTGAAATTGTTAACATTCTCTTACCCAACTCTTTTTTTTCCATAGCACTTAACACCTTCCGGCATACTATATGGTTTACTTGTTTGGTTACCTCTCCATCCCTTTTCCTGGGTGTCAGTTCCAGGAAAGCTGGGGACTCTATTTTGTCACTGCTGTGGGCATTGGTCATGTGAGCGCTGGATCAATACTTGTTGAAATAATGAATGAAGGGCGCAGGCTGTCACCTGACTCTGAGCCTCTGTTTGTTCTAAAGGGGGTGTGATAAGCCCTCCTGGGCTCCCAGAGGACCACGGGAACACAGTAAGGTCAGCGTGGACGGGAGTTCTGCCAACAGAAATATGATCAAGGGGAATTCAGGTCTCGATGGGACTGACTCACTTTGGCAAACTGCACTTTAAAAATCTCTTTTTATTTCCCAAATAAATCAAAGCAAAGACTCAGAGATGTGACTAGGGTAGCAGGGGACCTGGTTTATGTTGACAGTTAAATGTCTTGCCCCAAAGACTGCAGAGCCAGCCCTGTGATCTACAATAAGGTGTGGACACACTGCATACGTGAGCAGGCATTCACCTGTGCCTGTTTTCCATAAAAAGGATCCCCTGGTTTTTATATACTCAAAACAATCCAAACCAGGGTCTCGAAGAGATACCTGTACACCTTTGCTCATAGCAGCGTTATTCACGGAAAGCTAGTATGTGGAAGCAACGCAAGTTTCCATCTGCAGACTAATGGATAAGCAAAATGTGGTACATGCACACAATCGGATATTATTCAGTCTTAAAAAGGAAGGAAATTCTGACACATGGCCACCTGGAATAAGGACATCCCCTCCTCCCTTGGAGCTAGGTGTGACTCTGTGACTAATCTCTGGCCAGTGAAGTATACATGAAAGAATCAAATGACTTCCAGGAGGGGTGCTTAAAAAGAAGAGGAGGCTCATCTTTCTTCCTTCCTCCCTCCTCCTGCTGGCTGGAACACAGATGTGAAGGCTGGAATTGAGCAGCTATCTTGGACCATTAGGTGACCTTGGGAATGGAAACTGCACAGAGAAGTTATGGAGGAATGTGAGGTTTTTGCCAAGCAAGAGCCTGGGTCTCTGACCATGTATCACCATTTCAGTCTTGGACTGACTACCTTGGATGGGAGCAAGAAATAAATTTCCATCTTATCTAAGCATCTGTAATTTGAGGTGTTATCACTTATGATTCCAACCCTCATTAATATGAGGGTCTTAATGGAGAAACTCCGGCAGCCTGGCTGAAACGACAGGTTTGCAAATGACACGAAATCCTTATAAATGGAAAAATTACAGAGTTAGAACAGAATAGGGTCTGTGAGCCTCAATTTACTACCTCAAAGAGCTGAGTCCAAAACAGTGTTTCGCCATTTATTCCCTGCATGACTTTGGCCAGGTGACTGTTCCTCTCTGAGCCTCAGTTTTCTACTCTGCAAAAATGGGCTCATCAATAACCCTTTCCTCAAACGTGGTAGTAATCCTACCAGGTCAGGACAGGGAACAGCCCTTAGCAACAGTGTGGGAAGAGTGACAGTGACTGTACTGTCCCCTTCCCCGCCAGCCGAGACCCCGTTCCAGGTAGGACTATCCTCCCCCTCCTGCCTCGATTGCAGCAAGGCTGTCTGCACCAATTCCAGGGCCAAGACTCGGGCCTAGGACAAAACGAGGGACACTCTGGGAAGAGGTCTCTCTGAATGACATTTAGTTGGTTTTCCATTTCTCCAGATACATTCAGGACTCCTGGCCCCACCCGCAATGATAATGATAGCTGAGGCGCAATAAATATGGCTGGGCGAGGTGGCTCATGCCTGTAATCCCAGCACTTTGGGAGGCTGAGGCAGGAGGATCACTTGAGGCCAGGAGTTTGAGGCTAGCCTGGGCAACATGGTGAGACTCTGTCTCTAGAAAAAATTTTAAAAATTAGCCCAGCCTGGTGGTGGGGGCCTGTAGTCCCAGCTACTCAGGAGGCCGAGCCAAGAGGATCGCTTGAGCCCAGGAGTTGGAGGTTACAGTGAGCTATGCCACTGAACTCCAGCGTAGGTGACAGAGCAAGACTCTGTTTCTAAAAAAAAAAAAAATCAGTTATTATTAGCACTGCAAAAACTCTCTCCTTCAGCAAACTTTAGTCTGGCTTCCCTGAGTCCTGTTCTTGACTCGGCTCAGTTTGAGCAAGAATCCTAAGAATCTCCCCACCCTTGACAGCTGAATTCCTCACCCTCCACTCTTGCTATCTGAGTCCCTGGCCTGTCTTTAGCAAGAATATTGTTAAGCCAAGTTTAGCAGGAATCCCCCTACCCTGATGTCTTTCCTCCTGGTAATTTTCCATGCCCTGACCCACTCACTCTGCTCCTCAGCTACAAATCTTCATCTGCCTTCGCGAGATTCAGAGTTAAGTTCAGTCTCTCTGCCTTTGCAAAGTCTCTCCTCGATTGCAATAACTTTCCATTTTTAACAAGTGTCAGAATAATTTTTCTTTCACAACGCACACATCACCCTTCTTCACGCCAAGTAGCGTGCTGTGTTGGCGAAGAGCCCAATGGCCTTGGTTCAAGTCTCCCCTCTGCACTTTCCTAGCCATGTGACCCTGGGCAATTGTCCAAATTATCTGGGCCTCAGTTTGCAAGGCTGGAAAAATAGGGCCGCTAACGGCACCTGCCTCGCAAGGCTGTTGTCCTGGTTATAGCACGTGCGAAGTGCTCGTTCAGGTATTACTGCTACTGTGAAGTGAGGACTGTTATTATCCCCACTTTACAGGTTGGGGGGGGACACTGAGGCCTAGAGACGCGCGGCCCTGAGCGGGGATACCACCTGTTCTGCCAGGAATGACTTCTCAGAAGCCAGGATCTGGGTGGAGACGGGGGAGGACGCGCTCATGTGACCCAGGGAAGCCCAGAAGCAGGTCGGGCTGCCCGGGCAGCTTGGGGAAGAGCAAGCCCCAGGGAGGGCGGCTAATTCCAGCCAGTGACAAGTCCTCCAGCTCTGCTACCTGGGACCTTGGTTTGCTGGTCCACAGAATGGGATACCAAAGGCAAAAGCCGCCTCCCACTGCTGTGCGGCCAGCCCGCAGCGGGGATTAGGAGTCTGGGCTAGTCCTGCCCCAGCCCCCTGCTGGTTCCAAATCCCAAACAAAGAGACAAAGAGGAAGTGTGGGGGCTGAGGAGGGGCTGTAGGAGCCGCAGAGCCCGGCAACAAAAGGGATTTCCCAGGGTGTCTTGGCTCCTCCAGGGCGAGTTCTTTCCACACATCCACAGCTGGGGCTCTTACCTGGGAATCCCAGGTCCAGAGAGAACAGTGGTGCCCTGTTGGCAGGAAAGCCCTGCATTGGTGGCTCCCCAATACAGGGGGGATGTCGAGATGGGGTGGCCTAGTGTCTGGAGTCAGGGTTACCTGCCCGGAAGTACAGGGCCAGGGAGGGACAGGGGTGGTCCTTGCCGTGGAGAAGGGCAGGGCCCCTCACCAGAGAATGTTCTAGGTCCAGTGGGGTGGGAGTCTGGGATGGGGGCTCCAGGTCCTTGCCCAGGAATCTCTAACTGGGAGGAAGGTCTGTAGAGATGGCGCCCCGAGAGGTCTGGAGGTTCGGGGTCCTCCCTGGTGTGCCAGGGTCAGGAGGAGGCTGGGGTGGGGTTTCTCAAGGACACGTCTGGAGAGTCAGGAGACCTTGCTGGAAAGGATGGCAGTCCGGCCTAGAGATAAGGGCAGGGGTCCCGGTGTGGCTGAAGGCGGGTCCAGAGGGAGCACGGATCTCCTTGCTAGAGGTCTGTGAGGACAGTCCTAGGCCTAGAGGGGACTGAGCGACCTGGGTCCCCAGGGGGACTGAGGAATGGGGTTCCAGATGCTCCCTGCAAGGTACTGAAGGGGGACCCTAGTCCCAGGGGAACAGGGAGTGTTTCCTGTTTAGGAGGAAGGACTCTGACCAGGGCTCCCTGAGGGGGTCGGATACCATGATTGTGGGTCCCGGGTCCCCGCTGGGGGGCGGGGTTGAGGGTAACCTAGGCCCAGAGGGGATTGGGATACGGGTATTTGGTGAGGGCTCCCGAGCCCCCAGGGGGCGCGAAGTGGGGGTCCCGGCTCTTCGCTGGCTTGGAGAGCGGGGACGGCGCTCACGTACCCACGGTGGTGACCAGCGTGCTGGCGAAGAAGAGAGCCGAAGCGAAGTCCCAGGCGGGGTCCGAGGCGTTGGCCGACCCCGAAGCGTTGGCGAGCACTACGCGGCCCAGCCGTCCGGCCGCCAGCACCCGCTCCACGAAGGCGTCCAGGGCGGGGGGCGCCACGCACGGGCTGCGCTGCAGCAGCTGCTCCCGCAGCGTCCCCAGCTCGGCTCGGAGCTTGGCTTCCTGCGGCCCCTCCAGCTGCGCCACCAGCAGCGCGCCCAGCACCAGGTACGCGGCGTAGGCGACCAGGGCGCCCGCCAGGAGCGCGCCCCGTCGCATGGCGCCCGCCGGACCCCGCACAGCCCAGGGAGGCCCCGCTGACGTGGCCCCCGCCTCCGGACGGTCTGGCACCTAGACTCAGTTCCGGGAGTGCTCGAGGCGCGGCCACAGATGCCCCAAAGAGGAAGAGGAACAAGGGGAGGAGCGGGGATAGAGGAACGCCCCGCCTCCGGGAAACTGAGGCACGCCCAACCGCCAGGTGTTAGCGCGGAGAGGGCGGAGCCCAGTGCTCCGGGACCCAGGAGACCAACAGGATGGAAAAGGTGGAGGTATTCTCTTCCTTCCATTCCTTCCTTCTCTTCCACCTGGGAGTCCTGGTCCCCTGGGTCAGAGCGAATCCCAACTCTCTCCGCTCGCAGATGCAGGAGTCGCTCCCCAAATCCTCAGGGCCGTTGTGCGCTGCATCAGGGTGCGTGGCGGAGGGGGCGAGGAGCAAACTGACATCCGGTTCTCCCTCCATTCGCCAAGTCGTGTGCCCTGGAGTGGGAATGGCGGGCACCACAGAGTCAAGGGTCCCCCTGTGCCCTCATGGACAGAGGGGGGCTCCTTAGCTAGTCACCGAATCTTTGCTCAGCACCCATTTTGTGCCCCACTCCTTGCTGGGTAATGCTGGGGACACAGCAGTGACCAAGACAATTCTGGGCCTATGCCCTCATGAGGGTCCGAGTCTAATAGGGGAGACTTGCACATCAACAGAGTGACGGCCTGTGCGGTCAGGGCTGTGAGGAGGGAAGCACAGGCTGAGTGACCAAGGCTGGCATGGGGAAGCCTAGAGGGCCATTAGAGTGCAGAGGAGGCGACTAACCCAGCTTAGGGAAGTCAGCAGAGCTCCCTGAGGAAGGGGCTATCTGAGCTGAGACGCCAAGCGTGAAGAAGAGTGAGCCAGGGTCTTTTTTCCTGGCAGAATCCTGAATATATGCCTCTATGTAAGAGGAAGATTTTCCTTCCATGCCCCTCCTGTAGGTCTCTCCACATCTGACTCCAGCTGGAACTCAATGCCCCCCTAGCAGCCTTCTGGAGGGCAGCCTGGAATCTTCTCTGACTGGCAGAGGAGTGGGGCTTGGTCCCAACTTAGACACACCCCAGATGGTTCTATTTATAAAACTGGCAGATCTTGGAGCAGAGCCCAACTTGGGCTTGATAATCCACAGGAAAAGACACCTGATAATAAAAACAGTAACAGTAGGTACCAAAAGCTTGCAAATGTCAGGCCCTGTAGACACAAGAACTTGCATGAGTCCTCAGTCCCTCTCATATAATTCTCATTAAACAGATAAGAAATTTTAGGCTTAAAAATGGGGTAGACCTGGGTGCAGAGGCTCATGCCTGTGATCCCAGTGCTTTGGGAGGTCGAGGCAGGAGGATTTCTTGAGCCCAGGAGTTTGTGGTTACAGTGAGCTATGATCATGACACTGCATTCCAGCCTGGGCAACAGAATGAGACCCTGTCTCTCAACAACAAAAATATGGAGTAGCCACACAACTGGGAAGATGAGAACATGAGGCCAGCAGGAAGCCAATATACTTGCTTTCTTAATAAAAAATTATATTCACGGAAGAGATGAATCTAGACGCAAGAGGGAGGGCTGAGGATGAGGAGAGATGAGGGCACCTCACTCACA
Source organism: Propithecus coquereli (assembly GCF_000956105.1). NCBI lineage: Eukaryota > Metazoa > Chordata > Mammalia > Primates > Indriidae > Propithecus > Propithecus coquereli. The sequence goes on from NW_012151174.1 coordinate 2,264,614, forward strand.
AAAAAGAATGGCCACTGAGCCAGGACTCATCACTGGGAAACCAGGAGCAGCCCGCAAGGTCCCCAGAAAAGACAATGTCTCAGAGGAGGAAATGGAAGCCACAAAGATAAGGTAACTTGCTAACATCCTTCCGGAGTTTTATCGCTGCCCAGAAGTCACTTCCACCATTATCTTTGCCTGGGATAAGTGGAGGAGCCTGAGGGGCAGAGCAGCGAGAGTGAGGAAGGTTAGTTGTCAAGGGCTCCTCACACAAGGCGGGTGCACCTGTGTGCCGTGAGTTGCTGGGGGTTGTAGAGTGTTTTTCGTGCACAGAGCAAACCAGGTTGCAACATGAGAACCTTTTTATGAATTTCTGGGAAACTGCCTAAAGATATCTTCCAAGAGGGATACCTGGTTCTTCTCACCTAACCTGTTGGGTGTCCTTTTCTCATTCTAAATATTCACCTTAATGTAACCATAGAGTCTAGTCAAGAAAAAGAATGAAAAAAAAGAAAAATATTCACCTGAATTCCTAAGGACTGTCAAAATCGTATAAGCGTCAGAGCCCGCGCAACTCCGATGAGCCCCTCGGGAACACTAAATGAATCTCTCCTCCCCTGCTCCACGCCCTTCTCTGGCTCCCCGGGGCTCTCAGCCACGCAAATTCAGCGCCTGTCCGGAGAAAACTCCATTTCCCATCGGCCTCTGCGCTCGACGCCTACGTTTTCCACCGTGCCCTACTCCGCCCACTCTGAGATAGTCCCCGGCCCCGCCCTCCTGACCCTCGGGCCCTGACTCCCGCCTTAGGATGAGTCGCCCCCCAGCCCCCGCCTCTTACGTAAGGCACCGTCCACTCGCCCTGGCCTACGCGAGAAGGCGTGGCTTCCGCGCAGTCGTGACGCCCATTGGCTGTCGCGTGGCCGGAGGGGCGTGGCTACGGGAGCCGGGCGGGCGTGTTACGAACCTCTGCTGAGGTGGTGGCTGCAGCGAAGGATGCACCCGGCAGGTTTGGCGGCGGCGGCGGGGACGCCCCGGCTGCGTAAGTGGCGTACGTGGCCGGCGGAGGAGATCGGGCCGGGGGGAGCGTGGCGGGGCGGGGCGGCGGCGGTTGGCGAGGTCACTGCGGGTCGGAGGTCACTAGATCGAGGATCTGGAGCTTCGAGGTGGGCACGGTGCGGGGATGCCAGGTCCGGGTACGGGTGCGTTGAGGGTAGTCTTTAGGAAATTCCTTTAGAGGCAAACAACTTGGGGCGGGATATTGTGTGACGTGAAGAGAAACGCGACTTTCATTCATTTGCAGTTAGCGACCGGCCCTCCCCGGCTCCCCACCCTTCCGTGGCTCCCCAGTGCCCTCGGGCGGCAGCCCACGCTCCTTAGTACTGTCTTTCTGGCCCTCCGTGAGCGGACAGGGCCACGTTTACCCCTCATTTAAGATTTGAACCGGTATTTATTGTACTATTAACCCCCTTTTCCTGTCTCTGAATTGGTGTCACTCTTTGAATTCTTCATCTCCATAAGTCTGCTATGCATTTCATTTATACATTCAACATAACTTGCCTCAACTCCGCTTGTGCCAGGCCCTGTGCTGGAATGTGGATAGCCAGTGTAGTAGAAACCAGCATAGCTCCACTCTGTTATATCACAGCTCACAGTTTACTGGGAAAAGAGACACCTAACTAGGAAGCAACCAAGTCAACAAGATAATCTGGGGAGCAGTGAAGACTGTAGAGGGAATAATCCCTGATGTGAGTGGGTGTTGGTTGAGGTGGCCTCTCTGTTCCTCCCTTCGGCCGTTGTTAGTAAGGTGCCTGGCTGGCCCTGTGGTGGGTGATGCAGGGATACAGCAGTGCCCAGACAGCCCTTGCTCCTGTCCTCATGGGGCTGCCAGTACAGAGCACAGGACAGCGACAGTCTAGAGTGATGGAGCTGTGATGAGAGAAGTACAGGCACGGGGGTCGGGGTAGGATGGGGACACGGGCAGAGCGATATGGCCGGGATGAGGGAAGCATAAGGCAGAGTGGCCGGCGCTGGGGTGGAGATGCTGTAGGAGCCCAGAGGAGGCACGTGACCCAGCCTGGGGACGCCAGTGACGCCTCCTGGAAGAGGGTACTTCTAATGAGGAGGAATCACCCAGGAGATTTCTGGTAAGAGGGAAAGGCGCTGGAGGTCTGTGCCAGGGCAGACAAGTAGACAAATGAATATATATATAGAAATTGTGATAAGTGCTCAGAAGAGAAAAAGAAATCACTGGATATTATGAGAAGGAACCAGGTGGGGCAAGTGCTCTGTGTTGAGGAGTGAGAGGTCTCTCTGAGGAGGAGACATTTGAGCTGAGACCTGAGTGCGTTGGCAGGGAAGGTGGTCCCAGGTGACAGCAGTGCATAGTCCAAAGGCTGGGGGGGCAGTAAGCTTGGCAGGGTCAGGGCCCAACAGGAGGCCGTGTGGCTGGGGCACGGGAGCCCCGGGAGAGGTGGCAAACGGGGCTGATTGGCAGGGCTGGGTCACGCGGGGCCTAGTAGGTGTTTGGGCTTATTCTGAGCACAGTGGGCACTGCTATTAGGCAGAGGATGATGTGGTCTCGTTTGCATTTAAAAGATCACTCTGGCTGCCCATTGGAAGGAAGGTTGGTGGGGCTAAGAATGGACAGGGCGACCAAGTAGGACATTTACGTCAGGTGTGAGATGACAAAGTCTGAGAGGAGGGGGTGATGTTGAGATACAGTGGGTAAGAACTAGCGACTGGGTGACTGGAATGTCAGGCAGAAGAGGATTTAGGGTTTTGGACACCGAGGTAAGGGTCCAGGGGCAGCCAGACCTGGGTCTGAAGCCGGGAGACAAGTGGCTTCTTACCTATTATCAGTCACTAGCCTTCAACTCTTCCTCTCAACGATTTGTAGCCTGAATTCCAAAGCAAGCAGCACTGGCCCCAGCCTTGTCCCCATGCACCACGTCCCTTTTCCCTCTCCCACTTCTGATCCTCTTGCACAGGCTGGTCTCCAATTCCTAAACTCAAGCGATCCTCCCGCCTCGGCGTCCCAGAGATCACAGGCATGAGCCACCACACTTGGACCTCTGTTCCCCACATGAAGCCTTTTAGAAACTTCTGAAACCTGGCTCTGCCTCATACTGTGTGCATGACTTTGGGCAAGGGCCTTCTCTGGGGCTCACTTTATCATGGGGATGATCATAGCATTGGCAGAAATGGGTTGTTAGGAGGATTAAACGAGTTAATCCCTAGTGTTTAAAACACGGCCTGGCGTGTAGTAAGTGGTCAGCCAGGGTTTGATTATTGTGATATCTATTGAACACACCTGGGCTGGACTCCTGCCCTGCTTAGTTTGGCCCTTAGCACAGGTCATTTGGCCGCCTGGGCCTCGATTTCCACATCTGCGAAATGGGGGTGGCTGTTTATTCATCAGGTTATTACCGAGTGCCTGCTCTAGCCCTGTTCGAGGGCTGGGGATTTGGCTGTGAACAAAACACAGCTCCCCACCTTAGTGTACTCACAGTCGAGCAGGGGAGACAGCGAACAAATAAGTAAAACAGCTAGTGATTCAGCTGCGGCCGAGCTGGTGGCTGTCAGTGGCGCAGGGAAGGGGGATGGGGAGTGCCGCAAAGAGAGGTGCGGTTGGGGACCGATGGTCGTGGAAGGCCCCACTGAGCAAAGACCTGGAGGATGTCGGGGGACGAGCTTTCTGAGCAGAGGCACAGCTGGTGCACAGGGGCCAGGAGGCAGGAGCAGATGAGCGGGGGGACGTGGGAGATACGGACATAGGCCTAGTTCATAAAAGGCTTGGCACAGGATTTGGGGAACAGTAGGCCCCAATATGTATTAGTATATAGTAGCTCTCAACATCATCATCATCGGTATCTGGATAGACGGATGGATGGGCCTGAACCTGACAGCCTGACGTCAAACCCAGTGTCTCTCAGTGACACCCGCCCCGCACTGCACGGGAGCAGGAGGGAGAGCTGCAGGATGCATGAGGCTCTGCACCCCTCTTCCCTTGCAGCCTCGAAGCGGAGGATCCCTGTGTCCCAGCCAGGCATGGCCGACCCCCACCAGCTTTTCGATGACACAAGTTCAGCCCAGAGCCGGGGCTATGGGGCCCAGCGGGCACCCGGCGGCCTGGGCTACCCCTCAGCCTCCGCCTCGCCCCAGGCCGCCTTCCTGGCTGATCCTGTGTCCAACATGGCCATGGCCTACGGGAGCAGCCTGGCCGCGCAGGGCAAGGAGCTGGTGGATAAGAACGTGAGTGGGCCGGGGCTGGTGGGAGTTGGGGAGGCGCGGGGCACGGGCCTCAGGCTTGAGCTCTGCCTCTGCAGATCGACCGCTTCATCCCCGTCACCAAGCTCAAGTATTACTTCGCCGTGGACACCATGTACGTGGGCAAGAAGCTGGGCCTGCTCTTCTTCCCCTACCTGCACCAGGTGAGCGCCGCCGCCCCAGGGGAACGCGGGTCTGGCCGAGCCAGCCTGCTGGGGGTTGGTCTGTGCCAAGCGTGAGGGGCCCGGCTCTGGGGTCCTGCCCGCTCCCCCACTCTCCCCACAGGACTGGGAGGTGCAGTACCAGCAGGACACACCCGTAGCCCCCCGCTTTGATGTCAACGCCCCGGACCTCTACATTCCAGGTTGCCCCGCACCCTCCTCCCACTGGGTGGGCGCGTCTGGGGCAGGGGTTTGGTGCCTGGAGGCCCAGGATGGTCCCTCCTCCTCTGACCAGTGTCTGTGTCTGCCTCCCACAGCGATGGCTTTCATCACCTACGTCTTGGTGGCTGGCCTTGCGCTGGGGACCCAGGATAGGTAAGGGAGGCCGGGGGCAGGCGGAGTGGGCTGGGGCCTGGAGGCCAGAGTGTGGTCAGCAAGGTCCGGGTTCCCTCTCTCAGAACAGCCCACCTTGCTCCCAGTTGGCTCAGGACAGCCCTTGGGGTCACCCTCAGGGTCACCCTCAGCATCACCCTTGCCCCTTCCCTCTCTTTCCTGCCCACGTGCGGCCTGTCACCATGCCCAGTGCTGGGTGACCCTCTGAATCCGGCCTTCCACCACCACATCCATCCTCATCCTCACTTTCTCCTGACTAGCCGCCCCCATCCCCCACACGCCCACTCGAGCAGCAGCCAGGATGGTGTTATCTGAGATGCAGGCCTGGCCATGTCCCCACCCCAGCCCCCCATGCCGTCCATGGCTCCCCGATCAAGCCCGGCTCCTCAGCCTGGCACTGCCCTTCCCCTTGCTCCCCTGGTCCTCCTTCTGTCCCTCCCCAGGGCCCTGCACATCCACTGCCCCTTGCTCAGGAGTACGTCCCTCCCCTGCATCACCTGCCCAGCACCTGTCCGTTCATGTCTCCAGTCCAATGTCACTTCCCCAGGGAAGCCTTCCTGACCCCTCTGGGTGTCGCTGTCTGGGAACAGGTCTGCCTTCCTCCCCAGAATGGGATTTCCATAAAGATAGGGCCCGGATCCACCTTGGCCACCTCGGGGTCTCCAGCCCCACCCAACACAGGCTGTCCCCAGGCGGATGCTCAGGGAGTGACAACCTGGGTGCCGGCAGGTTCTCCCCAGACCTCCTGGGGCTGCAGGCGAGCTCGGCCTTGGCCTGGCTGACACTGGAGGTGCTGGCCATCCTGCTCAGTCTCTACCTGGTCACTGTCAACACCGACCTCACCACCATCGACCTGGTGGCCTTCTTGGGCTACAAATATGTCGGGTGAGTACCCCTACCCTGCCTGCCAGCCCCTGCCCTCAGCCTCTTCCTCACACCTGCCTTCTCTCCCTCCCTCCCCCAGGATGATTGGCGGGGTCCTCATGGGCCTGCTCTTCGGCAAGATTGGCTACTACCTGGTGCTGGGCTGGTGCTGCGCGTCCATCTTTGTGTTCATGGTGAGGCTGAGGGCACAGGCCCCCTGGGCAGAGCTGGGGTCCCTGGAGGCATCCAGGCAGAGGATGTCAGGTGGGGAGTTTAAACCAGAGCCACACTGCTCAAGTGGGGTAGCTGCTCCAGCCTGGGGGTCAGGAGGGCTTCCTGGGAGAGGAGGAGCAGCCAGCCATGTACCCAGCATGCAGGCCCCCCTCTCCTCATGGGGGCTTTCCTGCCAGAACTTCCCTGGAAGGAGATTTTCTGAGAGCCCTTCCGGCCGGAGTGGGGTGCTGGCTGAGAGCACTGGGGTCTGCCAGGCCAGGGTTCCTGAGCAAATCGCTTCCTCAGTTACCCCTTTTGTAAAATGGGATCCTGCTGCTCAGGGTCCTGGGAGGAGGTGGTCGGAGCACGTGTGAGAGGCAGAGGGTGAGCACGGGGGCCAAATCTGACCCTCGGACAGACTTCGACTTAGACGTCATTTAAAAGTTGTTTTTTTTTTTTTTTAAATAGTATTTCTGGCTAGTCTGGAATAATTGTCATCTGGCCAACGCAAGAGGGTGGCAGCAGCCGGGCCGAGTCTTGCCGCGCCCTCACTCACCGCTGGGTCTTGCCTCGTATTTTGCTTAGGGCCTGGGGAGGAGCAAGTCCTCACCATCATTGGGAGAGCTGGGGAAACTGAGGCCCCCAGGAGCAGAAACTTGAGGCTGCAGAGGGGCAGGGACTTGTCCCCAGGTAGAGGGCTCACGGGTAAACGCCATCTTTCTAGATCCGGACGCTGCGGCTGAAAATCCTGGCAGAGGCGGCGGCCGAAGGCGTCCCCGTTCGCGGGGCCCGGAACCAGCTGCGCATGTACCTGACCATGGCCGTGGCGGCGGCGCAGCCCCTGCTCATGTACTGGCTCACCTTCCACCTGGTGCGGTGACGCGCCTCCCGCTGCCGCTCCCGGCGGACGCCGCCGCACTCATCTCCCGCCGGACTCATCTCCCGTCGCGCCGCGCCCGGGCGCAGGCGCCGCCCCGTCCCCAGGTCCCCCTCCCCGCCGCGGTGCCGAGATCTCCAGCTGCACAGGCCGCCCGCGCGGCCGCTGTTACCGAGACAATAAACCCCGATGGGCACGGCGTGGGCAGCCTCTCCTTGGCCGCGAGCACGGCTGGGCGGGGAGCCGGGGACGGACGCGACGGGGGGACGGGGGCCGGCACTGCGCTCTCGAGAGACCGGAAGGCTGGCGAAAGGTTTAATGAGCCCGCCTGGCCCCTCAGCGGGAAGCCTTCTTGCCCTTCTCCTTGCCCTTGTCCTTGTTCTTCTTCCCCTTGGGCTTGGCCTTGCCGGGGGAGCTTCCGTGCTGCTTGGCGCCGGCAGCGTGGGGCTGTGGGGCAGGGCAGCGGGCGGGAGAGGAGAGAGATGGTCGCGGGCTGGAAGTGGAGACCGGCCCCAGCGCCAGGACGCTGACCTTGCTTGGGGCACAGGACACAGCCTGAGAGGAGGGGGAGCCCCTTACCTTCCCCTCCCTGTCCGAGTCCGAGTCGCTGGAGCTGGAGCTGCTGCTGGAGTCTGAGGAGCTGCCATGGCCGTGCTACAGGGAGGTGTGGCAGTGAGGGGGGTGCCCGGCTCTCCCCAGGCACGGCAGGACCCTAGAGTCAAAGGCATTGCCCCCTCCAACCCTGGGAATGTGCCCAGTGGTGAGGAGACTTACCCTCGGGTTCTGAGCTGCCCCTGCCTGGCCCGGCACTTTGGGGGGGCCGTGCTTGAGGTCTCCCACCTGGCCTGCCCCACCCGGCTTCTTGGAAGTGGATCCCAGGGCTGCAGAGAGAAGAGAAGCTGGGTGGGTTGGCACAGGTGGCAGCCCCAGGTTTGAGTCTGGCCCCCTGTGCCTCAAGGCCACCACTCTCGGGGAGCGCACCTGCTGCCAGGTCGAGGTCCATGGTGGAATGTGCGTTTGGAGGGCCGGGAGGGTCTGGGCAGTACTGGGAGGGCCGGGGAGGAGCAGTGGGACCTGCCCACCCAAGGAATGCTAGGCCGCCTGCCAGACCTTTGTCCTGGGTCCTTAGCCCTGACTCACCGCCCCTCCCTGCTACCGCCCAGCTCTTCCTCTGTGGGAGGTGGGAGAGGTGGACAGTTACTGCCTCGCCCCAGCCTTGGTGCGAGAGGGGGTCTGTGGATGGTGTTCAGGGAAGAGGGGTGACAGCTGTCATCAGCTTCCCCCAAAAGGCCAGATGCCTGCTCTGAAGATAGGGAGAAATGCCACCGCATGCTCTCCTGTACCATGGTGACGCTGACGCTCCGTGTGTATGACACTTTAACAGCGCCACGAGCGATTCCGAGGGCTGCGGGCATCTCGACTCACCTTCACAGCCCCTCCGTGGCGTGGTGAGAAGCAGTGGAGCAAAGACTCGGGACCGTCAACGAGCCATTTGATGCCTAGTTGTGTCATCAGGGCGACCTCCAGAAAGTTGCTTCACTGCTGTGCCTCAGTTTCCTCATCTGTAAATGACAGCTACCCCATGGGGTTGATGTGAGAATCAAACGGGTTCATTTCCTAGAAATGGTGCCTGGCACAGAGTAAGTGCTTATAAAGAATGTGTTTGGTTCTTTTTTTAAAAAAATAAAAGATAGGTATCTTAGTTTGGGCTGCTGTAACAAATATACCATAGATGGGGGGGCTCAGACAACAGACATGCATTTCTTACAGTCCTGGAGGCTGGAAGTCCAATACCAAGGTGCTGGCAGATCCAGTGTGTGGGGAGGGCCTGCTTCCTGGCTCGGAGACAGCCACCTTCTTTCTCTCTGCCTTCTCACGTGGCCCAGAGCAAGATCACCTCATGCTTTTTATGAGGGCACTAATCCCATTCATGAGGGCCCCACCCTCACCAGCTGACTATGCTCAAATGTCCCACCTCCAGACACCATCACACTGGGGACTAGGCTTCAACATATGAATGGGGGGGACACGAATATTCAGGCCATAGCTGTAGGTATTGTTACTATCCCTATTTTACAGGTGAGAAAACAGGGAGCAGCAGGGAAGATGATGGGGGGCAAACACAGAGCATGAACAGGCTGGAACTGGGATTCAAACCCAGGTGGTGTCCAAGGCTTGGCCTGGCCCCTCAGTCTCCCCCTCTGGGGAGGGGGGGTCCCAGCGGAACGTGCAGCCAGCTGAGCCCAGCCTTCCCCGGCGCTCCCCTCTCACCCTGGACTGGGCCCAGGTCAGAATGGGGAAAGGACTGGGGCCTGAGGCAGCTGCTCTTATCTCTGGGAAGCTGGGTGTCCCTGGGCGTCCCTCTCCAGCCCTGCCCTGCCACCAGCAGCTGTTCAGGCTGCCAGTTCCTGCAGGGAGTGGGTGTCTTGGCAGAGGCAGGTGGCCGAGACTTGGGGATGATAATGAACATGGCTTTCACACCCTCGTACACTCAGGTGTCTGCTCCTCAGAGGGACCTGCCCTGATTGTCGGCAACCCAGAGCCCCACCATGCCATCCCCTTGGCCGTGCTTGCTGCCCAGCACAGCCCATGCCTGCCACTCTCTGCAGTTCTCTGTTCCCTTTGGTTCCTTCGCGTGCATTCGTCGGGCACCTACTGTGAATCCAATACAGCTCAAGTGCTGGGGGTACAGAGGTGAACAAGATCAGCAAAAGTTCCAGCCTCATGAAACTGACATTCCAGTGGGGAAAACAAGATTAAATGTATGGTACGTTAGAAAAAAACTGGAAATAAACTAAGCGTCCATCCACTGGTGAACGGATAGACAATGGAATATTTGGCAGTAACAAGGAACAAACTCCTGACACGTGCTACATCACAGATGAACCTCAAAACATCACGCTAGGTGGGGGAAGCCAGACACGGGGCCCATGTATTGTATGATGCCATTTACATGAGATGATTAGAAAAGGCAATTATAGCGACAGCACGTGCTGGGAGCTAAGGGTGGGAACAGGGATTAACTGTAAATGAGTACGACGGACCTTACTGAGGGGAAGAAAATGTTCTAGAACTGAGTTATGGTGCCAGTTGCACCACTTGGTAAAGTTATTGAAAATCACTGAATTGCATATTTAAAATGAGTGAGTTTAATGTAACTTGCACCTCAGTAAAAGCTATTTTTTTCTTCTCTCCTGTATTTTTTTGAAAGACACGTTATAAGAAGAAAACTACAGCAGGGAAGGGGAATGAATAGTGATGGCTGCGTGGTATGCTGGGGAGGGGCTGGATTTTACAGAGTCACCAGGGAGAGGCTCGCTGAAATCTTTTTGGAGTAAAGATTTGAAGATGGGACGGCAGGCGTCTAGAGGACGAGTGTGCTGGGCAGAGGGAAGAGCGACTGCAAAGGCCCTGAGGCAGGAAAGTACCTGGTGTCCGAGGACTGCAGAGGTGGGAGGAGCGGAGAGCGGTCGGTGGGCAGGGAGGGAAGGAGAGGTGCGATCTGGTAAACCAAAGATCTTCGGTCTCTACTGCCTGAGAACAGGCGAGTGATGGTGTGGCTTTGCATGCAAAATGAGAACAGAAATTCCATGAGGGCGGGGACCTCGTCTGCTTTGTTCATCACTCAGAGTGGGGTGCCTCAGAGTCCGTGCTATCGCTTGAGTTACTAGTGAGGTTACCTGGTGCCAGGCGCTGTGCTAAGGGCACCTTAGAGCCGGCACAGAGCGGCTGTGAGTTTGGGTTCTGGAGGTCGATCTGTTCACAAGGGAATCCTCCTTCCGTGCCTTACTGCTCGGTGGACGAGCACGTTAGTTACTCCGGACCTGTTTCCTCCTGTGTCAATGGAAATCTTACCTCGTGAGGTCAGTGGTTTTGCACAGAACCTGCATGGCATAAGGTAAACAGATGCTCAACAGATGTTAGGTTTTTAAAAATTATTATTCAGAAACATCACTTCATTGTTCCTCTTGAAACCGGCAATAGGATCCCCATGGTTGATTTGTTTGTGTGTTTAGGTTTTTTTACTTTTATTTTTTTGAGACAGGATCTTGCTCTGTTGCCCAGGCTGGAGTGCAGTGGCATCATCATAGTTCACTACAACCTCAAACTCCTGGGCTCAAGTGATCCTCCTGCCTCAGCCTCCCAAGTAGCTGGGACTACATATAGGTGCATGCCATCACAACTGGCTAATTTTTAAACTTTTTGTAGAGATGGGGTCTTGCTAAGTTGTTCAGGCTGGTCTTAAACTCCTGGCCTCAAGTGATCCTCCCACCTCAGCCTCTCAAAGTGCTGGGATTATAGGCATGAGCCGCCACACCCGGCCAGATCTCCGTGTACTATATGAGGCAAATGAGACTGAAAAAGGTGCAGTTTCTTGCCCAAGGACACCAGGCCAGTACGATGTGGAGTAACAGTGTGAGACCTTCCAGGTCCTAAAGATGTAGTAGTTCTTTACGGCCATGCTAACGTTTCGGAGGTGAATGGGCAGAGGGAGATCTGGCCTGGTCCTGGGGACTCCCATCCATTCACTCCTGTATTGTATTAAGGATGTGGTCTGGCAGCTTTTAGAGAGACCCAAAAGAGGCTTCAAGAAGATAGTATCACCTTTCTCTTATAGGAAAGCCTGAGCTGGTGGGAGCCCAGAAGGGGTAAGTGTATGTTCTCCGTGAGATCATCCAGGGACCCAGGCTCCTTCCGTCTTCTTGCTCTGCATCCCTCCAGGGACCTGGGACCTATGGGGTGGCCAGCCCCCACCATCAGGTTCTCAGGAAGGGAAAGGGCAAGTGAGAGTGCACCACTTCCTTTTAAGGACCTGACCTGGAAGCAGCACACATATGCAACTCCTTAGCCAGGACTGATGGTCATGCCTAGCTGCGAGAGAGGCTGGAAAATGTTATTTTTAGCTGAGTAAAACCTGGGACTTCTGTTACTGGAAAAACGGTGAAAACGGACATGGGTGCCTGTTTCCGTCACTACTCCCTACTGGTGGCAGCTGTCCCTTACTCCCCTGCTCTGCCTGGCCCAGATTTACAAATAGAAGCTAAGATTATAGCTGGGCATGTGAACACAGAAAGGTGGGAAACAGGTGTGAGGTCCAAAGACAAGAGCCTGGCTGTCCTTCTGCTCTTTGCAAAATATTAGTTCCCTGCCATTCAGTTCTCATCCACCATGACTAACAGGGGCAGGGGCAGTAGCTTACATCTGTCCCTCTCCCCGGCCCTGCCTGGCCCTGGCCACTCCTTACCTATCAATGGGCACAGGTGGAATGTAGGATTCCTGTCAATCTTGCTTTGGCATCTAATGGCTCTGCCCTCCCCTGCTTGTGCTCTTAATTATTTCTGCCTGCAATGCCTTGGTGAAAGGGTGGAAACAGTGCCTTCTCCCCTGCAGAAAAAAGGGATTTGTGTTCCCAACTTGAACTGCAGCAATATTGATGACGTTCACTCGTACGTCAGCTTACCTGTTCTCTAACGTTTCACCAGCAGACATCCTTCACGGGTTTACTTGAATCCTGAAGTTTTTACTTAATCACTGCAATTTAGGGTGAGATTTCTGGTTGTAAACTTTAGTGGACACAGAAGCCAAGATGGTGTAGGATCGAGAGGTGGCTCATGGGAGAAATGGTTCTCCGTGGGAGTCTCACGCTCCTGCACGCCTGAGGGCTGACGTGGTTGATCGGAAAAGCAACTGCTGCAAGAACTGGTTTACTTCTTTCCTGAAGTTTATGTGAAAAAGAGTGTCCCAGTCCTATAAACATCAGAATCCCTGTTCTGGAATGTTTCCTTTGAAATCAACCACATCCCGGGAAATGGATGATCTTAAGCACGCAGCGCGAAGTCCTTTCCCAGAAGACAAAAGCACTAAGACCAGTCAGTCCAGGAAAGAATCCCGAGGGCCAAACCAGAATTTTAAATCCCATAGGCCCCCTTCTGGGGTGCTTGCCACCTGGAGGCTGCACCCATTGGGGGGGCCCCGAGCTTGACACCAGGGGGAAGCAAGATGCATCATTCATCTCAGGAACCATGAGGGTAGAATCCCAAATTTTTAAAACAGTCTATATAACCCCCTAGCCCTTTGTCCGATATTTCCCCAGGAGATGGACTAGGGAGAAACTCTTTCTGGGGACAGCCACACCATCGGCCTTACCAAAGCGTGTAGACCACGAGAAGGCAGAGTGAGAAATCTGAGCTGATTTATTTTTTGTTTTTAATGAGTTGATTTAAAAAAAAATTTTTTTTTAAATCTGTTACCCAGGCTAGAGTACAGTGGCATCATCATAGATCAGAGCAACCTCAAACTCCTGGGCTGACACAATCCTCCTGCCTCAGGCTCCCGAACACAGTCTAGGCTCTAAAGATATCTGAAAATGTGGAGCAGAGTGTCAGATGATCTCCCTGCCTCAGCCTCTCGAGTAGCTGGGACTATAGGCATGGGCCACCACGTCCAGCTAATTGTTCTTCTCTTTTGTAGAGACGGGGTCTCGCTATTGTCCAGACTAGTCTCGAACTCCTGACCTCAAGTGATCCTCCTGCCTTGGCCTCCCAGAGTGCTAGGATTACAGGCGTGAGCCACCGCGCCGGCCTGAGCAGCCTGGAGATGAGGGAGGTGTGAAATGCCCACTGAATACCTTGGCCACTGGCCCATTGTTGGGCAGCCTGTGCGACAAGAATACCATTGTCAGCCTGAAAATGGTCCAGAGTTGAACACATGACAGTTTAGCTTCAAGGGCCACAATGGCATGGCAGGAAGTTGGCGGACCAGACTGGAGCAGCAGCACTGTGACCTGAAGAAGTGTCAGCTGTGGTGAGATACCACGCTGGTGGCCCATGAGGGGCCAAAAGGCCTGATGCAGCCAATCTGCCAGGAGCAGGTGGCGCCTGCCTCACCATGAGACAAGGACAAATTTTAGCAGAAGCAGCAAGTTAAGTGGGAGCTTGTGCATCAGAAAACACATAAAAGGCATACTGTAGTAAAAACCTACAAAAGCTTAATTGTTCAGAAGAGAATTCACTTGATTTTCTTACTGCAGTAGAATTAAAGTGATTCCCAACAGGTTTTTTTTGCGGGGTTTTTTTTTTTTTTTGAGACAGGGTGTCGCTCCATAGCCCAGGCTGGAGTGCAGTGGTATCATCATAGCTCACTGCAACCTCGACTCCAACTCCTGGGCTCAAGCGATCCTCCTGCCTCAGCCTCCCAAATAGCTGGGACTATAGGTGCGCACCACCACGCTCCATTAATTTTTCTATTTTTTGTAGAGATGGGGTCATGATATTGCCCAGGCTGGTCTTTAACTCCTGACCTCAAGAGATCTTCCTGCCTCACCTCAGCCTCCCAAAATGCTAGGATTACAAGTATGAGCCACAGTGTCCGGCCCCACCAATTTTTTAAAAAATCCAAATGCACGTTTTTCCTTTCCGTGACTATGATGTGAGAGAGAGGCAACTCTTGTTGAAGTCAGTGGAGAAAGGTCTCGTTCCAGGCCAGAGGCACAGGTGGGTGTGGCTTCCTGAACCCAAAGAGGGAACAGGAGTGGAGCAGTGGGAAGGGGTGGATCTGAACGTTGCTCATGGGGTGTGGGGCAGGGGCAGGGAGAGCCACTAACTCCTGAGGTGGGTGGGCAGGGGCAGGACACCAGCCTGAAGCAGGCTGTCCCTGAGCACGGCCTAGGCACAGCACAACCTGACACCTGTGTGGTCACCCAGCCCGCACAGCAGCCCCCCCAACAGGGGAGGGCTCGGCAGGGTCACGGGAGTTAAGTGGCTTGCCTACTGCTACGTACCCAGAGTCGGGGGCGGGGAGGCTCTTCCCAACACCCAGACCCTCTTTCCCTGGACCTCAGGCTTGTGCAAAGCTCTGGGGTCCAATTTGTTTGGGACATGGCCAGGAGGTTCCACTTGCTCACTGAATCTGAGCCAGCTGCGCTGAGTGCCCAGTGCTGGCAGCGCGTCAGAATGCGTTAGCAACAGCTGCATGGGCGAGCGAGGCAGGAGGGAGCAGATGAGGTATTTGCCCAACTTGCTTCTAGAATAGATTTTTAAGCCCTAAGGGATTTCTAGGAAGGGCCAAGCAAAGGACGCCCAAGGCCTCTGTTCCAGGCAGAGCGCAAAGCAGCATCGGGAACTGTGCGCGGCACCTGGCCACTCTGGGAGTGGGGGCCCAGCCGCCTGCATCTCTGAGACAGGTGGCGGCCCAGGCCACCTGCCTGACCTCAGGACGGCCCTATTTGAAGGAGGAGGGGAGGAAAGGGCTGCTAGAGTCTAGAAACGGGGAAGGAACACCCGCGGGGAGGTGGGACTGGGCCTGAGCCTGGGGGCCAAATTCGTCTGGTGGTGCTCAGTCTGTGCCAACCCAGGGGGTGCGGGAGACTTGACAGAGGATCCCAGCCGAGGCGACACAAGGCCTGAGCAGGAGCTGCCCTCCCTCCACCCCTCAAGATGGGGAGCGCACAGAACTGCAAGAGATGAGAGTCGCGATGCCACAGTGGCTCTTGTTAAACCCACTCCAATCCCAGGAAGGTCCTGGTCTTCCCTGGAAGGGATGCGTCCTTATTCCAACCCTCCAGTGTCCTCCAAGGCAGTGTTTCAAGGTGTAGGTTACGGTCCACGGTAGGTCATCAAGGTTGTGGCCAGGATTTTTAAGAAGTGAAATAGAATAAGAAAATATCAGAGTTCACCACAGGTAGTGAGGCTAAGTAGTGTTGCTTGGCGAAACTTTACGGGCACTTGGGAATGTAAATTTTATTTCGTATTGTCAGCTACATTCAAGAAGATCTGAAAGATGCTATTTGCAGGGGTCTCTTTCTAGAATGGGACATTTCACACAGTGTTCTGTGATAATTTTGGTAGAATTTAAGTCCCATAAAAAAAGAAAGCACATGCTGAAATTTATTTTAAAAGGGAAGGCCCTTTTTATTAGACTTGTACATTTTACTTTCTTCCTTTCAGAATCCTAATAAAAAAAACTTCTGTTTATGCTTGCTTAAAAAAAACACGAATCAAACAAACCAAAGGAACTACTGTAACATCACTTTTGTGATGAGAAAGGACGCAATGAAATTCAACATAACCAAAGAAACTACACTTGGAGGAAAGAAAAATAATGACCCAGGAAAGAATCCTTTAGGAGGAAAAAAAAAAAAAAAAAAAAGACAAAAAATAACGAGGAGACGACTGGGGCTGCTGCCTGACCAATGGCGACGTGGCCAAGAGCCCTTCCCTAAGAGCATCTCCAAACTAACCCACGGTGAGACCAGAAAGCAGCCTTCTCATCTTGCGGAGTAACAAACACACCAAAGCCCTAATGATCTTCACAAATACAAATCAATCACTCTATTTTAAAAAAGCACACACACATTCCCCCCTCCCCCCCAATTCTCTTGGTGACAGGGCATTCACAAGACATATGTGTTCTTCACCAGCTGCTCCTTGTCGTCCCCAGAGCTCCAGACGGTGCGCAGGGCACGCTCCTGGTTCCTCCGTGCCAGCCGGATCAGGCAGACCACAGAGGCTCCCAGGAAGAGGATCAGGACCATCACGAACAGCCCCGTCAGGACCACCACTGGGGACGAGAGAGAGGCCTCAGGACTGGCGAGACAAGGAGGGACACAGCCAGAGCCGGGCAGGACAGCAGCTCATCCAGGACACAGGGAATCTAAGTGGGCTCAGGGCGAGGACCAACGCCCCCTCCCAACCCAGGCTGCTGGAGAACCGCAGCTGGTGAGAACTCTGACACGGCCTGCCAGGGAAGTCGCCAAGGAGATTCCCCGAAAAAAGGAAATCCCATGCTATGTGCGCATCCAGAGTGGACGTTTGTGTTCCTTCTTTGTGAACTAAAAACCCACTTCGACTCCGCACTCCCCTGCCACCTCTCGGGACAACCTGTATCGGAGCCCCAGGCCTACAGATGCACAGGTGTAAAATATACTGACCTTTGATGTGCGTAAACATCAAACCCCAAAGGCTGTGTGTTCCCACGCCCCTCTGACCAGCAACAGAGAGGGATGTGACCCTGCAGGTGGCCGAGGTGGCTGAGAGCCACCTGTGGAATGAAGTCGGGGTGGAGGCCAGGGTGGATTAGGCACAGTGTTGGGAGGGGACCCTTTGCTCCCAACTGCCAGGCAAGTTCAAGTTGCCCCATTGCAGTCCCACTGGTCAGTTAAGATGCTTTTTCTCCGGTGGGGCTCCATCTAAGGAATGTGACCTCCCGTGGCAGCCACCTGGCCCCCTCCCCGACTTGGCTGTGGAACTTTAGAGCCGGCCCTTTTGGGGCGATCCCCTCTCTCCAGTTCTACCCACTAACGCTCCAGACCTGGCTGCTTTCCAACCCCACACCGGCCGAACCAGGTCCTAGCTCTAGACTGGAGCGGACTGGCAGGCCAGGTCTTGGCTCCTTAACAGGGAAACACGTCGAGAAGGAGGCCAAACCAGTGTGGCAGGTCCTTTGTACCAACATCACCATCCGTGCTCAGCTCAGAAACCAAAATAAGAGGACACCCCGCCTCCTGGGCAGGCCTGACTGCCTGGGGAAAACAGAGGCCCGTGGCCCATGACCAACTCTTTGTACCCCACAGCAGCCAAGTTCCCTCCACACCTCGGGCCAGCCTCAGGCCTGTGTTCGGCAGTCCCCACACGCCTAAAAGTTAGTCTTTGTCCCCTAGTCACCCAGCCGGCCAGGCGGAGCCTGTCCTGTGAACTACTGACTCACTGCAGCCATCTGTGTATACACTGCACAGTGGGACAAACAGCCGCCACATGTTCCAAGCTGCCTTGCCATTCTCCTGTAGAAACAACTTTCTACCAAAAAGATGTTTACAGGGAAGGACAATCTGTCCAAGCAAAACCACAGCTGGGCAGAGCTGAGCTCACTCAAGGAAGGAAGGGGGCAGGCAGATGGCAGGAGGAGGGCAAGGGGCCGTTTACCTTTGGTGCCAGGGGGCAGGACAGGATAGATCTGCTTGCCTGGAAGAGAACACACAGCCCAGAGAGGTCAGCTCACAGTCCTGCCCCAGCCCCATAGAGCTGCCACCAACCCAGGATCCCCCTCAGCCTCAGGGTCTTCATAGGGGGGGCTCCCTCTGAGGGACTTCTTGTAGCTCTTCTGGGGGCTCTGAGGTCTTTGCCACCCCAGTGGGGTCCAAAGGACAAGCATTCCCAAGGCCCTCCTTTTAGGGATGGGAAATGGACTGGAGTCCTCAAGGGGAGGGCTCGTCCGCCACCACTGTTCCCTGGATTCAGGAGGCAGGCACACTCACCAAAGCAGCGGTGCATGCACGCCTCCTCGGAGAGATAGCTGTTCTTGTTGCCCTGGCACCCTCCGTAGATAAAGTTATCGCAGGCGTTCTTCTCAGCATCAAAGTACCAGCGTGGGAAGGCTGCGCGGCAAGGCCCCGCGACCGCCTTGGCAGTGCAGTACTCTGGAGCGAGACAGCCCAAGGAACACAAGTGAGCAGGGCCCTGGAGAAGCGGAGTCGAGCTAGAATGCTCCTGAGTAGGCACACAGCTTCAGTCAACGAAGAAACATCTCTCTGGTAAAGAAACTTGTAAGTAAATTACAGACAAGTCCAGCCTGGCCGATCTGACAACTCGGCTCTACCTTTTTTTTTTGAGACAGAGTCTCGCTCTGTTGCCCGGGCTAGAGTGCAGTGGTGTCATCATAGCTCACAGCAACCTCAAACTCCTGGGCTCAAGCGATCCTCCTGCCTCAGCCTCCCTAGTAGCTGGGACTGTAGGCGTGTACCACCACACCCAGCTAATTTTTCTTTCTCTTTAGTTGTCTGGCTAATTTCTATTTTTAGTAGAGATGGGGTCTCGCTCTTGCTCAGGCAGGTTTCGAACTCCTGACCTCAAGCGATCCTCCTGCCTCGGCCTCCCAGAGTGCTAGGATTACAGGTGTCAGCCACTGTGCCCGGCCCACATTTCCAAATATCTTCTCTAGAGCCTAGACTGTGTTTGAGAGGCTGAGGCAGGAGGATCACCTGAGCCCAGGAGTCTGAGGTTGCAGTGAGCTATGATGACGCCACTGCACTCTAGCCCGGAAGAGGAAGACCTTGTCTCAAAAAAATAAAATAAAATTTAAAATAACTATAATAATAATAATAAAAGATTGTGTTAATCTGGCAGTTCCCCTATGCCAGGTACTGTTCCAGGCAATGTACATGTATTGACTCAGTCTCTATGAAATGCATCCGGGGACCCTCATTTTAGGCATGGCAGCTCTGAGAGCTACAGTCACTTGTCCACAGCCACACAGCTGCTGAGAGGTACAGTGGTAAATTCCAGAACCATGCACTATGCTGCCCCCTAAAGCAAAACTTCTCCGCTGGCACACCCCGCTCCCTGCAGGTTGGGGGCAGCCATGCGAGGCTGAGTCTAACCCCCCAGTGCCACCCCCTGGGAAGGTAAGAGTCCTGCTCCACAATTTCCTTAATGGAAATCCACGAGCGCCTCTCAGTCCTCAACTAAGAAAACCCGTTTTGCCCCACATTAAAATTATTTTTTAGTTATACCTTCATAGTTGAAAATATCGCTGGAGAGATCATCAGAATCCTGTCCTCTGGGAACTGAAACACAAACATCTGTGTCAGGGAGGCTGGGACAGACACAGGACATGTGGCCTAGCTGGGGCTGACTCTACAGGGCCCACGGAGGGGTGTGGACACACCAGCACCTTTGAGGAAACGTGTGGAGCCCCTTCCGTGGGCAGCGGCAGCTTTGCTGTCACCCCTCCCCTGCGCTGATGGGCTCTAAAGCACACACTGAACCAACGCTGGTCAGCGAGGCCCTGTTGGCTCCTTAGGTTACCATGGAAACTAATCCCCACCAGTTACTGGTGTGATGAGGAAGACGGTCTTGCTCATACTTTCTGATACAGCAGGGAGGCCCCGCACCTCCTGGGGAAATTTTCTTCTTAAACAGGATGGAAACCAGAGTTATCGCTCTGGATGCCTCGGAGAGGCCGGCAGGAGATCAACAGTGACCCAGGCAGAGCAATGCCAGGAAAGTCGCAGGATTCCCGGCCTAGGAAACCTGGAAAGCGACTCTAGCCTAACTCTCCAGCATTCCACCAGTCACTGAACTAAAACCCTGACTCTCACGTGGCACTGGTGCCAGAGTCAGAGGTCCAGAGCAGACTACAACCAACGCCTTTGTTGCAGGGGGAGTGCTGTCCTCCATCGGGGGTGGGGTTTGTGTCCCTCCCTCCACAGAGGGTCTCGCTTGCGCAGCTGAGCCCACTGCCTGGGGACTGGCTGCTGTGAAAGCAGGGCTGGGCCCCTAAGGGCACGTGTGCTACCGGGCAGCGCATCGGGACCACTCGCCCCGGGCTCCCGACAGAGTCCTTAGCATAAATGGGGAAGAGGGCAGCTGCTGCCAGCACCACAAAGCAAGCTCACAAAGCTGGAGACCAAGTTCTGCCGTGGAATGGAGAGGCGGGGGTGGCAGAGGACAGAGGACTTTTAGCTCAGGGAGGGAGACAGCAACAGGAACAAGGAGCAAAGGAGGCAGAACAGAGAAGCGGGGTGGGGGAGGGGAGACAGCACAGCAGGTAGAGGCCCGGAGCCTCGTGAGCAGTGGCCACCTCGATCCCCTGTCCTCCAGGAGGAGGCTGGGGCCAGCCAGGAAGCACTGCAGAATCCCAGCCTTTGTGTCAGCTGGACATGTGAGCTCTGCCACGTAAGCATACTGGGGCCAGAGCAGGCAGCCCGGGCCAGCTCTGAGTAAACAGAACCAGGAGGTGGGAACCCTTACGATTCCCAAATTACAAGTGTCCTTTCACTTGTAACCCATCTGGGTGGCCCTCGCTTCATCCTGGTCTTTTTAAGAACCTACCACTCGGGACAGAGGAATCTGCTCCATTCCTGCTGGCGGCCAAGTCATCAATGGAATTCTCTGCAAGGGGACAGATAAACACGGCAGTGAGAAAGTGCACCTCCAAGACTGGCCGGTGGGAAAACACTGAGCTGTATCTGAGCCGGTCAGTCTGTCCTGTGTGCCTCTCACGGCAACTCCCATTTCTCTTTTAAGTGGGACCTTCAATGTGCACGACAAACCACGAGCCCGCCACAACTTGGAAATAAGGAACCAAGACTGCCCTCTGAGGATTAAACTTTAAGATGAACTTGCAGAGAATCAGAGCAAAGACAAGCGAGCGACTACAGAAAGGCAGAATGGCTTCCAGGGCCAAATCATCTGTCTAATCGCATCAACTCACCTCAACAATTAGAAAGTTAAGAGGGTACACAACAGTGTAAATGTACTCAGCACCACTCAACTGTACACTTAAAAATGGTACAAACGAGAAACGTTGTGCTACGTGTATTTCCCACACATGCAAGTTAGGAGGTGGGTGGAGAGGCCAGCTGATCTAGGAGGGAGGGAACCCCAGCTGCCCTGCTGCCATTAACAGTCACCTCGCAAACCAGCTCCCCTCGTTCCCCCTTCTTCACCCAGCAATCTTCCGGCAATTTGGCCGGGAGGTTTGCCTCCGTGGACTAAAGGCGCAGGCACAAAGACACGTCTATTCCCCGGGGTGGTTCTGGTTCTCATTATAAATTAATAAACCGGTCTTCTCATTCTCATCTGGCTCCCAGCAGAGCCCACCTGCCTGCAAGAGAACGTGCTGGCAAAGGACTCCAGGCGCTCATTGCTCTGGCAGGTTTTAGCTCTTTGCAGATCAGGCGAGAGCACCAGGCGAGAGCACCTCAGGAGACGCACACTGGATTCACGATCAGATGCCAACGATGAGCTTTCTGGGCCATGAGATGGGGGCCGGACTCTGGACCACCTCCAGGGAGACAGCTTACCTGCCTTCCCCCAGCAAAACACGAGAACCCACGTCCCGCTGTAGCGACAGCCTATCTCAGTGCCTGCTGTCTAAGAGTTCTCAACGCCAGCTCTCTTCCCGAGGAGACGAGCAGTAACCAACACAGGCAGGCACATCTGCTACGGTCACCTCTTGACTGGGACGGCACAGAAAAGCTAGCGAAAAATATTCCCCCCATGATTTCACACCAAATCACTGCTGGACAGAAAAACACAAATACAATAAATGGTATTTTCCTTAGGCACCGTCTGGTGAGGTTGCCAGTTACCTCTAAAAGGTGAGGGACGGCCTGCATGATCCAGAAACAATACCCAGGCCCCTGGCTCTCTAATCGCTTGCCGAGTATCTGCTGGGCACCAGGCACAGAGACATAGATAAAATTCTCCTCGCGGCACTCCGTCACTGCCAGGCTGGTGTGCTCCTGCGCCATGTTTTAAACCTGAGGTCACGGCCAAGGCCACTGTTGTTTTTGTCTCTTTACACACAACTTTCATAAGCTTATCTCATCTCTGAACGCACAGCTGGAAGCCAAGAGGGTTGGGAGTGGTGGGCGCCAGCACATCAACCCCACACAGAACCGTCATTTCCAGTTAGAGTGTCAACCCCAAGTCGTCCAGAAAAGATGTATGGAGTCATGTGCTGATATTGGGGAGAGTGCCACCGAAAATCTTTAAAACCTCCGGTCTCTGCAACACTCGGGGGGCATCAGCCCTGAGGACAACGTGTCGCTGCCATCAGCTCTCAGGGAGTCCTTCATAGCTCGGCTCGGAGCCAGGGCATGCTGCTGGGGGCTGTAGGTTTTTATTTAAACTGTGAGGCTCTCAGGGTCAATGTTACCTTGATTCCACAGAACCCCTCGCAGGTGAAGGCCAATAAGGACGGATTCTAGCACCTATGGTTGTTTTAACTTGACCTGTAACGTAGCTGGGGTGAGCTATTCAAGACATTTGTCCCAGAAGTAAAAATAACCCAAATGCCTGCGGCCAGCCTTGTTTGAGTGGACCGAGAGGCCCCAGCGCCAGAAGGGAAGGCCACTTCCTCCTCTGCCCGGTCTGGTGTGGAACCTGCACTCAGAAGTGGGAGAAGGGAAGTGGGCAGAGGCCAGGTCACGCTGCCCCCCAGCTCGCCTTTCTGGGAGGAAGAGGAGGAAGGTACCACCGCGCAAGCACTGGATGGCCCTGGGACCTTCGCACTGCGCCTGACTCTTCCACTTTTTAAAACGTCCCCCAGATCCCGCTGTGAAGAACTAGCAAAGAGCAAAAGGCATCCACACCCCAATTAATAGATTTCCCCTAAACAGCAAAATTTCCTCACTACCACCGCCTTACCTGTGACACCAGCACATTTCTTGAGACACTCCTCTTTGCTCTGGTAATTGTTGGCATTTCCTCTGCAGCCTCCATACACAAACTGCTGGCAGGATCCATCAGTGACATTGTACCACCACCTGGGCATGGAGGCCCGGCATCTCCCCACCGCCTTTGAAACCAGGCAAAAGTCTGAAACACAAAGCAGAAGGCTGTTAGCTTGTTAGGGCAATCCTGCAACAAAGGACACGACAAACACATACCTGTAGGAGGTGGCCAACAACGTTCTAGACCCCCAAGAGCAGAGCCAGAGCCTAAGCTGCCAGCCCAGTTCCTCAGTGAGCTGTCTGCAAAGCCTGGGGTGCCAACAGGACTACTTAGCGCTTCCTTCCTTGTATCGGAAAGAAACACATCATCTAACAGCAAAGATACCAGCCGCCCACTGAAGCGTATTTCAGTTGCGTGATTCTGTCCCTGCCCCCATTATCAGAGACTCGCACATCCAGTATAGAAACGTGACTTTTAAAGGCAAAAAAATAGCCTGGCACGGTGGCTCACATGTAATCCTAGCACTCTGGGAGACCGAGGCAAGAGGATTTTTTGAGCTCAGGAGTTTGAGATCAGCCTGAGCAACAGCAAGATATTGTCTTTACTAAAAATAGAAAAATTAGCTGGGCATCCTGGCGCAGGCCTGTAGTCCCAGCTACTCAGGAGGCTGAGGCAGGAGGATCACCTGAGCCCAGCAGTCTGAGGTTGCAGTGAGCTATGATGACACCACTGCACTCTACCCCAGGTAACAGAGCAAGGCTCCGTATCGGGGGGGAAAAAAAAAAAGGCAAAAATTCCAGACTCTAGGAGCTCTCTGGATGCCACCCCGTGCTACAGGCTAAGGGAGCTTAGCGCTGAAAGGTCAGGGCTGGAGACTGAGGCTGGGAAGGAGGTTCCCTATCAGTGCCCTCTGCAACCCTCACGTGCACCTTCCTGTCCACTATCCGCCAGGGCAGGCCAAGGGCACTCAAATTGCCACAAGAACCTCAGAAAGAAGTTCTAACTCTAGTTCCCCCACCCCATCCCCCAGCTTCACACACAACTCAGGTCACGCCCCTGCTCCAGCGCTTGTCACAGCTCCCATCTGAGCACACCAAGACGGCCCTGGGTTTTAGGGCGCCCCAAAATCGGGTCCCGCTCCAGTAAAGGGGAAATGAAACAATGTTATAAAATTTCGGCCCGATACATTTGCTTGCAAAAAGCTAGAGGTTTTTGCTTTCTCTAAAAAAGCAAAGTGCTTTTATACACAAGTGCTAGAAGTATCACCCGCATCTAAAGGAGCCTTTCTCCTTGAAAAGGGAATAACCACGTGATTCCATGTCTGCTCCTGACCCACCGTGTCACCTCCCATCCCCGCCTGCTCAGCACAAGGGCCTGGCACAGGGTGCTCAATAAACACGTCTCAAATAAAAGCATCCCAGAGCCCAGCGCTTGCTTGGATGTTGTCATTTACTCCTCTCCAGCTGTTTTCCTGTTAAGGTTACTTCACCACCTGAGGATAATCTTCAAAAGCACAGAGTGCAGGATTTCTGCTTCTATTGTGTCTCCCAAAGTATGTCACAGCGACGGACATGAAGCCAGATGTTCCACAAAACACCAATCTATGGACAAAAAAGGTTGCTACTGTGCAAAACACACACACACACACACACACACACACACACACACACACACGAGGAACTCCCCCACACACCAATAAATCACAGGTAACTAGGACAGCAGAAAAAGCACATTCTGATGCAAGAAATTCTCTATCATTTGAAAGCAACCACCAATTAAATCACCAGTTAAAAAGCACCTTATCTGGACATTTCAGATGAATGAAATCATACGACATGTCCATAAAAGGCAAATCAATAGAGGCAAGAATTAGATCCGCAGTTGCCTGGCGCTGGGGGTGGGAATGGGGAGTGACTGCAAATGGCTACAGGGATCTTTAGGGGATGATGAAAATGTTCTAAAATTGGATTGTGCTGGTAGCTGCACAGCTCTGGAAAATGCACCAAAAAAATCCTTGGAGCATATACTTAAAACGAGTGATTTTATGGTATGTAGACCCTTTTTTTTTTTTTAATAAGTAATGGGCACCTTTTGTCCAGCACACACCAAACAGAACCAGCTGGGTGTACACCTGGAGCAGGTATTTTTAACAATATGCCAAAGGTCATAACACACACACACAATCAAGGCCCAGGGAAAACAGCAGAGTTCTCTGCGGGGTGACTCTGCCCAACCCACAGGCCGTCAAATGCCAGAGGCAGCACTGTCACCAACAAGACAATATTCAGAGGACCCACACAGGATCCAGTTATGATCCAAAACTGAAAACCTCACCAAGGTGGGGAGCACCCAATTGCTACGGAGATGTCAACAGCCTATCGGATGCCCCAGCACACTGACAGCCCTGGGGGTCACCCTGACTGCCTTGTGTCCTTGCTTCCTAAGCAGTTTCAGGTACAGCCTTTTTTAAAAAAAAGCTTGAGGGAGGAATTGTAAACCTTAAGTGGGTGAATTGTATGGTATGTGGATTATATCTCAATTAAAACAAAGAACAAAAGCCTGTGGGAAAGCCCCACAAAACTCAAGGCAGCCTGGCAGGGAGCACCAGACACCGTGCCAGGGAAGGAAGCAGGTGACCGCAGCATAATGGCAGGCATTGGTGGCTTTTCGTAAGCAGGCTGCCAGGTGCATGCTATGTGGCAGGTATGGAAGCCTGAGAGCGTGGAAAGCAGGAGAGGAAAACCGCCTGTCGAGGACAGTCACCTCGGTGAAT
>NW_012151174.1:2291481-2295263 GCF_000956105.1 Propithecus coquereli
TGGAGGATCAGACAGGGGTTCAAAGCTGCAATGAGCTATGACTGTGCCACTGCACGCCAGCCTGGGCAACACAGTGAGACCCTGCCTCTAATAGAAATAGATAAAAATAATTTTTTAAAGTAAAGTACTGTGGCAGATTCAGATTAAAATCAAAATGAACCACAACACAGAGCACTACATATTTTTTGACAGCTCACTTATTACCTCTGCCAAGGCACTATACTGGGCACATTATGTACACTACTTCTAATGGTCACAATAAAACTGTGAATCATGTAGTAACATCCCCACTGTACAAACAAGGACAGCAAGGCTTGGGGTGGTTAAACACAGGCAAGCAGCAGAGCTGAAACTGGAGTTCACAGCGGTCTGATTAGAGAGCCCAGGCACTAACAGAACCCCTCAGACTGACAGAAAGAAAAAGCCGCTCTATCAACAGGCAGTGGGAAAAACACAGAACTGAAGTTGCCTAAAAGCCAAAACATTCCTCAGGGCCTTTATCACAATCTAAGGGCTCACCAAGGCCAGGCCTCTGTTCTCAATGACACTCAGTGACAGGGTCACGGACAGCACCATACCAAAGGAACTGGCCAAGGCTGAGGGGGATCTGGTCGGACATGTTTTTCAGAAAGTTACTCCTTAATGAGCAGGTCTATTATTATATTATTAAGAAATGACAAAATGATGTATTGGTCTTAGAACAGTATTGGGAAGCAATCATGAAAAACATGTCTCAAGTCCTATTTGTACGCTCATAAAAGCTAGTGCAAGAATCAAGTACATCCTGTACGTTTTCAAAAATGCAGACAGAAAAACAGGAAAATGCTGAAGGGTACCAAATTTGGATGCACTTGTAAGCTTCAGAATATGTCAGTAAAAACAGAATTCCAGACTTTAGGAAAGAGTAACAATCTTTTGGAAAAGCATCAGAAATGGTTAAAATCACACATTATCTGAAATATATGAACCTGACTTACAAAGTCCTAGGAGGTGTTCTTAAACTAGCTACTGCGAAATTGCAAAACAGACTGGTCTTTGTGAACAATGTCCTGGAAAACAGGTTTCTCTGGTTCTGAAGTCACTAAAGCTTTAACTAACACAACCAGCCAATGGCTCAGACAACTTCACTCTATGGAGTCGGCTGGACAAACAGATACACTGTCACCTCCTGACAAGACATTACAGAATTTTTGGCTCCCAGGCACTACCAATCTAATTTAATTTTACCAGCTTAAGATAGTATCTAATCATTTTTCAAAAACACACAACTGCAGCTGTGCCTACTTTGCAAAGTTCACTGTAATGGAATATTTCAAATATGCTGAGAAGTACTAAAAATACTGTTTAACACTGGTGTATCCACTTCTCCGCTTTATGGAATTCTGACATTTTCAAGGACTAAAACATTAGGGATAGAGCTGGAACCCTTTGTGTATCACTCACTTCAATCCCACCTCATCTCTCTCCCCTAAATTGAACTTAGTGTTTTCTTTGATTCATGTTTTTATATCCATTCGGAGTGAGCTGACTTTTAAAACAAACACAAATAACTTTCCTAGGGTTACAGTCTGACAGTTTTTCTTCCCATGGGAGCTATAAACTGAAGCACACGGTCTTCTTGCCCCACTATATGCATGACAGGAGCGCCCTGGGTCGTCCCACAAGCCCGAAGCCACTTATGAAATGTTCCTCCTCTTTCTCCTCCCCACCCCCATCTGTTTTCTCTAGAGCAAGGGCCAGCAAACTCTTTCTAAAAGGGGCCAAATAGTAAACATAGGCAGTAGCTGCCCTGCAAGATGGCACGGGATCACACAAAGCAATCTCATCATCAATGGGAAAAATGATGACGGCTCCATGACTTTGAAAAATTTTTGTGAAAACATTACAACCTTGGTTTATAGATGCATAGAGTAATGAAAAAATAGTAAAATGACTTTTACTAGAGTACAGTGGCATGATCATAGCTCACTACAGCCCCGAACTCCTGGGCCCAAGAGATCCTCCTGTCTCAGTCTCCCGAGTAGCTGGGACTACAGTTGTGTGCCACCACATCTGGCTAATTTTATTTTATTTTTTTAGAGATGCGGTCTCGCTATGTTGCCCAGCCTGGTCTCAAGCAATCCTCCTGCCTCGGCCTCCCTAGTTGTTGTGATTATAGGCATGAGCCACTGTGCCTGGCAAAAGTGTTTAATTTCTTTGCAAAAATATTACCAAGAGTAGTCTGAACAGTGCTTGGTCTTCTCATCATATAACTTATGATGTGGAGCAAACATCATTTCCAGCCTTTTCTAGCAATTGCCAAACCTTTTCTAGATTTGGATCAGCCTCCGATGTTTTATCCTTTGCTCTTGCTCTTTCAACGTCACGAAATGGTTCTGAGAGCTGCTTCACTAACGAGGTTTTGCTTCCTCTGGGCCATCACCCGAAAGTCACAAGCGCCTTCCTCATTCCTGTGGCTAAGAGGGCCTGTGCTGAACTCCCCTGGCTGCACAGCCAGAGTCTCTCCGACGGTGGAAGGAAAGGTCAGGATTCCAGTTAGCTAGTGCTCACGTCCCTCCTCCTACGTTCGATCGGAGTTCCACTTCCAGGGGGCACCACTTTTTCTCTTTGCTGCACTTTCGTCTTTTTTGGCCAGTTCTATTACCCATTTTTGTGAATTGACACAGACGTTTATCACCGGGAAACAAGGAGGCAAACGACTACACGCTCTGCTGTGTGTGAATCGAGCAGCAGACGAGCAGGGAGCAAGCACTATGAGATTACTGTCACGAGACCCGTGTAATTCACACAGTGATACGCGGCCTGGAGAGCCAGCAGCTGAACCTGGGACTTTACTCAAGTACCCACAGTTAATATACCGTGGTAATTGAAATTTGAACCCTGCTGTTGGGGGCCTGAAGTTATTTAATGAAACTAAGGTAATGAAATTCATGCACATAGAAAACATGCAAAGCAAGGACCGCCTTCATCTTAGGCTTTGTGGGTCACCTGGTCTCTGCTGCAACGGCTCTGTCATCGCAGGGTAAAAGCTGCCATAGACAGTATGTAAATGGATAACCGTGGCTGTGTTTAATAAAACTTTATTTATGGACACTAAAATTTAATTTTATATAGTTTTCACATGTCTCAAAATATTTTGTTTTCTTCCAACCATTAAAAAAATGTAAAAACCATATACAGCTTGTAGGCTGTATGCTGGCGGCAACTCGAGCTACAGTTTGCCAATCCCTTCTTTTTAGAGAATGTTTATAAAAAACACGCTGTTCAGATTTTTCACTCCCACCATCCCAGAACTCATCAAGTCTCATCTGTGTGGTCAGAACCTACCATGCAGACTCCTAGAGTTCTCATTCCTTGTAACGGCCCTGACCACCTCGGGTTTACCCTTTGTCCCAAACACTGAAGCATACACCTTCCCGTTGCTAAAAACAACTCTTTTCCTTAAAGCCACTTGGAATTCTAAGGATAATGGCCAAGGGGAAATTATTTGCTACGATAACCCCTAGACATTTGAAAATCATGTTTTATGCAGAAAAGTAGAATAGGCTACAGCCACTTCTTAGTATCAAAAAGCAGCAAAAAGCTCTGAAGAGTCATTTAATTAAAGAGTTTCAAGGAACAGGAGCAACTATTGCACATCCACAAAGCGCTTGGTATTCACAGACCTACAACAGATAAAAATTCACCACCAGAATATCTTGTTTGTGCTGGCTAAATAACTTACGAGACATCCACACAGGGAAATAAGCAGAACTGTTAAAAATACACAAATGTCTATGTGC
>NW_012151174.1:2296478-2305157 GCF_000956105.1 Propithecus coquereli
TAGAAAAAAATTACACAAGGTAAAATATTACAATCACACCCTAAACTCAGAGGGCTTGTAAGCCACGTAGGTACAGAGGAAATGACCAAAGACTTTGGTATAGAGGAGTGACACAATAAGGAAGAGTCACTTGACAGATTAGAAGAAAGCCTACGACTTGGGAAGTTGTTCCAAGCAAAGGTCCCAGGAGTGCATGAATCCCTGGCTGCCTCTTGCTTCCTGGAGCAGTTTTCCTAACCTCCCTGTGGTTATTTCCTTGTTCATAACATGCAACAACACTCCAAACAAAAATGAGTAAACTCTATATTCTTTGATTCGACAAACCCATATCCTGATTTAGGTCTAACTAAAAAAATCACGCAGACCACAGAGGCTTACGAAGACAAGGCAAAGGCCTGACTATGGAACCATCGTGCGCCTTTGGGTTAGGGGGAAAGGCTGGGAACATTAGCAAGACAACTATCTTGAGGACATAATATAACTCAGCCCGAGTCGAAGTGAAGGTCTGTCTGCATGTGATTTATACCTGTCTAGATCTAATTAGTATAATTTTTTTTTTTTTGGCAAGTTTGTTGGCAAAAAGTTCCCTTTTGTGACCTCCCTCCAGACTTAGTTTCCTGCTGTGGAATACACCATTGATCTTGAGGCTATCTTGACAGTCACTTGTCTGGGAAATAGCATTTGTTCTCAGTAACTGGAATTCACTTGTGAACAATGAAGCAGGAAGACTCAGCTTTCCCTCTACGGCCCCATTGAGATAAATTTTGCAGGCTTGCAGAGTCATTGCTCAAAAGCAATGCGAATAGGTTATTCTCTGATACATAGTACAATTATCATGAGAGTGTTGTGAAGATTAAAGAAGTTTTAAATTCATTGTAAGTGCTTAAAACAGTATTTGGCACAAAGCTTTTAATAGTCGAAACTATTTTTATGAAGACTGGACTAATACTGGGACAATGGGAATGACGATGAAGAGAACGATGCATTTCACCAGGGGACCGACCAAACTCGGTGACTGATAGGCTACAGGGGAAAGGACATACAGAAAGCCAAACGTGCAACCTCAAGCCAAACATGATACAACCAACTCAACCCTCACTCCTCTCCTTTGTTTTTCTGCTGTGTGACCATGGGCAAGGCATCAAGTGACTTGATCCCTTATCACCTAGAATATGACAATGACAAACTACCACATGGGTCAAAGTCCTGCCATGCCACGTGATCATGAGATCGTAAGCTCAGAGGCAGAAACTCTGAGTGAAAAAAAGAAACACTACGCTTTGGATTCCCATTTGCACTTCAAGTGTCTCTCCCCCAAGGAATGAGAGCGTCTTGAAAAGTGCTGTGTGAGTGAAGAGGTACTGTATACCAGGGAGTGCTCCAGGCTGTTTTAATACTACGAAGCCAAATTCCAAAGCTGATATTTTATAATCAACCTTATTTTAAGGTGATCTACAAATCCACCCGTTAGCTGGGTAGGTTCTACATATCCTGAGCGCTTCTGTTTCCAGTACAGAAAGTTACTAATTACCCATCTCCTCTAGGTTTGGGTGTCTGGAAGTTGTCATTATTAGGACAAGTAATTTAGAAACTTTAACCTTTAGGTATTTATGAGGAAAGAACATTTACAATGACAAATCCAACTTAAATTACAAGGCTTGTAAACTCTTGGTGTTTTAGATATAAAATCTTGGCATTCCAGATATAAAATATTTAGATATAAAGGTTTACATTTGGTAAACCATCAGCACAATGCAAACCTCTGCTCCTATCCAGTGTCACTTCATATTCGTCACTAAAACACAACTGTAAATTCTACTCTCAGCCCAATCCGCACCGAGAACCTGAACAGCCCATCTGAACGGTGTGGGAGGAAACAAGCAGTTTCAAAGTCTTTCACGGAACTGGCTGCTGTTAAGTCACATTCAGGTATTCTTCACCTTTTGCGAATCACAGATCATTTCCAGAACCAATGAAAGCTATTGGAGCCTCTACGAATGTTTTTCAACCTTTTTTCCATTACAGCGTCCTGTACCCCCAAAGTTCTTGGGCCTTCAGCGTCTATGTTCCAACATGAAACAACCCATGAAATGACATTGTAACCAGGATCTCACAACAGCGCCCACAATCCATACTCTAATGCTTCTGGGGTCATCTGTGATTCTACATTAGTCATGTGCCCAGTGGGCCAAGGCCTCTAGGGGTTATGGAAGTCATTTCAGGGTGACCCCTGCAGGGCTCTCTTCCCCTCTCAATTGCGTCCCAGGCTACTCATCCCTCCCCTGTCAGCCTCAGGACAAGGCAAATACAAGCTGGCTGCCTGGCCTACTATCTCAAGACCAGCCTGAATGTTGCAAATGACTCTGGGGATAGGTAAAACGAGAAACAGGTGGGGAGGGCGAAAGCGGAGCTGTTTGCCTTCTCCATCACAGGCTCAGTGCTCACATGCTGACAGGGCAAAGGAATGTTTCTGGTGCCTTTTGGGTCCACCGCTCTTGCTTGGCGGACCTAAAGGCAAGGCCCGCGACGGTTACCACCTGAGCCTCAAAAGCCCACGTTTCCAGTACCGAGCACACCAGCCCGTACTGTGCTTTTCTTCACAGCACTCAGCAGACATACGTTCAACTGGTCCTGTACCGTATGGTCTTCCTCTCATTATAACGTAACTACCACAGATGAGGGGTGTCTATTTTGTTCCGTGCTCTATTTTGAGAGCTGGAAATGGTTCCTGGCACTTGGTAGGTGCTCAATAAACATTTGTTGACTAAATCAATAAATACTTCAAACTGTCCTGGAACCAAACTGCCTTGCCTGCAAGCAGGACAAGCACCCGCTCTATGGAGAACAGGAATAATGTTAAGAGGCTACTTTGGAGAAGCCCCAGCTGATCACCAACACCAGCTGCACTTTAGCTCTTATCTGTCATCTTATCTTTGACCACCAGAGTCACAAGCATCCTGGCGAGGGGGTGAGGAGGAAGGGATAGAAAGAATGGCAACTAATAATATGTTTATTGGAGAAATGTTGGGAAGTTTGCCTTTTAGTCGAGGTTCTGGGGAAGCTGTAATTAACCCAAGAGGTTAACTGAAACTGAAAGGCTTTCAAATGAATGTTGCTGTCCTCTCTCCAGTGGAAATTCCCAAGAACAATTAACAAAGGACCATGAGCCAATTAACCATTAACACAAGTTCTGATGCCCCAGCACAAAGCTATTGGCAGCAAGAACTACACTTAACCGACCACTCTTCTAAAGGAATTTTCGAGGTTCTATTCTGAAGAGGAAATATATTATCTAACCTTGTACTGATCAAAATTACATATCTTGGGGCCCTCCAAATACCAGGGATTTGTCACCTAGGGAAAAGAGAAAAAAAAAACTGATAAAAAGGTTTCTCCCTCCCTAACAGCCATAATACATATACACACACACTCTCACTGTACTGTACAATTTATCAAGAACTATCAGGCGTTGCCTACCTTTTGCTGAATAGAACATATTGTTATGGTGGGGGTCACAAATGAAAGGCCTGCAGAGATGGAGGGCAGGCAGGTCACTGCAATGAGGCAGGCTAAGTGAATATAGACGGGGAACGGCCGAGGGGTAGTATATACCCTGCCCAAAGAGGCACTAAGCTCCAGCCCATGACTGCCACGTACGAACACAGGCCTGGGTTCTGGTCTGTTTCCATCATATCTTTGTATTTTTCGGGCAAAGCCAAAAACAAAAAAAATTTTTTTTTTTGAGACAAGATCCTGCTCTGTCAGCTGGGCTAGAGTGTAGTAGCATCGTCATAGTTCACTGCAACCTCAAACTCCTGGGCTCAAGCGAAGCGATCTTTCTGCCTCAGCTTCCCAAGTAGCTGGGAATACAGGCATACACCACTATGCCTAGCTAATTTTTCTATTTTTTGTAAAGACAGGGTCTCGCTATGTTGCTCAGGCTGGTTTCAAACTCCTGGCTTCAAGCAATCCTCCCGCCTTGGCTTCCCAAAGTGCTAGGATTACATGAGTAAGTCACCACACCGGGCCCAAACTTTTACAGAAAAAATTTCCAATTCTGGAAACTGTACAAGTCACACAAAGGCTGTGTGAGGCTTCCTGGGAGTGGTCAGTTTATCATGTCTGCATGCTTTCCACTGCAGCCTGGAATTCTCACCTGAAGAGTAATCAGGGAGCATTCTCACCTGGTGCAAGACCAGCTTTCCCTCACCTCTGTCTGCAGAGGTTTGGAGTCAGGACACTTTGCCAAGCCTCCAAGTGTCAGTGCAACCACCACACCCTTCCCACCTGCCCTCCACCACTTGGAGCTTCACTCTTAGACTACACGATGCTTATCACAAGAAGCCCCAGACTCCTGAGTTAACAATTAGCCCCACACAGCCTGTTGTGTCCCTATCTCCCCTCCCCCATCTCCTGGGCCCTGAATATTCTTGCCACCTTCTTACTCTAGCCAGAATCTGGCTCTCCCCTGAGGACATGCCTCCTGTGGCCCTTCCAAGTGAGGAGGTCTCCTTGCTCCATGGAGGTGCTTCGACTCTTCTCCCCTAGAAGCCCCCCAGCTGCGAATCTTCTGTCATCAGAGTAGATCATTCACTACCCCATCTTGTGCGTCACATGCTGACCCACGTCATCCATCCTCTCTTCTCTGTAATTTCCTCTCACACTGCTTGATCGTCATTCTTGGTGATTTCCATAGCCTGCCAGTTTCCCGACCTCTCCTGCGGTGAGGGTCCTGTCCGCCCCTCCCTCTCGTGGTCACCCCTAGACCTTGTCTCAGTAACTGCAACCTCTTCCGAATCTCAACTTCATGCATCTCATGCCCACCGTATCCTATTCTAGGTCATTCTCTCCAGAACCTCAACTCCAACAATCTGTTGGCGCCACCACCTTTCCACAGCCCTCAGCCCCCTCACGTCTTCACACTGATTAAATTCCTTGAACAACTATTGTAATCACTCCCTCACACATTCTCTAGTGCTTCCCCCCTCCACATACTCATCTGGCAGCACCCGCGCAGCTGCATGTGGCTGGAGAAACGCCTCTTAGCGGACGGGGACTGACCTGGCTTCCTGAGAAAACCAAAGCAATCGTAAAAGAGGGGGGAAAGAAATCAAAACTGCCTCCTGCCTCAGATTAAGCTGTTCAAGCTTTCGAACAAACAGAACTTCAGATAAGTGAGGGCATTAGTTCACCCAGCCAGACACCAGTACTTCTGAAAGGTCAGCAGGTCCAGCCAGCTACAGCAGTCAGGGAGGCCACTCTGAACAGAGAAGGCCTCTGCAGTCTGACCTGCCTTTGTCAAATACTACTGTTGTGTGACCTTAGACAAGGCCTATAACTTCGCTACTGCACCAGGCTGTTTCCAGGATTAAAGGACACATCCGAGCTCAGAGGAAGCACCAGATGGATCAGAGGCCAGGTACATCTTAACATAATTACTTCGTTTGAAAAAGTCCAAAATGGCTGCCAAATTCTGGTTCAGATTGCAATGGTCACCACCTGCATTCCTGATTCCTGCTCCCCTACAGCTGAGCCTCTCCCCACCAACTTATTTTTTCTTTTCTGCCTCAGGCATAGGGAAACCAGAAGCTACCACAGGCGATGACTTGGCATGCACACGCATCCTGCTTTCTCTGTTTTCACCCAGTATGCTGGCCTATAGAGCCCTAGACCGGCAGACTCCTGCCTGCTTCTCCCACCTCCCAGCCTCCTCCAACTTCCCCCTCCCTCTCTCCTGTTCCAGCCACGCTGGCTCTTTCCCTTCAATACAACCAAGCTTGTTCTGGCCTCAAGACCTTTGTGCTCCATTACCTCCAACTGGACACTGGTGCCTGAGGTCTCTGTGGGGCTGCCGCCGCTTCATGCTTCATGTTAGAGCTCAGACGTCACCCTCCTCAGAGGGACCTCCCCTGACCACCTAAGCTAAAGCCGCCCCTGTCATCTTTCATCACTCTGTGATCTTTGCCCTGTTCATGTACTTCTTAGTGATTTACTCTTGTGGCAAGTGCTATTTGAACGTTCACTGTCTCTCCCCCCAGAATATAAGCTCCGTGAACGCAGGAACTTGGCTTGTCTGAAGCAACTGTTATCACCAGTGCCAGCACCATCCCTGACACATAGCAGGGACTCGGTCAGTTTTGCTGAATCAATGAATTCTTCTTTCAAGAGAGCTCTTTTCAAAACCCGCTGGTGCTTGTCCGAAGCAGTGAAGGTTACAACAACACCTGTTCAAAGAGACCTTTCAGGCCAAACTTCCTGAAGAATGTGGGGTTTTAGATCCCCTTATCCACCCCCAACCTCTAAGGGCCAATCCAAAGACTCCAACTCCAGCTGCTCAATGCCAATACTATCACACCAAGGCGCCATCCCCCTTGCACCCTGGCAACATTTCCTCCCCTCCAACACTTGCTTCTTTCTCCTCCTCCCTTTGGCTATCACTGAAAAACACCTTCCATCTCGGGCACCTACTCCGCCGCAACCGGACTAGAAAAGGTCCTGGAGAGGTTGCTGTTCTATCTCCAAAACGGTGGGAGCTTCCTCCCAGAGGCTAAAACGGCAACCAGGTCACCTAAGCCAACCCCCACCCTCTCAGGTCTGGCCTCCCTGGGTTTTCTTTGGCCATGGAACTTTCCGCTGCCAGGAAGAGGCTGGTCTTCCACAGCGGCTCCTCACCCCATTCCTGCCACAGGACAGGCCAGTGCCACTCCTTCTTGGTCAATATCTCCCGTCTCCTCCCTCACCCGAAGGAAACTTTCCTACCCCTCGCGCCTCCGCCCGTCCTCACGTTCTCAAGGACGCCCAAACCTCATCTCAAGGTTCAATCCCCAGGACCGTCTCCACCACACCCCCTGAACGCCACTAAGTCGCCCCCAACTTCCTCCCCCGCCCATTCTCGCGCTCAGACCATTTTATCCCCCGGACCCTCACGCCGGCCTCCAGCCTCCCCGCCATCGTTTTGTTCCCAGGACCCCCGCCCGGCCCTCACCGCGGATGCCACGTTCTCCGTCGGCCGCCGCGGCCCCCGAGAGCAGCAGCGATGCCAGCAGAGCGAGGAGCGCCCGGCACCGCCTCTGCCCACACAGCTGCGCCATGACCCGCTCCACCAGGACGCCCACGCGAGGCCTCGAGCCGCCGGCCGTTGGGGTCTCGCGAGCAGGGGCGGGAGGACCCTTGCCGCGCACGCGCACTAGAGGGCCTTGAGTTCAGGTGTGGGCCCTGCCGCAGAGTCCGCAAGGTGCCGAAGCCTCTGGAAGCGCCTTTCTCGGACCTTCGGTGTGCGGATACGCTGCCTTCCACGCGCTCAATGCTTCAGTCCGCTCGTCACTCGCCCCTTTGCCCCCCAGCGACACTCAGCGACTCTCCCCACCGTTCAGAACCCCGTCACACCGCCAAATGCTCCGAGGGCGGCGGAGCCAATGGCGGACGCCTGAAAGCAGCTACCGAAGGTGGCCGGCCAGGCAGGGGGCGGGCGCACCTGGCGAGGCGGGGCGTGTAAGGCGCAGGCGCAGAAGGCAGACACCTGAGCAGCCGCTCCCCCGCCCTCGGCGCACCTGTGCTCGCCCCTGCCGCTGGGGGAAGAGGCGGGGCTTGCGTGGGCTCCGCCCCGCACGGGACCTGGCTCGGTGAGGGGGCACCCCCGCATAGCGCCAGGGCTTCTGTCACCCTCGCCTGTGGGCTCTGTAACGTGCTCTGAGGGCCTTAGCTCCTGGGCTGGGCCTCAGGGTGGGAGGAGGGGGAAGCAAACAACGCGTTTCTTGGGAACCTGTGGTTTTCTGCCTGCCTTGCCTCCCCCGTCCTTTGAGGGTGAGGGATTTATTCCTTCCTAAATTCCGTGGCACAATGCTTCGGACCCAGCGGTGGCCACGCCATACTGGTCCCTGTGTCACTAGACAGAACAGCCCAGAGTAGTGATGGCGGAATCAGGGCAGAGCGATTAAGGCTGTGTTGGGGAAAGTCCAAGCTGAGTGATCAGGGGCTGTGATGGCGAAAGAGGAGCTCATGATGGGAGCCCAGACAGGTTCCCATCCAGCCCGAGAGAGGGCCAAGGTAGTCTTCCTGGAGGAAGTGGTAGACCCATGAAAGAACAACAAGCTCTAGGCCCTGCCTCGGGGTTCCCAGTGCAGATAAGGAGACAATTACTTCACCAGGCAGCCACAGAGTGGCATCCGATTGTGAGGGACTGTGACAGGGAAGCACAGGCAGAGAGATCAGACTTTGAGAAGAGGGAAGCTCAGAGGAAACAGCTGACCCAAGCTGGGTGGGCTTCCTGGAAGAGGGGATTTATAAGCTTACTCTCCAAAGGTGGATGGAGTGGGGCAGGCATAGGAGTAGAGGACAGCCAGCAGGATAATTAAAATAACTGCATTATTACTGAAAACACTTTAACAGTGTTATGAAGGAAATATTAATAAATTGGGGGATGGGATGGAAAATAAGATCATTTGAACGGGGTGGTGGAGGAAGGGCTCTGTGAGGAGTACCTTTGATAATGACCTCTAAAGGACGATATGGGCCAAGAGACAGCAAATGCAAAGGTCTTGAGATAACAGGGCATTCTGGGAGCCAGAGCCACTCCCACTATTCAGCCTCCCTCTTGGCATAATAACACATGAAGAGAAGTAAGTGAGTTATCAAAATGGTATTTACCTTAAACAATTAAAGTTTTATGCCAGTCATCTT
>NW_012151174.1:2305207-2305676 GCF_000956105.1 Propithecus coquereli
GTGCACCAGTGGTGAAGTCGGTGCCATGTCTGCCCTGGCCCCCAAGATTGGCGCCCTGAGTCTATCTCCAAAAAAGGTTGGTAATGACATTGCTAAGGCAACCGGTGACTGGAAGGTCTGAGGATTACAGTGAAACTAACTGTTCAGAACAGACAGGCCCAGATCAAAGTGGCACCTTCTGCCTCTGTCCTGATCATCAGAGCCCTCAAGGAACAACCAAGAGACAGAAAGAAACAGAAAAATATTAAACACAATGGAAATATCACTTTTGATGAGATTGTCAACATTGCTAGATGACAGATGTGGCACCAATCTTTAGCCAGAGAACTTTCTGGAACCATTAAAGAGATCCTGAGGACTGCCCAGTCTGTGGGCTGCAATACTGATGGCCACCACCCTCATGACATCATAGATGACATCAACAATGGTGCAGTGAAATGCCCAGCTAGTTAAAAAGTACAAAGGTGGC
>NW_012151174.1:2307461-2309114 GCF_000956105.1 Propithecus coquereli
CATCAATTATTTAGAAAGTAGACAAACAAAAGATTTTGTTTTCCTAGGAGAGGGTTATTTTACCACTAACATGATTTAGAATTGTCAGTGGAAAGTGTTATAAATACTAAACCCACTTTTGGTCAGTTTTATCTTTATTTTTAAATTCTCTACAGGCAGTACACCCCCTTTTTGCCTATACCCAAGATGAACCACTGCTATCACCCTGCCTTTGGTATACTGCTAGTTGGGAAACAGACGATAAATTAAATGAGTAAATTATAACTGTTTGAAAGTGGTAAGTGTCATGGATGAAACGGAACCAGGTAAGGGGCACAGGTTGCAGTGTGAAATAGCTTGGCTGGGGAAGACCTCACTGAACAGGTGACATTCGAGGGAGATAAAGGAGTGTACCTTACTGACACCACGCTAGGCAAGAGCTTTCCTGGCAGAGGGGACTGTTCCCAGCAGAGCTCTGACTGCTAAACTAAGGAGTTAGGCCTTTAGGCTCAGAGCAATGGGGAGGTATGGGTAGTTTTTTGTTTTTTGTTTTTTTTTTTAATGAAACTGCTTTGTTCAGATCTAACTCACATACCATACAATTCACCCTTTTAAAGTGTACAATTCAATGGTGTTTGACATATTCCAAGAGTTGTGCAACCATTACCACAATCAATTTTAGAAAAAAAAATTTTGTTTAAGACAAGGTCTCACTCTGTTACCCAGAGTGCAGTGGCGTCATCACAGCTCACTGCAACCTCAAACTCCTGGGCTCAAGTGATCCTTCTGCCTCAGCCTCTGAAGTAACTAGGACCTCAGGCGCGTGCCAATAAGACTGGCTAGTTATTTCTATTTTTAGTAGAGACTGAGTCTCGCTCTTGCTCAGGCTAGTCTCGAACTCCTGGCCTCAAGTGATCCTCCCGCCTCGGCCTCCCAAAGTGCTAGGATTACCGGGGTTAGCCGCCACGCCCGGCCTATTTGTTGAGTAGAATGAGTGAATAACTGAACAATCGGCTGGATGGATGGATGAGAGTGAATGGACGGACGAAGGAACGAATGATGGCTCAAAGCACTATGGTTTGATCTTCCTCCCTGGCAGCGAAGGCGGCGTGGGGGTTCCTGCACCATCCCCCGCAGCCGCCAGAGGGCGCAGACAGGCCCGGTCCCCGAGCGGCTGTCCCGGGACGCCGCCCCTCCCGGGATCCAGGGGACCCTCGGATCCTGCCCATACCTGAACCGGCCGTGACTGTCGGCTTCGAGCCAGCGCCGCGGTCTGCCCTCGCACTGCAGACGGGGAAACTGAGGCCGGGGCGGGAGGGGTGGGGCGGGTCCCCCGGCGAGCCCGAGCGCCCGCCCCCGGCCAGCCCCGCCCCGGCCCGTAAGAGGCTCCCTGGGCGCCAGGCGAAGGCGCACAGCGCGGTGCCGGCCGGCCAGCACCGGGATGGCAGCTCAGCGGCTGGGCAAGCGGGTGCTGAGCAAGCTGCAGTCTCCGTCTCGGGCCCGCGGGCCGGGGGGCAGTCCAGGGGGGCTGCAGAAACGGCACGCGCGTGTCACCGTCAAGTATGACCGGCGGGAGCTGCAGCGGCGGCTGGACGTGGAAAAGTGGATCGACGGGCGCTTGGAAGAGTTGTACCGCGGCAGGGTGAGGCGCGGGAGGGGTGTGGGGGCTTGGGG
>NW_012151174.1:2309259-2310696 GCF_000956105.1 Propithecus coquereli
AAAAAAAAAAAAAAAAAAAGTACAAAGGAAAATATTTCAATAAAGGATAATTTCATACCCCCCAAAAAAGATACTACTCAAATTCAGTAAAATATTTCATATATGAATGATTATTTGCACTTACCAAATAAAAATATACATTGCACAGTTCACACGGTTTTGCTGTTTTAAACACAAAAATTCCAAAGAAATATGTAGAATGACGGAATGGTTTCTTCATCATTGTGATCACTGTGTTATTATTTTTATTTCTAATCTATTATTTAAATGCAAGAATATGTAGAATCATAAAGATTGGAGACTCAAACTGTACCTAATGCAAGCCCAAATGGTTCCAAATTGTTATGAACTTATTTTCAAAAGGAATACATATAGCAGCTGAGTCTTCATGTGTCAGGAGTCAACTATATACCTGGGAGTTCTCTATGTTAACTTCTCTATAGAACATTGTGGCAAATAGATGTTAGGGGAGCTCCCATGTTCTCATCCTATATAATCCCTTTTCTTGCGTGTGAGCAGGACCTGGGACTTGACTCTAACCAACACAATATGGCGAAGGATATACGATGTCACTCCCACAATTACTTTATCTTATATGACTGCTTTTTACAATCTGAAGAAAGAAAGTCTCTGTGTTGCTGGCTTTGAGGAAGTAAGCTGACAGGTTGTAAGAGGACTCATGGAAAGGGCCACAAGACAAAGAACTGTAGGTGGCCTCTAGGAGCTGAGATCGGTATGAAAACCTCAAACCTGGCCAGGCACGGTGGCTCACGCCCTGTAACCCTAGCACTCTGGGAGGCTGAGTTGGGAGGATTGCTTGAGGTCAGGAGTTCGAGACCAGCCTCAGCACAAGCAAGAGCCTGTCTCTACTAAAAATAGAAAGAAATTAGCCAGGCAGCTAAAAATAGAAAAAAAACAATAGCCAGGCATGGTGGTGCATGCCTGTAATCCCAGCTTCCTCGGGAGGCTGAGGCAGGAGGATTGCTTGAGTACAGGAGTTTGAGGTTGCTGTGAGCTAGGCTAATCCACAGCACTCTAGCCCAGGCAACAGAGCAAGACTGTTTCAAAAAAAAAAAGAAAAGGAAAAAGAATACCTCATCCCCACAACTGCAAGCTGCAAGCAGTTGAAAGCAGATCTTTCCCCAGTCGAGCCTCCAGTGAGACTCCAGCCCTGGCCAATGCCTGGAGCAGAGGGCCCAGCTAAGCCATGACTGGACTGGATCAGGAGCTATGAGATAATAAATCTGTGCTGTTTGAAGCCAACTAAGTTTGTGCTAATTTGTTATGCAGCAATAGAAAATAATATAAACAATAATGTTTACTAAAGGATAGAGCAATAAAAACATCTAATTTGAAGTTTGAATATATATTATTATAACTCAATAGTAATTGCATCAATTATTTAGAAAGTAGACAAACAAAAGATTTTGTTTTCCT
>NW_012151174.1:2312289-2319243 GCF_000956105.1 Propithecus coquereli
GGGGGGCGTGGGAGGGGGTGGTCGGGGACAGACCGAGCCTGGGCGTCGGGACCCTACGCTCTTGGGGTCTTGGTGCATGCTCGCTGGTGCACATGCAGCCTGGTGTGCACAAAGAGGACACACTCCCTGGGGCCGGGCAGTCACTAGCTTGGCCGTCTGCTCTCAATGGCACTCAGCTTGTGGGCAGAGAGATACAAACACACACACACACACACACACACACACACACACACACACGCACGCTCACACACTTGGGTCCCCAGAGATGTGTCCGAACACGTGGGAAGGGCCAGGGGGTTAGCATGGGGGGGGTGAGGAGGAAAACTTGGGGAGCCAGAACGGCCATGTCTGCAGACAGAGCAGGGGGAGGGGGATGTCTTCCCGACAACCATAGACATGGCGATAGGGGAGATATGACCACAGGGAGAGCACAGCAAAGGAAGCAACAGCATACACATCTGTGCACAGTGACGGAAGCTGTCGCCACTCAGACACAGCCACAGAAGCAACAGCCATACACAAATTCACAAGGACACAAGCTGTGGTCACTTACAGATCAACATATGCGGCAGCCACAGCCACCCACGGGCACAATAGCACACGCCATGGCCATGTGCAGACACACAGCACTACAACTACACCCGAACAGGAAATGACTCGGGTTCCAGCTGTTCACAGATACACAGCGGTACAAGCTGTCGTGACATGTAGACAATACCAGCTGCGATAGCTACCCTCGGATATAAAATGACTCAAGTTACAACCATCCATCGTCTCCTAAAGAAAAAGCTACGACCACCTACAAACACAATGACAGATGCTACAGCCACTCAGAGACACAAAACAACAGAGAGTGTAGATGCGCCCAGACACAAAACAGTGTCAGCTGCAGGCACACAGGACGTACAATGGCGGAGGCCACAGCTGCCCTTAGGCACACGAGAGCACAAACTGCAGCTCCATACGTTGACGTCGTATGAGGCCATCCCCAGACGGTGGTCACTACAGCTCGCCCTAGACACATGACGACGAAGCAGGCACACCCGAGCCAGAGCCACACACCTCACACCTGTGGGACCGTAGATGCCACATACCTCTGCACCCTCAGCCACCGTGGACCCTCGGCATTGGGCTCTGGCCCACCGGTAGGGATTTGCGCGTGTGTAACACACACATAGACGCGCGCGGCCTTTGCCGAACCCTCTTCATCACTCGGGAACCCCCAACCACCCAGCCCGAGGCCGACAACAGGACTTTGGGTGGGGGAGGAAGGGATCTGTAGCCTCAGCAGCTGGGTCCTGTCCCCAGCAAGGGTCCTGAGCCAGCCTGCATTTGGGCCACTGCCCCTAGAGGACATACTAGGCATCTCTTGGCCGCTCGAAGTTGAACACATGACTCGTCCCACCCGCCCCACATTGGGGGGCCTGGGTGTTCGTTCCCCTGGACTCGCCAGGCTGCACTTTGGCCCTGGGGCTGGCCCGAGCCCTCCCCTCCTGTCCTGTCCCCTGGGGGAAGGGGCCGCCCCGGCAGGCTCCAGCCTGCCAGGCACTCCTCCTCCCCCGCACCTAGTGCTGAGACTTTTCCTTGAAAGGGCAGAAGCCAGCCCCTCTCCTGAATCCCAGAATCTGACGTTCCAAGACTGCACCAGGCCTGTTTCCTCTGTGGGAACTGGGGCCAAGGGGAAAGACCCGTGCCAGCCCCGAGGCCCCCAGGGCCGTGGGCCCAGCATCGGGCTGGTACAGGGCCCCAGGCCTCCCTCAACCCATCTGTCACCCCTCCCCCAGCACCCAGATGTTCCCGCCTTGGCGGTGCTGTCCCTGACTGCCACTTTGTTGCTCCAGAACCCGCCAGCTGGGCTCTGGGGCCCTGTGGGGCTCCTCCAGAGGCCTGGACAAAGGCAAGGGAGGGCGGGGACAGGGACCCTAACCACCCTCCCTTCCTCGCCTCAGGAGGCAGACATGCCTGATGAGGTCAACATCGATGAACTGTTGGAATTAGAGAGCGAAGACGAGAGAAGCCGGAAAATCCAAGTAGGTGGGGGGAAAGCTGCCCCCTCCTTCTTTACTTTGCAGCTCCCTAAAAGTAACAGCAATAGTTAACATGTTTATTGAGCACTTACTACATACCAGGCACTGGTTCAATTGCTTTTCACTTATTAACTCATTTAATCTTCACAAAACCCTAGGAAGCAGGTGCTATTATCATCTCCACTTTTCAGATGAGGAAAATGAGGCCCAGAGAGGTTTAGTCACTTGCCCCAGGGTGGCTCAGCTCAGAAGGAGCAGAGCCGGGAGTCAAACCCGGGCAGTCTGGCTGCCATGTCCTTGCTCTCATGGCTTATGCTGTGTGACCCTCTCCTCCTCTCTGAATCTAGTGACCTAACCCTGCCCACATAGCTTAGGCCCTCCAGCTGTGCTCCTCCCGTGAAGCCATGTGGACAGTCCTCCCTGACATTTGTCTTGCTGCCTTGGGGCTTTTGGGGAGAAGGAAGGGGCTGGAGGGGAGTAGGTATTAGTCACTTACTGGTTTTTGTTTTTGTTTTTTTTGCGGGGGGGTCGTTTAGGGACTCCTGAAGTCGTGTGCAAACCCCACCGAGGTGAGTATCCCCTCCCCCATTGTGGGCCCTGTCCTGTCCCCCTGGACCCCGGTGGGGGAGGGGGA
This sequence comes from Propithecus coquereli, assembly GCF_000956105.1. Classification (NCBI taxonomy): domain Eukaryota; kingdom Metazoa; phylum Chordata; class Mammalia; order Primates; family Indriidae; genus Propithecus; species Propithecus coquereli. The sequence goes on from NW_012151174.1 coordinate 2,314,951, forward strand.
CAAAGCTGGCCATGCCTGGGACAGGCAGAGGGAACTCTGGGGAGCTCTGTCTCTCTCATGGCTCCTTCTATCTCCAGGGGTGTCCTTTGTGTCCCTCCTCCGTGTCTCCTCTCCTGCCCCATCTGCTGCCGGGGTCCTAATCTCCTCCCCCATCTGTGTCCTATTTCTGCCGCTCTGCTGCGCTCCGTCCTTGGGCCGGGCTGCCAGTCTCTGGGCCAGCCTCCCTCCGTCTCCCCGTCTACTGCCTCCAGCACCCCGGGGCTCCCTTCCCGCGCCAGGGGGACCTCCCCGTCCTTCCAGGCCGGAAGCCGACGGCCCAACACTCCCACTTCCTTCCCTGCTTTAAAAGGGAAAAATATTCGTGTTTCTCTAACCAGCTCTGGGCAGCCTGGGGGACAAACGTCACTGTGTGTCTGTCTACCCTGGAGCCGTGTCAGGCCTCTATCTCTGGGGACCCTCCTGGTCCCTCCTGGCCTGAGAAACATGTCACTCTGCGTCTCTGTCTCTTTCTCTGTCCCTGTGTCCCCTCCCGCGGTCTCTAGCGTCTGTTTTTCTCTCCCTCTGCGTCTGTGTCCGGGTCTCTGTCCGCCTCCATTTCTGTCTCCTGTCTCCCCGTCTGTCCCGTCTCTGCCAGTCTCTTTCTCTCGGTCCCCGCGACCCCGTCTTTCTCGCCCTGTGTCTCTTTCTCCATTTGGCCCTCTCTGCCCCCGTGTCTGTCTGTCTGTCTCCCCGCTCCCTTTCTCCTCTGTCGCCTCTAAACCCCCTAACACAGAGCAGAAGGAGGGCCGAGGGCAGAGGGACTGTGGCGGGGTGCCCCTGCCACTCCCGTGTCCTCAGCGCCCCCACCCTGTCCCCAGGACTTCATCCGGGAGCTGCTGGCGAAGCTGCGCGGCCTCCACAAGCAGCCAGGCCTCCGCCAGCCCAGCCCCTCAAGCGACAGCAGCCTGAGCCCCCGCCAGGACCGGGCCCGGACTGCACACCCCTGACCTCCGCCTCCGTGGCCCCTCCGCGCTGCCCGTGACACCGGCTTGTTTACAAGTTGTATTTAATGGTCTATAACAGTAACACCGCGTGGCTGTCGTTCCTCTCCCTGGTTACCCTGGGCTTCCGCGGGCTCCCCCTGACAACCTCCTTCTCTCCTGCTGCGTCCTCGTGTCCCCGCGCCACAGCTGGGCCTGCCAGATGGAGAATCACTCCTCCTGGGCCAGAGAGCATGAGAACAGGCCCTGTTGACCCGGCGCCCTCAGGACTCACATCCTGTCCTACCTCCCCCCAGCCCGGGCCGGTCCCAGCCAGCGGGGCCCCTGTGTGGGGGTGGTGATCAGGGCTCCTGCGGGAATGACAGCCCAGATCCCTGGGCCAGGGGAGATGCACATGACCAAATGTGGCCGATAATCAGCTCAACACAAGTCATCACACAGCAAACAAATCATCATCCACTCCATGACATTCACTGGGCAGTTATTATGTGCTTGGCATGGCCGTTGGTACTGAGGCCACAAAAGATGAGATGCTCGCACGCCAGTGTGGGAGAAGGGCCTGAGTGCAGAGGATTAGAGCCAAGTGTGCTGACTAGTCCAAGAGATTAGGGAGCCCTAGCTGGGGAGGAAGTTGTTCACTCTTGGGGTGGTGAAGAAATCTGGGAGGGCTTCCTGAAGGAAGTAGCATTAAGGGAGGGCTTTGAAGGATGCATAGGAGTTGCGTGAAGTGGGAACCCCTATCTGAGGACTCTGAACTTGTGGGTGGAAGGATTGATATTGGCAGGGCCATCCACCGATCAGGATGGACAGTGTTCCCCAGAGCTGGGTCAGGGGAGCCCCTTACTGAACCAGGGTTAATCTTTTCATGCTGGGGCATGGAGAGGCCTGGAGAGTCCCAGGGGAGGGCTAGGTCATCAGAAGTGGGCAGTGGCTATTTACCAAAAACTGCGGAAGTATTTCACCATTTTAATAACGGGTCTGGTCATACCAGTGGTCCCAGTCGTGTGCAGTCAGGACGGGAGTGGGGCTGTGCTTAGGACTGGGGCAGGGCCAGAGCTGGTATCTCTCCTGGGATATTTCACCCAGGACAAGGCACATCTCCCATCTCGTCTATACTGACCCCGAGCTCCCCTCCCCACCCTGTGCCACCCGGCAGCGCCGCCGGGATCAGGCGCCCCTCCCAAGGGGTCTGAGCTCCCATCTGGCAGGAAGAGAAGATGCTCTTGAAACAGAGGAACATCCAGGAGTGCCCTGGCCTGTCCTTCAGACGACCTTGTGTCCTTGTGCAGACAGATCTGAAAGCTTTCAGTGCCCCCTTTCCTCCACACAAACGTACAGAAACGTCAAGAATGAACAAATCGCTCCTCCTGGCATCCCAGTGTCTGGGCCCACGTCCCAGAAAACCCCACTTGGGCCTTGGGGACTCTTTCCACTTCCCCCTCATAGAACCTGTTTTTGGTTCCTCATCTTTGTGGAGGCGGCATGTGCTCAAGACCCAGGATCTAAATTCCTGGGTGTGCCACGTGTTAAGCCTCTCAGTGTCCTCATCTGGGAAATAGGGACTTCACAGATGAGGAAACTAATTAGTGATGTCCAGATTAGTGATGTCACTTGCCCAAAGTCACACAGCTGGGAAATGGTGGAGCTGGGCTTCGATCCCGGGCATTATGACTCCAGAGCCCAGCTATTAATATTTACCTCCTATACCACCTAAACCATAGCAGTGATTGTTATTCTTCAGTGATGGGAAGAGATTGACTAATTCATACTAAGGTGTTAGTATCTGCTCACGGTCTGAGATATCCAGTCTAAAGGGCGATACCATTGTTAATAACTGAGAACAAGACTACAGCAACAGTATTGGGAAACAGCATACCATCGTGGTTAAGAGCATGGACCCTAAAGTTATTGCCTGGATTCAAATGCCACCTGTGTGATCTTGAGCAAGTCACTTAACCTCGCTGTGTCTCAGTGTCCACATCTGTACAGTGAAGATGGTTATAATAGTACCTGATCCTTAGGGTTATTGTGAAGTTTGAGTGCAGAGCATAGACCAGCCAGGTACATGCATACTAAGCATTGTTATCAACCTTATCATTGTGGGGAGGGGCTTGGCCATTAGCTACTGCGGCCACCATCCCTGGCCAGCAAGATGTCCCTTGGGAACACTGACTCACAGGCCCTCTGATACACAAAAGCCCCAAAGGACATGGCGTATCTGTCCCGCCACCCCCAGTCGTGGCCGCACCCGTCTCCCCACCCGCTGGCGCCCTGCCTCCCACGGTCTGTGGTCAGTTTCCCCCTCGGCAGCCAGATGACGCTTTTTCTCACTCCCACCCTCGTCTCCGTCCACCCTGTTCCCTCTTCCTCTTTCCTCCAAAGGTCTTTTTTTTTTTAATTTCTTAGTATTGTTCCAGTTATTTCTTTCTGCAAACTCAAAACAGCTGTGCATCTTGGTCCTATCCCCTTTCGTTCCCACAAGGCAGACATGCCCAACGCTGCCTCCGCCTTGCTTTTTTCACGTAGCACCCCGTCCTGGAGGTCCTTGGTGCCACCGCCCTCCAGTCTTCCCTGGGCAAGTCCCCCAGCCCGTGCCACGCCCTGCCCCGTAATTTTTCTGCCTTCTTCTCCCTCCTGTCCCTCGCCCACGCTGGCTTCCTCCCCATCCTCAATCCCACCCGCCTCGTCCCCTCCAGGACCCACGGCCACGTGTCCTCTGCCTGGAGCTGTCCTCTCCCAGCTGCTGCCCTCGTCCTCTGACATTTGGATGTAATCTCAGGGGAGTGTCCTCGAGTACCTTATCTAAGGAGTACCCTCAGTCACCATCCTGTCACCCGATTTATTTTCTCCGTTGAATTTATTACACCCTGAAATGATCTATATCTGTCTCCATTGCTGCCCCCCTATCCCGACCTTCAGAATATGAGCTCCTGGCCTCCATAGATTCCCGATGTCTAGAACAGCGCCCCCAGGCGGCCACACTCTCTCCACGCACTGGAGCCCTCCTCGTGCAGACGTGAGGCCTCAGCGCGCCCCCTTGTGGCTGTGTGAGTTGCTTTTGAATGACACCTAAGCCGCCGGGGACGGGAGCGAGCACTCAGGTGGCGCTGGCATTCAAGCAACAGCAGGCTCAGGCGGTAGATACTACAAAGCGCTCACCCACCTTTATCTGCGATCGACACCAGAGGTTTGCTAATTACTTCACATTAGAATTGGGCTTGCATTGATGATTGGTACTCAGAATTGGCTAAAATATTTTAAAAGTACTTCTCACCCTCGTAATAAAGAGGGCAGGAAAGCTCTTAGTGAAGAG
>NW_012151174.1:2319759-2409065 GCF_000956105.1 Propithecus coquereli
CTTGAGCGATCCACCCATCTCGGCCTCCCAGTGTGCTAGGATTACAGGCGTGAGCCACCACGCCTGGCCTCAAAGCAATCTTAATCAAAATTCCAGATAAGTTTTTTTTTTCAGACACTTGATAAACCTATTCTAAAATTTGTATGGAGGAATAAAAGTGTTCAAATAGCTAAGTTAACATTAAAAAGGAAAAGGGGGACCAGTCGCAGTCGCTCATGCCTGTAATCCCCGCACTTTGGAAGGAAGGTTAAGGCAGGAGGATCGCTTGAGGCCAGGTGTTCAAGACTAGCCTGGACAACACAGTGAGATCCTGTTTCTATGAAAAAGAAATTGGTGGGGCATGGCGGTGTACTGGGGAGGCTGAGGCAGGAGGATCACTTGAGCCCAGGAGTTTAAGAGTGGAATGGGCTCCTAATCCGATATGACTGATGTCCTTATAAGAAGGTGGCCGTGTGAAGACACAGACATGGGGAGAACGCCACGTGGAGATGGAGGTAGAGACTGGAGTTATACTGCCACAAGCCAAGGGACACCTGACAGTGCCGGTAGCTGAGGCAAGGACGGATCCGGACACCTTGGTTTCAGACTTCCAGCCCCAGAACGATGAGAGAATGCATTTCTGTTGTTTTTAAGCCACTCTGTTGTACCCTGTTAGGGTCACCCTAGGAAACTAATACACAGATCACTACCGAGAATTCGAGATTTGTTTACTTTTTAAAGGTAAAATTTATACACAAAGAAATGCAAAATTCAAAGTGTGCTATTTGATGGGTTTTGACAAATGCCTATACCTGTGTAATCCCAACTTCATCAAGAAATAGAACATCATCCCAGAAAACTCCCTCATGCCCTTTAGCTGGAGTGCTTTAAAGCAAACCATAGCTACCATATAATTTCAACCATAAATATTTCGGTATCTTTCTCTAATACGTAATGGCTTTACAAAAATTGTGACCATATTGCCATGATCATGCTAAAAAAATTAACATTTCCTTACATGCTTATAATGTACACTCTGTGTTCGAATGTCCCTGATTATCTCAGAAATGTGTTTTTGAGTTGGTTTGTTCAAATCAGGATCCATATAAGATCCACACATTGCATGTATGTATTTATGCATGTATGTATTTTAGAGACAGGGCCTCGCTGTGTCACCCAGGCTGAAGTGCAGTGGTGCGATCATAGCTCACTGCGGCCTCCAATTCCGGGACTCAAGCCATCCTCTTCCCTCAGCCTCCCGAGTAGCTGGGATTACAGATGCACACCGTCATGCCTGGCTAGCTTTTTAATTTTTATTTTTGTAGAAACAAGGTCTCACTATGTTGCCCAGGCTTGTCTTAAACTCCTGGCCTCAAGGAGCTCTTTTGCCTTGGCCTTCCAAAGTGTTGGGATTATAAGCGTGAGACACCGCACCTGGCCCATGCTTTACATTTTTAATCTGTGGGGATTCTTAACCTGGAATCCAAGGACCTCCAAAGGATCCAGAGACAGAGTTCTTGGGGTTTATGACCGTGGATGGGAAAAACTACATCTTTATTTTCACTAACCTCTAACTGAAATCTAACATCTCTTTCAATCACTCTGCGGGCCCCATGCCCCCTTCTGGTCCCCCCCCTCGCTCACAGCCACTGTTCCAGAGTGTCTCCTCTCCCCTTTCCCATCCTCACTCTCCGCTTCTTATTTCACAAAAGCCGCCAGAAGACAACATGCTCATTCTCCCACTCCCTGGCATCTGTGCCACCAGGCACTTCTCCCTCCTGTCACAGTGGATCAGCTGTCCCAAAGGTGACCCTGCACTTAGGGACTTTCTCATCTTCTCCCGATCCCCAAGACCACTGCTCCAGCGAGTCTATCCTCCGCCCTGCGCCAGCTTTCCTTCTCTCATAGTCAGTCCCACTGGCACAAAACACATCGTCCTTTCTTCCATCTTAGAACAAAAGACTAAACAAAACTCCCTGAACTTCCTCCAGCTCCAGCCCCATTTCTCTGTCTCTTGCACGCTTTCCAATCAAATGTTCACGTTTCACTGTCTCCCGCCCCAGAAATGCGCTCGTCCGGGCCCCCGTGGTGCCAACCTAAGTCCCATCCTGTGCTCGTCTTACCTGACCTATCAGCTGCATGTGGCCCACTTGACCAGCGGCCTGTCCCTTGAAGGCTTCTTTACAGCCACACTCTTTGGCCGCCTCCCGCCCCCTTGCTGGTTCTCTCTCCTCCCTGTCCCTATCCTCCTCCTGTCCCCACCTGTCAATGCTGGCCAGCCCAGGTCCCATCCTCGGTCCTCTTCTGCACGCACTCTGTCCCTTAGAGAGCTCGTTCGGCCTTCTCACCCAACACGTCATCAGCCCCCAAAATTCCCTCTCCAGCCTGACCTCTAGACTACCTAGAGGCAACACTTGCACGTCAGATGCGCATCTCGAACTCAACACCTCTGCAGCTGTGCTCCCAGCCTCTCCCTGACCCGCCCCTCCGGCGGGCGGCCCCATCTCAGGGGACAGTGCCGCCGCCCCTCCAACCGCTCACGCCACAGACCCTGGAGTCTCCTTGACGCTCCACGGACTGTTTCCCTCAAGTTCCATAAATTACCCACAGATTCTGCTGAGGTAGGCAGAATAATGGCTCCCCAGAGATACCCTAATCCTGTAGAAGGAAAAGGAGTCTTTGAAGCCGTGGTTAAGGATCTCGAGTCGGGGAGATTCGCCTGGCGTATCCAGGTGGGCTCCAAAGGCAATCACATGTGTCCTTTAAGAGGCAGGCAGAGGGAGATTAGATACAAGCAGGAGAAGCTGATGTGAAGATGGAGCAGAGAGATTCCCAGATGCTGGCCTTCAAGACTGCGGCGATGTGGCCGCAAGCGGAGGAATGCCGGCAGCCACCAGCGGCTGGAAGACACAGGGAACGGATTCTCCCCTAGAGCCATGGGAGGGAGCCTGGCCCTGCCAGAACCTCAATTTCAGCCCAGTGATCCTGATTTTGGACCTCTGGCCTCTAGAACTGTGAGAGAGTGTAGCGGCTGCCTTTTCGCTCCTGAGCTCAGTAGCGAAGGAATAAACAGTGTTCAGACAGAAGGGGAGAGGCCGAAGCCTGCAGGAGAAAATGGCCTCCCCGGCTAAGTCCTTCCTGTATTTATTTCCAAGGACAGGTGCAAAGGGCCAGGGCCATTTGCTGATTTCGTTAACAACGTCCATACAGGTCAGCTGTTTTCAGCTGACCTTTGTACACAGCAAACAAGTGGCTTCGGGCAGGTGTTTTCACCTGACCCTTCATCCACCTGCTCATGTTCCTTCCATCCATCCATCCATCCATCCATCCATCCATCCATCCTTTCTTCCAGGCCCAGCCCCCACGAGAGAGCACATTTCTGTTGTTTGATGCCACCAAGTTTGTGGTCATTTGTTAGAGCAGCCACATCCTGCTAATTCCCGTCCCGTCCCCTTTTCAGCCCCGCACCCTGGTCCTGTCCCCGCCCCCGGAGCCTTTGCAGCAGCCTCCTACCTGGTCTCTGCTCCCCATTGTCTGCCCGCCCCCCAGCCCCAGAGATCTTTCTAAAACAGAAATTAGACCCTGCTTAAAACCCTCCACTGTCCCCCTCCACCTTCAGAGTCAAACCCAAACTGTTCCCCTGAGGCTTCACGGCCCCTCCTAAGATGGTCTCACCTTCTCGGAACTGACGTGAAGGCCACACGAACGTACTCAGTATGGTGTCCGGCACGAAGTCAGGGCGCTCAGCGAGCAGGGGCTCCCCTCACACCCGCTCCTCGGGGCAGCAGGGAGGGTGGAGCCCGTGCACACCGAGTCCAAGTCCAGGCCTCGGATTTACTCGTGATCTCCGCCCAGAGACCGCACCTCTTTGGGGATGACAATCGCGCCTGCGCCACCGGTGCTCTAGGTTCCGTATATAAAACCCCCAGCCCCAGGCGTGGGCCGCAGCAGGTGTTCGCTCTCGGGAAGGTACGCGGTAAGGACCACAGCTAACACCTATTGTGTGCTAAAACGTGCCAGGTGCTGTTCTAAGTGGACTTCCCACAGAGTCCTCACCATGAACCCGTGAGGCTGGAACTATTACTCCCATTTTACAGATGAGAAAACTGCAGGACCAGAAAGGTTCAGGAATTCCCAGCAGAGCCCCAGAGGCAACACAGGAAGTCTGCCTGGCCAGCCCACACCCTCCACCCCCAGGCTGGATGGCCTCTGATGCAACCCCCGCCCCGCCCCACCCACCCCAGACTTTGGGAACCACCCCTTCAGCTGCACTGTTCCTTCTTTCTGTGCCTCTGGACACTGACCCAGACTCCCGGGTCTTTGGGATCATTAGAAAGACCTGGGGGCTTGTTAGGGATGGATTCTGGGGTTCAGCTTCAGAGACTCTGAATCCACAGGACTCGGGGGTTGAAGGGTGGGCAGGGACGGCATTTTCACCGAGGACCTGAGGGGATTCTGACACAGGACGTCGGCCACCCCCCTCCGAGGTGTCAGCTTCTGAGTCCGACCTGGGTTCAAACCCAGGTCTCCCTGCACAGGTGGACGCTGGCTCTGGGAAGGGCTTTGTCGCCTCCTCTGACTCCCGAGGGTGCTCTGTGTGACGCAGTGACGTAAAACGTGTACAAAGCTCAGTCCAGGTCCTGACACCCAGGACGAGAGAAATCAGTGGGACGGAGTTTGTCGTTTGTTGTTGTCATCGTTATTACTGTGTGAGCCACCAGCCCTGCCACCCCTGCGCCTCTGCTCAGGTTTCTGGGCAGGAAACTTCCGAAAGCCTCGTCTGAACATCCCCAGCGCAGCCTGGGGAGGGCGGAATCTTCCGAATATTAGTGGGGAAGGGAGCTTGGGTGGGGGTTAGAAATAGTGTCTCCCTCAGAGGCCCCAGCTGTGCCCAGTGGGTCTGGGACAGAGAGTTGGAGAGTTTCCTAGTGATTCCCGAGACACACACACACACACAGCCCCTGGTGACCTGGTCCTGGGCAGGGTCTGAGGCTCAGCCTGGGGAACTAGTGTCACCACGGGCTGCCCCAGGCCCGCAGGACGCCTCTCCTGGTCTGCGGATTGAAGCGCAGCCTCCAGCGCTCCACAAAGACTGGGGCCACAGTGCCCTCTGGTGGGCAAACCCCTGGGTTCCAGGGTTAGGTGAAGTAACCAAAGGTTGGGACTTTCAGGATTAGTTTTGTTCCCAAGACTTGAGCGACAGGAAGATCAGGCATGGGGGCCCAACAGGCAGAACAGGGACCCTGCCTTGGGTCTGGGTAGGTGGCGGTCAGGACTTGGACGGATTAACACCCAGTTCCGGTGTCCTGTCCTTCCGGGCAGGTCAGGAATGAGCCTCCTGGGGGCTCCCACAGCCCCCTGTGTCACCCACCCCAGCCCCAGCCCCTCTGCCTGTGCATCCCACTCCCAGCCTGGCCACTCTGGGCTGTCATTATCTGGTGATGGGTCTGTCACTATACTGGACTTCGAGCTTTAGGCAGAGTCTGGGGCTATTTCCTGCAGTGCTGCGTCCCCAGCGTGTGCACGCACGGCTGGGGACCGTAATACTCTAGAAATGAGTGAGCACACATGTGAACCTCTCCCTTCTCTCTGCCTAGAAGCCTTGGCTCCGGACCCTCTGCTGGGAAGTTTTCCTTAATAAAGTCCCCAAACTCCACCCCCCCAGGTTGTCCAAGCGTCCACGTGGGGTAGGGCACAGCCCGGAGCCCACCTTACTCTCTCTCCACGCCGGCTGCTTGCCTCGGAGCTGCAGCTGGACAGCGGGGAGGGACAGAGAGCGTAATGACTAATTTATATGTGTATTTACTCAACAAATAATTTTGAGCACGACTATTTGTCATACCCGTTTTAGGCACCGGGGAGACAGACAGCAGTGGATGCAACAACAATCCCTTCCTTCATAGAACTGACGTTCTAACGGGTGGAGACAGACAATAAACCAAATAACTAAATAGAAATATATTAATAATACGATAACAGACTATATCATAAGTGTTTGGAAGAAAAATAAAGTATTTAAGGGGACAGAGAATTACAGGGGCTGCTATTTTAGCTGGGGTTGTCTTTGAGGAGGTGACAATTGGAGACCTGAATGAAGTGAGGGGTGGAGCCATGCAGCGATCTGTGGGAGGAGCATTCCAGGCAGAGGAAATAGCAAGTGGAAAGGTCCTGTGGCTGAAGCAGGACTGGAACTTTCCAAGAACAGGAAGGAGGCCAGTGTGGCTAAAGCAATGTTAGCTAATGGAAGGAAGGAGGAGAAGAGGCCAGAAATGTGAGGTGGGTTGAGGAGGATGGAATAGAGCCCGAGGGCTTTGCATTTTATTCTAATTGTGAAAGAAGCCATCGGGGGTTTTGAGCCAGAGTGGTTTGATTGTGATAGATGTTTTAGATAGCTGGCTCTGGCCACATAGGGAGAATAGCCTTAGGGGATAGGGTGGGACCCCGGTGATGGAGCTGCTGCCACAGTCCAGGAAGCGGCTGAGGAAGGTCAAGACCAGGGTGCAGGCTGCAGGCCGCAAAGGGGAGAAGAGTCAGTGGATCCCAGATCTATGACGTGAACACAGAGACAACGGGATTTGCCGATGGACTTGGTGTGTGCGTGAAAAAGGAGAGTCAGGGATGATTGATTGCATTTAGAACAAAATCCATTTGCTAATGGCCTACAAGGCCCTACTTGATTTGGGGCCTCGCTCTCTCCCCAACCTTGTCTCCTCCCTCCCTCCCTCGCTCCCTCTGCTCCAGTTACAGGAGCTTTCTCACTGACTGATGTGCCAAGCTTGTTCCCAGCCCAGGGCCTTTGCACTGATGATCCCTGTGCCTGGACGTGCTTCCCCTCATAGTGCGTGCTGTCACCTTCTCAGGTCTCAGCTCAAATGTCACCTCCTCAGAGAAGCCACTCCCTCAAGTCAACCTATTTTATTTTCTTTATAGCATTTATCACTCTCTGAAATGATCTTGTTTTCTGTTTATCATCTTTCTCCACTAGAGTGTCAGCTCCTTGAGAGCAGCGACTTTGTTTTGGTCGTTGCTGCTGTATTCCCGGTGCTTACAAGAGTGCCTGGAACACAGCAGGCGCTCAGTAATTGAACAAAGGCACTGATTAACCGCCGTGCCTGTTCACGGGCTGGCTTACACAGAAGAGACATCCAGACAAATAGGCCCACGCAAGAATACACGACAGTCCCTGGGGTCATCCACATACCCTGGGGAGACCCAGAAGCTGGGGACCCCCTGCTCCCGCACCCAGGGTGCCCGGAGGACGGAGAGCCCGAGCTGGGGATGGAGCACTCCCAGGGAGGGGGCAAGATGTTCTGAAGGGAGCCCCGCCCCGCCCTGTATCCCCAGCAGCCAATGGGCGCGCGGCCCTCCCGACGCCCCCTGGGACGTGTAGTCCGGGCAGGGGCGCCCCCGGGCGCCGCCGCGCGCCCCTAGACTCCACGTCCCGTCGTGCGCCGGGAGGCGCGGGGATTGGCTGGGCCCCGCCCCCGGCCCGCCCCGCTCCGCTCGCGCTGCAGCCCCAAGAATGAATGAAATCGTAGCGCGCTGGGCGGCAGAGCGGGCGGCGCAGGCCGGGCTGGGCCCGCGCGCGGCGGCAGCGGCGCCCCGGGCCGGAGGCGGCCCAGCCGAGCGGGCCATGGCTACCGCCATTCAGAACCCGCTCAAGTCGTGAGTGTCCCCGCCGTCCCCGCCCCCGGCCCAGACCCCCCACGAGCCCTTCCCCCGCCCTCTCTAGGGCTGAGAAGGCGGACGCCGCGCGCGGACCTTAGTTGAATGGGGCCCCCCAGCTCGCTCCCCCGCCCCTGGGGGCCCGCCACCCCCTGTTGCCCCCGGGGGTTGGGGGCGGGAGCCCCTCCAGGTTCGCGGGGGCGCCTCTTCTTTGTCGCTGTCAGTGAAGGAATGTGGCGCGGGCTGGGGGGGTGGCGGAGGCCGTTTCCCCACCCAGAGTGGGGGTAGGGGCTTCCCTCTCCTTTTCCTCCATCTCTCCTCCCCAGTGTCTCTGGGGTGCCGGGCCGACCCGGGCAGGAGCTGGAAGCTCAAACACCTAAGTCCGAACCTCCCTCTCCGGGGTTTCCATCGCCCTCTCTCCCCTCATCAAAGCACCTTTCTCTTTTCCCCCCTTTCTCCGGGAACCCCGGCCCTCGCGGCCGCAGGGTGGGAGCTGAGATGCCAGGGGTCCTCGGCTGAATCTCTGCTGCCTCCCCTTTTCCCTCCCGGGATCTTCAGGACCTAGAAGCCCCGACACCACGGCCAGCTTGGACCGCGGCATCCCTCCCTCTGCCCGCCCATGCACATCCAACGAGAGCACCTCCTATCCCCTTGGGGACCGGATGCCTCAGGAGGGGGTGCTGGGAGCGCCCTCGGTCTCCGGGGATTCCCTCCCTTTCTCCCTGTCCGCGTCCCTGCTCCCAGCGTTAGCTTCTTCCTGGGCCCAGTGGCCAGGAACTCGGACGCCTGGGTCCAAACCCAGCACCCCCCGCCCCTCCCCTCTCCTTGCCATCGCTCGCTCTCTCCACCTCTGTCCTCTCTCTCTCTCTCTCCATCTCTCTCTCGCTCCCTCTTCAGGATCCCGGACTCCCGGGTCCCAGCGCTCCCCACCCCCCTTTCCCAGGCGGTGACAGCGGGCTCCGAGTGACAGGCGCACCGGCCGCTCCCGCCCTCCCTCCCTGGCAGGCGAGCGCGGCACTCCCCTCCCCCTCTTCCTCGGCCTGGTGGAGGAGGCGGAGGGCGAGCGCCAGCGGCGCCGCACAAAGGGGCCGGGGCGACCTCCCTCACCCTTCCCCCAACCCCGTGCGCTCGCTGCCTTGACCTTGAACATCGAGTGCTGGGGGCGGGGGGCGAGGGGGCGGAGGAAGCATCCCTCACCCAAGAGTAGGGCTGTGCCTGGTGGCTGGAGCAAAGGCCCCCCAGTCGCTTCTGGTTTCTGGCGGGAGTGGGGGTAGGGGGTGGGAGTCTGGAGAGGAGGATGGGGGGCAGGGACTTACAGGCACGTGCCTACACATGTGGCTTTGCCACGGGCACAGTAGGGGTGGTGGCTTATGGGGCCCAGGTCCGTGTGTGATGGTGACACCCCTTCTGCTTTCCTCTCACCCTAAGCTGGGCACACAGACAGATGTCTTTCCTGTAAGGGACACCCTCAAACTGACTGGGAACAGGGTTCCTGTGCAGGTTGGTGGACCTACAGGCATCAAGACCCCTCACTCTGACCCTGGCTCAGACCCCTTGGAGGAGGTATGGTGCACCCTTCGCAGGGGCCTGGACGCCAGAGTGATCTGCCCTGGGAGTCCCAGGGCCCTCCTTGCCCTCCCTTTCCAGGGGGTCTGCAGGGGTGAAGGGGAACTCACTTGCTCCTGAAACAATGTGAAAGTCAAACCCCCTTGGGAATGGGGACCTGTTCTGACTGCCTGTGTGCCAACCGCAGCTTGAGCTTTCTATTTCCCCACCTCTGAGCCTCAGTCTTCCCATCTGTGAATGGGGGATTATAACACTTCTCGTCAGCTCATGGGGCTGTTGTGGGACTTAAATAAGGCGATCTTTGTAAAGCACTCAGTACAGAGCCTGACCCTGACCAAATGGAGTGATTATTATTAGTGGTATCAGTATTGATTTATCAAAATCAATTTCTACTTCTGGCCGCTGCCACACAGGGCACCGGGGGATGGGGCTAGGAGGATTGCTTGGGCAGGGCAGAGGACTGGGAGTCCAGGTGTGTAGGAGAGTGTGGGAGAGGGTTTGTGAAGGTGACAAGGGTGAGGAAACCTCCCCAAGTGTCAGCCTGGTCTGCAGGGAGAAACCCTGCTGGTGGGCAGCGGCTTCTGGGAGGAGCACAGCCTGTCCGCGGTGGGCTCCACTAGAGCACGCTGAGGTTGAGGGGGCCGGGTGGGGCAGGTGCGAGCAGGGGTGTCTGAGGCTAGAGGTGTGGGGAGCGAGTGTGAGAGGATGTGCTGGGGGCATCTGAGAGGGTGGTGGGAGGTGAGAGAGGAAGGTGGCAAAGGCCCCCTCTGAGCTGAGCTGTGGGTCTGGGGGGCCGGGGATAACACCATAGGGGCTTGGAGCAGAGCGAGCGTGGGGGTGCTTGTGTCTCTCACTTAATCCCCTTGTCATCCTCGGTGCTGTTTGTGGAGAGGGGACAGGGGCAGGTCAAGGCCTTATCCAGCTTAGATGGGGGAGAGTTTATGGAAGGGGTATGAGACTGAGGGTGCGTGCGTGTGTGTGTGTGTGTGTGTGTGTGTGTGTGTGTGTGTGTGTGTGTGTGAGTGTGTGCGCGCATGCGCGGGGCAAGTGACCATGAGTGTGGGAGGTGTTGAGTGGGTCTCATGCTGGTGACAAAAGAGGTGAAGTCTAGCTTGCCCCTTCTGTCTGCTGGAGGGCCCCCTGGTGGACAAGGGCCTGTGTGGGCGTGTTAATCCACGCAAGCCACTCAAACCAGAATGCTAACTCTGAAGGGGGCGTGGGGCTGGGGCTTTGTGTGACTGGGTGGGTCAGCTCACTCTCTGGGGATCCCTTAGGGTGCAGTCAGTGTGGGCGACAGTGGGAGAGAGAAGGAGCTAAGGCCCACTCGGGGATGGACATCTAGGTGTGTGAATCCCTCCCTCGGTCCCACCTTCAAACGGTCAGGGGCTGCAGGCATGTTGGATCAACTCCCTGTGCCTCAGATTTCTCATCTGGAAAATGCAGATAATAACAGTATAATCCCGGAGAGAACTGTGCCTGGCACGGGGTGGGTGCTCAGAATGTTTATTCATTCAACAAATATTTACTGAGCATCCACTATGTGCAGGCATCGTTCTTTCTAATAATGGTTTGCTATCACCATCTTACATCTTAGTACATATGAGATCCTTTGTGGAATAAACATACTTATTGAGCACTTACTATATGCCAGGTACCTTTTAAAATGCTTTACCTGGCCAGGCGAGGTGGGCTCACACTTGTAATGCCAGCACGCTGGGAGACCAAGGCAGGAGGACCGCTTGAGGTTTGAGATCAGCCCGGGCAACATAGAGAGACCCATCTCTACAAAACATAAGTTTAAAAAAATTAGCTTGGTGTGGTGGCACATGCCTGTAGTCCCAGCTACTCAGGAGGCTGAGGCAGGAGGATCCCTTGAGCCCAAGATTGCTTGAGGCTGCAGTGAGGTGTGATTGTGCCACCCTGGACAACAGAGTGAGACCCTGTCGCAAAAAAAAAAAAAAAAAAAAAAAGCGTTATCCATATTTACTCACTTAATCCTCACGACAATCCAAAGAGACTTCTTCCTCCTTTTACAGATGAGGAAGCTGAGGCCGGGAAAGGTGAAATCATTTGTTCAAGGTCACAGGGCCAACAAGTGGTGGAGCTGGGATTTGAACCCAGCAGGTGTGGCTCCAGCTGTTAACCAGCCTGTGGCTGTCAGGCCTGCGGAAGGAGTTGAGCAGGGTGGCTGGGGACAGGACAGGGTTCTCTGGGCCTAGGAAGGACTTGGGGTGGGGGTGGGGGCGGTGTCTGCTCGCGGGCATGTTGGGGAGAAGTCTGTGGGCACTCAGAAGTCGTCTCCGAGTCTCTGGGTGTTGAAGTGTGTGCGCGTGTGTGTGTGAGTCCATGGGAGGCTGTGAGTATGTGTGGGTGTGTGCGCGGCCAGGTGTGCACGCGTGCACGTGAGAGCGGAGTGTGTATGAGCGAGCCCGCGCGAGCGACGGTGCGAGCTCCCGGGCCCCGCCCCTGCGCCCTCCCCTCCTCGCGGGGTCCCGCGGGCCCCGGGCCCGGGACTACCACTCCCGGCATGGCCCGGGCGGGCCCGCCCCGCCGCCGCGATTGGCTGTGGCCCGCGTGCTCCCGCCCCCCGGGAATGAATGGATGGGCGGCCTCAGCGCCCGCCCGACCGCTGGGAGGACCGACCCGGCGGGGACCTGCTGGGGGCAGGACCCGGGGAGCAAGATGGCCACGGTCATCCCCGGCCCCCTGAGGTGGAGCGGGCCGGCGGGAGGCGGGGAAGGGCGCGCGGGCGGGTCGGCGCAGGCATGTGTGTCTGTGTGGCGGCTGGGGGTGGGGCCGATGGGGTGTCTGGGGGGCTGTCACCGTGTGCGGGGCTGCGCGGGGGTGCGAGCGTGTGTGACTACGGGTCTCAGGCAAGAACGGTGTCCGACTCGCCGTTCCTGGAGGGGTGGAGGGCGTGGGGGGACTCCAGATTCTTTTTGGGGAAGGGGGTCATCGTCCCCGCCCTGCGACCCTCGGGTCTGGGAGAGAGTGAGACGGCCTGCGGATGCGGGGGCCTTGGTAAACTCGAGTGAAGTCTACACTACCTTTGTCTTGGGATGTGGAGTGTGTGTGTATGTGTGTGTGTGTCACTTATTTGTGGTCTGTTTTTTTTTAAATATGTGTGTGGATATGTTTATGATTTCTTTTATTCTACGCTAGATATCTTTGGATATTTGGGTCTTTGAGTGTGTGTACATGTCCTCTGGAACTATGCATTATTTGTCTTGTGTTCTGTGTCTTTGGGTATTTAGGTATGGGTGTATTTGTGTGTAAATTTTTGTGTGAATATGGTGGATTTGAGTGTTTCTGTATTTCATATGTGTGTATCTGTGTGTTTGGATGTGCGATATTTTAGATATTGCTTTCTATGTTGTGTACCTTTGTGAATGTGTGCGTACCTGTGTGAATCTGTATGATTTCTTTGTATTGTGTGTTTGGATATTGTGTGTGGGTTGGTTTGTGTTGTGTCTTTGGATAGGTGTGTAAGTGCATATGTGTTTGTTTGTTTCTATAGTTTGTATAGTTCCTGCCTTTGACATTTGTGTATCCGAGTATCTTTGGTTACATGAGTGTGTGTGTTTGGTTGCTCGAGTGTGTGTGGTGTGATCTGTTTCCATGTTGTGTGTCTTCGTGTGGGTGATTTGTTTATGTTGTGTGTCTTTAGATATGTGATGTGTATTTGCGCATGGATATTTGTGTGATCTTTTTACACTATGTAACTTGGGGTATTTGTATTTTTCAGTAGCTATTTATGTGTGCACGTGTGTGAGATTTATCTCTTTCTCCTTTGTGAGTATTGGGATATGTCTCTCTTTGTGTGTGAATCCTGAGTGACTATGTGTGATTTGTTTGTGTTTGGATATGTTCATGTATGGATGGGTCCCGGTGTGTTTTTGTCTGTTTCTGCATCGTGTGTACCTACTCATTAGTTCGAGGCCTGCTCCAGTGCCTGGTTGGGGCCCCTTGGCCCTGTCCCCTCCCCCACCCTGGGTCCAGGAGGGGGAGGAGGGGAGAGGTGAAGTTGGAGGGGTCGGCCCACCCATCCCCAGGCCCACCCATCCCCAGCCGGGGCGGGCGGGGTGGCGGGCTGGGGGAGGGGTGCGGGGCGACGCCGCGCGCCTGCCCTTGCTGACAGCCGCCCGCCCGCTCACCGCCCCTCGTAGCCTAGGCGAGGACTTCTACCGCGAGGCCATCGAGCACTGCCGCAGCTACAACGCGCGCCTGTGCGCCGAGCGCAGCCTGCGCCTGCCCTTCCTCGACTCGCAGACCGGCGTGGCCCAGAACAACTGCTACATCTGGATGGAGAAGACCCACCGCGGGCCAGGTGCAGCTGGAGGGCGGGGGAGGGGCGGGGCTGGCCGCGACATCTCGGCCCCCTTCTCACCGCCCTGCTTGCCCCAGGTTTGGCTCCGGGACAGATTTACACGTACCCCGCCCGCTGTTGGAGGAAGAAACGGAGACTCAACATCCTGGAGGACCCGAGACTCCGGCCCTGCGAGTACAAGATCGGTGGGTAGAGCCGCTGTGGCCTCACCGCTGCCCCAGCACACGCTGAGCTGTCTGAGCCTCGCCTTTATCTTCCTTCTAGCGAGTGTCTGAATGGCTGGCTGTGTGTCTGCCCATGTGTCTTGGGTGCATTCCAGAGATTCTACAGTTTTCTCTGAGTCACTGAGCTTCGACTGTCTCCTCCTACGTTGGTCCAGGTGCCCAGGTGTATTGGAGGGCGTAGTGATGTCTGTTAGGTGTGTCCAGGTGTAGGGAGTCTCTGGCCGCGTCTCCTCCCCTATGAGCAGGGATGCGTTTTTTCCTGTGGGTGCCTGAGGATGTCCGGTTCTTTATCTCCCGGTGTGTGTCTAGGTGTGTCGGAGTGTCTGGTGGGATCTCTCCATTCCTAGCTGCATGTATCAGGGTGTCTCTTCCCAGGTGTTGCCAGGTGTCATAGAAGGTTTATTTCTTCTCGTGTGTGTCTGGTCCATCAGAGCATCCTGCGCTTCCCACACGTGTCTGGGTGCATCAGGGTGTCTGTCGGCTGTCTCTTCCTGTGAGTGTCCCGATGCCTCCGAGTGTCTGGGACAATCTCTTCCCAATAGCGTCTGGTGCGTTAGGTGCATTTCTGCACGTGTGTGCTGGGCCATCAGTGTCTGGACTTACTGCTTGAGTGTGTCCCGGACTATCACAGTCACTGGCTGTTTCTGTCCCCCTGTCCAGGTGTCTCCGAGGGTCTGTATGTACCCAGGAGTGTTGAGTGCCCACCCGGCTCTGTGTCCCTTCCTGTGTGTGTGTGTGTGTGTAACCATCTGAGTGATTCTCCGCGAGTATGTCTGTGTCTCCTCCATCCGTGTCCACATGTGGATGTAGGCATGTCTGCTGGTCTAATGTCTCTTTCTGCATGTCTCTGGGTGTCTAGATACGTCTCCCCCATATGTCCCGGTGTATCCAAGGATCTGGCTGTGTCTCTGAGTGTCTAGGTGTATCTGAGAGACTGCTTGTGTCTCTTCCTTTGTGTGACTGTCTCAGAGGATCTGGCTGTGTCTCCTGTGTGTGTTCACGGGCATCCTATTGGAGTGTCTGTATCTATTTACATCTGGGGCTATCTGAGGGCTGGAGGGGTCTCCCACATGTGGACTTAGGTATATGCGAGGGTCTGGGTGTGTCTGATGGCCTGTGTCTTTTTCTGAGAGTTTCCCGGCTGTATCCCAGGTTCTGGCCATGTCTCCTCCTGAGTGTGTCTGAGCGGATCTCGGGTGTGGCTGTGTCTTCTCGGGGGTCTGGGATCCTTTCCCGAGTGTGTGGTTAGCTGAGTGTGGGAAAGTCTCTTCCCTCCCACAGTCAGCACGGTCCCCCGGCCTGGGCAGTTTGAGGAGTCCTCCAGGGACAACTTGCCCACTTGACCCTGCCCCCATGGCCCTGTCCCCAGATTGTGAGGCGCCCCTGAAGAAGGAGGGTGGCCTCCCGGAAGGGCCGGTCCTTGAGGCTCTGCTGTGTGCTGAGACTGGGGAGAAGAAGCTGGAGCTGAAGGAGGAGGAGACCATTATGGATTGTCAGGTAGGCCCCCAAGGGGCCCCAGCTACTGTCTGGCACATCACCCACCTGCTCTGAACCCTCCCTGGCTCCCTGGGCCTGCAGGTGTCCTGAGTCTCCATCCGCCCAGACTTCCTTTCTTTGTGGAAGAGCTCCGGACTTGCCCTCCCACCCCCAATCTCAGCCTCTGCCCAGGGCCCCTCAAAAGCACATCAGGGCCCCTGCTTTCTTGACTCATTCCCTTCTCCTGGTGCCCAGAAACAGCAGTTGCTAGAGTTTCCGCACGATCTCGAGGTGGAGGATTTGGAGGATGACATTCCCAGGAGGAAGAACAGGGCCAAAGGAAAGGTACCACCCTCCAGCTTCTCTTCCCCGCTCCCCTCAACGACAGATCCCCTGTACTGAGTATGCACGATGGCCAGCCCCTGCTACAAGTCTCAAGTCTGACCTCATTTAATCCCCAGAGGGGTGAGGAAGTTTCTTCTCTGTTCTTTTTTTTTTTTTTTTTCTTAGAGATAGGGTCTCATTCTATGGCCCAGGCTGTAGTGCAGCGATCATAGCTCACTGTGACCTTGAACTCCTGGGCTCAAGTGATCCTCCTGCCTCAGCCTCCTGAGTAGCTGGGACTACAAATGTTCACCACTGGCACCTGGCTAATTTTTAAATTTTTTGTAGAGATGGGGTCTCACTATGTTGCCCAGGCTGGTCTTGAACTCCTGGACTCGAGATCCTTCTACCTTGGCCTCCCAAAGCACTGGGATTACAGGCATGAGCCACCGTACCTGGCCAAGAAGTAGGAGATTTTATATCCATTTTACAGATGAGGAAACTGAGGCTTCAGAGCCATTTGCAAAACAGAGATTGTACAGTGGATTAGAACTATCTTTATACCTGTACCACAGATGGGGAAACTGAACTTCAGACAGGTTCAAGGCCCCACAGCTAGGAAGTTTGCATAGCTGCAACTTGACTTTCCAACCCAAATGATGAAAACTGTTTCCTCACTTTCTTGCCCCCTAACTCGCAGGCATATGGCATCGGGGGTCTCCGGAAACGCCAGGACACCGCTTCCCTGGAGGACCGAGACAAGCCGTATGTCTGTGATAGTGAGTCCTTCTGAAGAGGGGGAAAGAGAGAGAGAGGGGGAGGGGCCCAGAGACCTCGCCCCTCGTGGCCTCTCCCTCCCGTTCTGGGCCTGGGTGGGGGACGCTCAGGTCTCTGGCAGAGGGGGTGTGATCCTGCAGCCAGGGTGGAGGTGGCGTGGGCTCGCAGGGGCCGACCAGCCCTCCCCACTCGCTCGCTCGCTCTCCAGTCTGTGGGAAACGGTATAAGAACCGGCCTGGGCTCAGCTACCACTACACCCACACCCACCTGGCAGAGGAGGAGGGGGAGGAGAACGCTGAACGCCACGCCCTGCCCTTCCACCGGAAAAACAACCATAAACGTGAGCAGGCAGGCCAGGTGGGGGTGGCGAGGGGCCCCAGGAGTGGGGCCCGAGAAGCCTGGTGGGGTGGGGTGGGGGGGTGGCATATTAGACATTTCTGGAAAATCTCCAGCTCAGCGGTTCCCTCCCCCCACCGACCATGGGGATGCTGGCTCTGGGGTTGCCATGGCAACCAACCATCTCTCCTTCGCTCCCGGCCGGGCGTAATATTTCTGGGTCTGATTTATTGTTTCAATTAGAGCTTGGGGAGGGGGGTGATAGATGACTCCCCTCCCGCCCTGCCTCCCTCTCTCCCTTCTCTGCTAAGCTCTGGCCGAGGGGCAGGGCCTGTGGCCCGGGGAGCCCTTGGCGTCCGCCCATGCCAATCCCATGCCAACCCTGACAGCTGAGGGGTGGGGGAGGGGCGGAGGGCCTGGGGAGGCTGAGCCGGGGGAGACGCCGTCTTCCCACCCTCCCTTGGAGGGAGAGGGCGAGTCTCTTCGCCCCACACCCACTCCACACCCAGGCACCTCTGTGCTCAGAATTTTCCTTCTGAGTCTCTTTCCACACCAGATCTCGGCCAGTGGTATCTCCTGAATGTTGGTCTCGTCAGGGCTTGGTTAGGGGAGCTGCCTGGTAGCTGTGTGTTCGAGAAGGCGGCAGAGGGCCCTTCCTAAAGCTGTATTCGCCAAGTTTTTGCCCAATAAAGAGGACATGTCAGTTGTCTCAAAGAGTTTGGGGTGCTGATGAGATTTGCACCCCAAAAGAGGGCGAGCAACCCTCTTTTGCTACTGGCCACAGCTCGGGGTAGCAATTCTCTCCCCACCTCCCCACTGCCTGGACCAAGGGGTCCACCCCTGGGGCTGAGGCTGCGGGCAGGGTGGAGCCTGGCCTGTGGTGAGAGCCCCTCTCTCTGTCCCCCACCCCCAGAGTTTTACAAAGAATTGGCCTGGGTCCCTGAGGCACAAAGGAAACACACAGGTAGGGACGCCTCCCTCCGCTCCCACTTCCGCGGCAGCCTCTGGCCGGGTGCGCTGCCACCCCGCCAACGCCCGCCCGCTGTCTTCCAGCCAAGAAGGCGCCCGACGGCACTGTCATCCCCAACGGCTACTGTGACTTCTGCCTGGGTGGCTCCAAGAAGACGGGGTGTCCTGAGGACCTCATCTCCTGTGCAGACTGTGGGCGATCAGGTGACACTCCTCCACCCGAGGATTTTGGGGGCTGGGGTGGGGAGGACGGCCAGGTATGCAGACCTGGAGGACAGGGGCAGGGGGGTGAGGGCTGTGGGGACCCGGAGCATCGCAGGGGCCCTGTGGGTAACCAGAGCCCATGGGGCTGCCTCAACTGCTGAGAATTGTGGGAAAGAGTAGGGCCAGTGAGTCTTTGGGGACAATGGGATGTGGCAGTCCTGGCACTGAGAGTAGTGGCATGTGCTTCTCATGGCTTGGACAGTAGGGAGAGAAGGTTGCCAAGGCAACCGCGACGCAAGCACTGGACGGCCACTGCCTGGCTCTGTGGCTGACAGAAGTGCTGGCCACGGGACAGTGCTCAATAGAATGTGGTTTCCCATGGCGGACTGTGGTCATCGACTGTGGTCGCCCCAGCACAGCGGGGAATGAATTGTGGTTGTCATGGTATCGTGGGTGGTGAGCTGCGGCTGTCGTGGCAGTTTGGTGTAATGGAACGTAGCTGTTACGGCACGGGTCAGTGGCTGCGGGTGTCTGCGCGGTGGCAGAGGAATGACTAAGAGGCTGGCACTCGCAGTATTGTTCCTAACAGTCTGGTTGCTGGGGCATCGTGTGGGACGGGCTTCAGTAGCATGGGACCAAGGTGTGGGGACCCGTTGTGGAAGGTGGTTGCCGCGGCATCGCGGCCGGGAGGACAGGGTTGCCGTGCTGCTGCGGCCGCTCTGCTGCAGGCAGTGGAATGTGGCCGTCCCAGCACGGCGGTTAACAGAATGTGGTTGCCACAGTGTTGTGGGTGGTGGAAAGCGGTTGCCACAGCACTGTGGGTGATGGAATGCGGTTGCCATGGCATCCTGCGGAGCAGAGTGTGGTTGCCATGGCGGCTGGGCGGGAGACTGTGGTGGCCACGGTACCGCTGCCTGCTGGTCACCATGGGCAGCTGGGGGTCGGGCTGCGGAGGGCAGAGCGCGTCCTGGCTGGCCTTATGAGCCGGGGTGGGGCTATGCCACGTCCTCCCTCGGGGTCGGTACCCACCAGGGGCACGATGACCCCCTAACCGCATCCCTGCCCCTCGGCCCCCAGGACACCCCTCGTGTTTACAGTTCACGGTGAACATGACGGCGGCCGTGCGGACCTACCGCTGGCAGTGCATCGAGTGCAAGTCCTGCAGCCTGTGTGGCACCTCGGAGAACGACGTGAGTGCCCGCCCGCCTGCCTGCCCGCCTGCCACCCCGCAGGCCCCGCTGTCCTCCCCGCCTGGCACCGCCACCCTTGCCAGTTGAGCCTAAGGCCCCTCCCGGGAGCCCCTCCCTGGCGAACACCAGTAACAAGTATTATTACTGCTGCCCGTGTCCATTCACTGAGCCCGGCGCTTTTTACTCTTCCCCTCTGACTCCTCCCGGGCACCTCTGAGGCAGGTGCTCTTGTTCCCACGCCACAGAGAGGGAAAATGGCCTGCCCTAAGGCCACCCAGCTGGGGAAATGGAGGAGCCGGGATTTGAACCCGTGTCCATTGCTTGCAGCGCTGGTATCAGATTATCTTGGTATCATTTAAAGCCTTGCACAGTCTTACAAACCCAGGTACCAAGTTGTAAACTGACAGTCCTCAGGGGTGGTTTTGCTTGGCCAGGCAGCGTCTTGCGAAGATTCCATGACGCAAAGACCATCTCAGAGCCCCCCTCTCCTCCCCCAGCCCCTGTGCCCGAGCCCCTGCCCCAGCCCCCCACCCCGGTTTCTGGTGCCCGTGCCCCCAGGGTGCCAGCTGGGCGGGTCTCACCCCCCAGGACCAGCTGCTGTTCTGTGACGACTGCGATCGGGGTTACCACATGTACTGCCTGAGTCCCCCCATGGCAGAGCCCCCGGAAGGTGAGAGAAGAGGTGGGCACGACGTGGGGGTGGGCGGGCTGGCAAGTTGTCTGCCAGTTGGTGAAGACCACATCCTCTGGGTGGGAAGGACCTGGGCCCGGGCCTAACGCCATCCTCTGGCCACCCCCGCAGGGAGCTGGAGTTGTCACCTCTGTCTTCGGCACCTGAAAGAAAAGGCCTCTGCCTACATCACCCTCACCTAGGCGTGGCTCCGGCCCACCTGGACCTCTGGAGCGGTGCTTGTCTACCTGCCTCTCCGAGCTCCTCTTCTCTGCCCGCCCCAGGCCCCACGGGGGAGGAGGGAGGGGGAGGCCCGAGAGGAGGCCGGGCCACCCCTGCCCTCTGTGCGAGTGGGATGTCTGCCCTGCGGGTTGCTGGGCCCAGCAGGACCCCTTCCCCTCCGCCCCATCCCTTGGCAAGTGGGCACTGGGGCTTCTGCTCCCCTCAAAGCCATACCCCGCCTCTGGGCGGGCATGGGGGGTGGTGGGTGCCAGCCGCGGGCATGGACAGAGCCTTTTTCTAAAGAAAAAGACAAAAAGTAAAAAAAAAAAAAAAAAAAAAAAAATTAATATATACAAAGAGTCCTCTAAGGCCTGGCTGGGTGGAGGGGGCGCTGCTGAGAGCATCCACTGGGCACCAGTCTATGCCGGCCTCCCGCCTGGCGCCCCCTACCCCCAGTTTCTGGAGTTGCAGCTGTCCCACCTCCCCACCAAGGTGGCACCATGCCCCTGTGCCCAGGGCGGGCGGGCATGGTGTCCACCCCTCGCCCCCTCCCGGTGCCCACCGTGGATACTGCATGACGTGAACCATGGTTTTGAACTCTGTTCCCGCCCCTCCCCGGTCACCCCACCTCTGCCCACCGCGTGCACCGCCGTGGCTGGCGGGTGGCAGTGGGGCAAGGCGGGCCCCTGCTCAGCGCCTGCTGGAATGAGAAGCACAGACTCTGCAACGGACTCGTTTCCCTCCTCCCCTGCCCTCGTCCCTGCCCTGCCAGGCCTGGCTGCCCCCTGCCACCCTCGCTGGCCATTTCGGGGGTAACGAGGGGGCGCGGTTGTTTCTTGTGGTTGTGTGTGTTTGTTGTTCCGGGTTTAAAAAAAAGGGAAATTGAGACTGCAGGTGGGGGAGGAGGTGGGTTTGGGGGAACCTCCCCCAATCCAGGAGTGCCCCCCGCTTGTCGCCGAGTCTCCTTTATTGCCTGCCTCTGCTGTGAATTAACTTGTTCTGTGTATTAAACTGGGCCTGACCCCTCTGCCCACGACTGCCTCGTTCTCCGGCCTGGTTTGGGGAGTCACCCAGAAGGGGAGACGGGGCCTCGCTGGCTGAGCCGGCCCCTCCCTCCATCCTCCCCCTGCGCTGCCTCTCCCGCTTTGTCCCAGCTCCTCCCAGCCTAGCCGGAAAAGAGAAGGGGGATGGGGTGGAGGGGCTCCCACCCAGCCAGCTGTGGTTGCCCTGGCAACGGACTGCTGCAGCTGCGGCAGGAGCGGTGAGGGGGAGGCGGTTGGGGCTGGGGGAGGGGCAGGGATGGGGCGATGACGAGGGCGGCCCCTCCCGGGCTGGGCTGGGGAACGGGGTGTCCGCAAGTGTCATCCACTAAAACATCACCTGGAGCTCCGTCCTGATGTGAGGCAAAGAGTGGTGGGGACAGGGCGGAAGAGGAGATATCTAGACAGAGGGACACTGAGACAGAGACTGGGATTTGGGTGATGGGGGGTGAGGAGGGAGAACCAGGACATGGAGATCAGGAGAGAGAGATTCTGAGACTCAAAGATTTATGGGGAGAATCGGAAAGAGCAGGAGCGCCCAGGAGGGAGGGCGAGATGGGGAGAGCGCAGGAACGGGGGGAAGTCAGGAGAGAGCAGAACAGAGGAGAGCTGGGGATTTAGTGGGAGAGAGGAAATAACAGTAATAAAAAATAGCTGACACCCTGGGGAGAGACAGAGCAGGAGACAGTGATCTGGAGAGAGCAGCAGGAGAGAGAGGAAACGGAAATTAGGAGAGGGGAGAAGAGGGGAGTCAAACGTGGGGACAAAGTCAGGATCCAGAGACAGGCAAAGTCCAGGACAAAAGACAGAGAGACGTGGACTTCAGGGGAGAGATGGGCACAAGAATTTCGGCACCAACAGAACAATCTGGAGAGAGCCCAAGGCCCAGAGGGATCCAGAAAGACTGGGCGAGGAGAGCCTGCGATGGGCGGGAGGCGGGAAGACAGGAGGGTCCCTGCCAGGCAGGGGAAGCTGGAAACTGGGGCAAGGCGGGAAGGGCCGAGCAGCGCGGTTCAGGCGCGACCAGGCGCTGGTGTGCGCGAGAGTTGTGGGGCGTTGGAAGTGGCTTGTGTCTCGGGCGCCAGGAGAGGATGTGAGAACAGTGTGTTCCGAGGCTTCCGCCCCCCTTGCCAGTGGTGGGGGGGCAGGGAAGCGCCGGTTGAGGACAGGGCCTGAGACCCAGAGTGTGTCTGGAGAACTCTAGAAACTCTAGAATTTTTAGGAGCCAAGGGAATGGCTAGTCCTCCTGGATGTCAGCCCCACGCCTTTTGGAAAAAGACATTTTTTGGGAGGTGAGGGTCTGAGTCAGAGATGCCTCGGGTGGATTTTAGCTCAGAGATGTAAAACTCAGTGACAGGTGGGTGGGTGAGGGTCAGCAGGACCCCGCCCGGCCAGCCCTGTCGAGGCCAGGATGCCGCCCAGATCCAGGCTGGACTCCCAGGAGGCCAAGCTCTGGGATCTGCTCTTGGGTTTGACTCCGATTCCCACTCCAACTGCAAGTGTTCTCCAGGTCAGATGCAGACCTGGGCCAGGAGGAGCCGCTTTCTACCCCACTCACCCATGGCCAACTGGTAGAAAGAGCTCTGCCCCCCTCCAAAGGGAGCAGAATGGGCGGAGTGTCGCAAATGCAACAACGGTGGCCTGGGTGGGAGACCAGTCCACAGAGGCAGAGCTGCAAAGGGCAGGTCTACGCCACTGGAAATCTGGCTTTTCAGATTTTTAAAAGCTGGCCACTATTTCTTTTTTTTGAGACGGAGTCTCACTCTGTTGCCTGGGCTAGAGTGCCGTGGCGTCATCCTAGCTCACAGCAACCTCAAACTCCTGGGCTCAAGCGATCCTCCTGCCTCAGCCTCCCAAGTAGCTGGGACTACAGGCATGTGCCATCATGCCCGGCTAATTTTTTCTATTTCTAGTAGAGACGGGGTCTCGCTCTTGCTCAGGCTGGTCTCAAACTCCTGAGCCCAAGCGATCCTCCCGCCTTGGCGTCCCAGAGTGCTAGGATTACAGGCGTGAGCCACTGCGCCAGGTTGGCCACTATTTCTAAAACCAACACAACTCCGTGAGCCTCCAATATGACTTCTATAGAATCTTGCTCTCTTTTTAAACGTAAGAAATTTTACATTTTGAGCACTGGATTTCTGTTGTTTGGGTTCCAAGGAAAAGAAGTTCACAAGGCTGGTGTCCCCTGGTTCTTAGTGAGTATGTAGTGTGGGGTGCGTATGTGCTGGTGACGGCTGTTTGGGATGGGGGGGCAGCAGGAGGGGGCCGGTGTTGGACCACACCCTCTTGTCAGTGGCTCCAGGCAGCTGCCCAGCTAGTGAACACACAAGCCGTTTCTATGAAACATTTATTTCCTTTGAAACCTCCAGAAACATGCCAGAAAATGTCAAGACAGGGATGGGGAAAAAAAAAAAAAAAAGACAATAAAGAATAATAAAAAATCCAAATGAAACAAATCAACATATGAAAAAAATCCTGCTATCTTCAGCCACTGGATAGATCACCAACCTCAAATTAAATAGATTTGTTTTGCAGAAGTCCTTTAAAAATAACAGAAAACAAAACCAAAAATCATAACTTACACTTGTCAATGTACACGATTAGGTCCCCAAAACGATTCGAATGATCTGAAGATGAGGAAACTACTTAAAAAAAAAAAAAAAAAAGGGCTCCAGGTTGGGGTCTGAGGAAAGGAGTGGGGGCGGGGAGAGCCCCCCAGAAAAGGGGGTCAGGGAAGGAGAGACATCACAGTAGTTGGCCAGGGCTGAGGACAGTGGCTGAGCGCCCGCCCGGCGCCCACCTCACACCGCGGGGGAGAGGAGCGAGCTGAGGTTTCTGCTCGACTGCGGGGCTGTGGGCGGGACACAGGCTGATCACAGGAGATGCGACAGTACCCTCTTCTCTCGCCCCCACCCATCCGGCCTGGCACCTCCCTGAGCGCCTGCGTCTTGTGCAGTCCCCAGAGCCCCCTTCCCTGAGGTTCCTGGCCCCAGAGAGAAGGCGGCGGGTCCCTGGGCGAGGGCTGGGCTGCCTGGCGCTGGCGCACGGCCCGGAGCGTGTCGCTCGGAGCCAGGCCCGCTCTGCCAACTCCTCCCTGCCTGCTGCCTCCCAAAAGGGAAGCTGCCTGCCCGCCCACCCTGACTTTGTCCCTCTGAGTCCTCCCACTGACCCCCAGCCCACGGGGGACACGCCTCGATCCTCGGCTTGAGGTTGGGGGTATCCACAGACTGTGGCCGTACACACTTGTTCTGGCGCAACTCTACATGAAAAAATAAATATATATATATATTTTTTTGTTTGTTTTTAAAGAAGGAAAAAAAGAGACTTTCCTGGGTGAACAGCGTAGTACCGCGTGGGCTCGGCTGCCTGGCGAGCGGCCCTTATTGCCTTGAGAGAACCAGCGGCCGGTGGGGTCCGCACGGCGGCGCCCGGGAGCACAGTGAGGGCGTCGGGTGGGCGCCGCCGGGCCGGGCCGGGCCGGGAGAACAAAAGCAGAGAAGGAGATGAGGCTGGTTTTCTCCAGCCCGGTCCTGAGGGCGTCACGAGCCCTTCCCGGAGCCCGGAGGCCGGAGGCGGCGTGGCTGCTGGTCCAGGGCGGCGCTGGGAGGAGACGGTGGGCTGCGTGGCCGCTCGGTTGTCTGGGCCTGGCCGGGTCGGCAGCTCGAAGGTTGGGGGGCCTATGGGCCCCAAGCCCTGGCGCTGTGGCCTCTGGCGGAGGAGCTGATAGAAGAAGATCGTATAAAGCGTCCCGACTGTACGAAGAGAGTTCCTCTCTCAGAGACGCCGACCGGATGCCGGGTCTTCCTTTCTCCGTCCTGGGGCCCCCAAGGAAATAATTTAAACTCTAAGAAAGTGCTCCTGGCTGCTTTTTGGAAGGAGGGCGTTGGGAGGGGATAACGTTCGTGCTTTTTGGAGCTAGGGTGCTGGGGACCGAGGAGCCGCGGTCTGCTCCCTCTCTGGGTGTGGGGGAGAAGGGGCTGGTTCCACGCTGAAGTTTTCACGCAGGGGCTGCGCCCCGAAAGCTGCTGCTCTGTTGATCGCGGTGAGGAAACCTGGCTTGTGAGCTCCCCGAGCTGCGGGGTTTGGAGACCGACTCCTGCCCCATCCCAGCAAGAAGCTCTAGATGGGGACAGAGAACAGGTCCCGGGGCAGTGTGGACATGGCCCAGCTCACAGGGACCACAGGTGGGCAGCCCAGAGGGGGCTTGAGGGCCACGGGCACACCCTGGCTCACAGGTCCCACTGCCATCGGCTCCCGAGTCCACAGGGAGGACCGCAGGGGCAGTCGGTGGCCGGGCCTGGCTGGGTGGTCTTGGCGCCGAGCAGAGGGGCAGAGGGGCAGCAGCCCACCGCCTGCCGGCAGGGAAGGAGCCAGCGCCTGGGGTGGAGGGTGGCCGCAGTGGTGGCCTCTCCGCCTCAGAGCTCCTTCTTCTCCCTGCAGAAGATCTCGGCGAACTTGCGCAGCTGCTCGCTGGCGGCCTGCGACTCCTCCTGCAGCCGCTGGTTGTTCTGCCGCAGGCTGGCGACTTCCGACTGCAGCACGACCTTGTCTTGCTTCTCCTGCGTGGGGCGGGAGGGCTGGGTGTCAGGCGGGCGGCTTGGGGGCTCCTGGGTGCTCCGAACAGCGAATGGCCCCCTGGGGCCTGCGAGCCCCAGCCAGACTCTGGTCTGGAGCCGACTGCTAGAGCCAGGCTGCGGGGCTCAGACCCCACAGCTGAGTCGCCCTGGGCAAGTCGCTTCCTCTCTCCGCCCCGGTGCCCTCAACTCTAAAAGGGGTGGTTGCGAGGTTTCCTGAGGTCATACACATAAAGCTCTCAGGACCCCTCCTGACATGGAGCAATTGTTATCACTATTATTATTGTCACCTCATCCCACCCTCGCAGCCACCCAAGGACTTAGGGACTGTTGTTATCCTCCCCTTCCTGGAAGAAGAAACCAAGCCGCACACAGCAAGTGGGGGGCTGGGCTGCGGACGCAGGACTGCCGGAGCAGCTGCTCCCCTTCCAGGGTGACAGAACCAGAGGCAGTGACTTGTCCAAGGTCACACAGCATTAAGCAGTGGAGTGGGGATTTGAACCCAGGCCCCCATGATTCTGTGCTTGAGGACTGACCCGTTACACCCTGCCACCGTTCTGCCTCTCGCCCAGAGTATGTCAACAAGTAGAAGTCTCCTCCGCCCTATTTCTCCTCATTCTTCCAACCCCTGGCGCTAGTCCAAAGAACAATCTGGAATGTTGTCTTCTAAATGTCCCTGGCATCCCTCTCAACTCATGGCTGTTAGATTTTTTTTTTTTTGGAGACAGAGTCTCATTCTGTTGCTCTGGGTAGAGTGCTGTGGCATCAGCCTAGCTCACGGCAACCTCAAACTCCTGGGCTCAAGCGATCCTCCTGCCTCAGCCTCCCGAGGAGCTGGGACTACAGGCGTGTGCCACGACGCCTGGCTAATTTTTTCTATTTTTAGTAGAGACGGGGTCTTGTTCTTGCTCAGGCTGGTCTTGAACTCCTGACCTCAAGTGATCCTTCCGCTTCGGCTTCCCGGAGTGCTAGGATTACAAGCATGAGCCACCGCGCCTGGCTGGTTGTTAAACATTTTTTTAGAAAAGTGTGGCGATGTCCTAGGAAACAGTTCTGTAGCTTGCTTTTTTACTGAAGTTATTGGACTCTTTTGCATGTTAGTAAATATGTAGATCTGGTATCATTTTAATTGGCTGCAGACTATTCTACTGCGTGAGTGACAGCCACTCCCCTGTTGATGGACAGCTGCACTCATGCCGTTTGTCGCCAACAATGCAGCAAGGTGCATCTTGTTCACTGATCTTTGTACTCACGCCGGAAACTTTCACAAATCCCCACATGTGGAATTGCTGGTCCACGAGGTGCACAATTACATTTCCGATACATATTGTCCACTGCCCTCCGAAAAGCCTGGGCCAATTTATTCCCCCTCTGGGAAAGTGTTAACAATTTCTTTGTGAGCTTACTAGCCTTTGCTATTGCCACGTTTTGCTCATGAAGATACTCATTATGGGAGTGGGGGTGGGGACAGGTGCTAAGTGGCCCGGCAGGTGCCTAAGCCCTGTCCCCCAGCCCCCCGTGTGCTGGGAAGTGGGCCAGGGAGGGCGTGCCACGAGGCCTTACCTTCTGGAGGTCCGTGTGCAGCTGTTTCAGCATCACCTCCAGCTGGTACACCTTGCCTGTCAGGTCCAGGGGGGGCTCCTCGCTGGAAGGACAAGGGACGAGGTCAGGCTCTTGGCCCACGGCTGGGAGGAACAGGGGGTGTGGGCCCCTCTCGCCCGAGATTCCGGCGAGTCCTTTCCTTGCCAGAGCTACGGCGGCTGCACCAAGAAGCTCCGAGGGGAAGCCAGAAGCCAGCCCTGCTTCCATCACGCTCCCCCCACCAAGGGCGCCATGTCAGGGGAGCACCAGGCCTGCTGGGGGATGGGGGTGAGGGGACGCCTGCTCTGAAGTGTGCATTTGCCCCGAGGATGGGCCACATATGTGACTTTAGGGGGACTCTCTTTCACGTATCCTCAGGATACAAAGAACCTACTCCACAGACATCTCCTGAGCTCCTAGCAGGTCTGGGCACTGTTCCGAGGACAGGAAGCGCGTAAGTGGACGGATAGACAAAAGGGCCTGCCCTCGTGGACAGGACTGGTAACGGTAGTGGCAATGACGACGGCAGTGTGCCCATCACTGAGAACCCACCCTGCGCCAAGCGCTGGGCTCCCTGGCTCCAGGTGTGGTGAACCTAACTGAGCTCCCCCGACCACTGTGGCCTTCAAGGGCGCTGCATAGCTACCAGCCAGACGGAAGAGGAAGGCCAAAGTCAGGCAGGGGTCATTGCCCACACAACTGCCAGTGCTGGGATTTGAACCCAGGACCCCAGGCCTATGGCTCCTCCTGTGTGCAGATTCTCCCAGCCCTGCGCCTGCCTGGCCCCTGCAGAGGAGAATGCACAGCCCTTCCTGCTTGGAGCTGGGGACTTGGGGAGGCCCCGCTGGGTGCTGTGGGTGCCGGGGAGGAGGCTGCGGCAGATGAGAAGGGAGGCAGGTGTCTCGGCCCCCAGCCTGTCCCACCCCTTCCCTCCCCACCATGCTCCTGAATCCTGGGGGCCTGCAGCTGCAGGGGGAGGTGGCAGGCAGATGGGCAGAGGACAACAGTTTGGGGGCAAAGGGAATCCCAGAGTGTGCTCAGGGCCATGGGTCCTGCCACTTCCCACGTCCTGGCCTGTCCGACCCTTGCTGCCGCGGCGCCACCCGTCCCTGCCACCTACAATTCCCGTGGGCCTGCGCCGCGGTGGAGGTTGAGTTCTAAAGCCAGCGGGTGGAGCAAGATGCCAGGAGAGGCCAAATTACTCTCAAAAACTGCTTCCGTTGCCCCACGCACAGTGCGCGGAGTGCCGTACACAGAAGCCCGCACCGAGGCGCGCGGACAAGTGTGAAATGCACTATTTAAATCCATGCACGGGCAGAACGTGCCATTTACATTCTCTCTGCCTCTTTTTAATTTTGTTTTCTGCCAAGTTAGTACAGTCAAATATGTTGCACTCAATGTGAGAAGCCACGTGTGAGATGGCAAATGGGCGATATCTGTCCCTGTCCTCCCCCTGCCCTGTGAAGCCTCCCGAGGGCTGGGCTTGGCCTCGGCTGCTGCTGGGTCCCCAGAGGGCCCGGCCCTGGGCCTGGCGGGGAGGTGCGGGGGGCGTGAGAGGCTGCGAGTGTGGACACGTGCGCACTTTAGGAATCTGCAGACAGACGGGAGATTGGCAGTGGGGGGCTGGGGTGCTGGGGGGCTGGGGGCACCACTGAGAATTTTTCAAAGTCGGAAGTGAAACAATTGCGCGAATATTGATTCAAGCGTCTTCCCCACTGGATTGGGAGATCTGTGAGGACAGGGCTGAGTCTGTGTTGGCCACTGCTGGTCCCGGAGCACGGATGGCGCAGCGCGATCATTTCAAAGTCCGTTAGGTGGAGGAAGCGGAGGCGGGTGACCCTCAGCAGCTACCTCCCACGGGAGTCCCTCCGTCCTGCCGCTGGGAAGGACCCGTGTGGCTGGGCCAGGGAAAGCTCACCTCATGGTAGGCGTGGTCCTGGGGGTCGGGGGCCCCCTCTCTAGGCTCAGGTGGCTGTGGACAGGACTGTGTGCAGGCGGGATGTCCGGGCCCAGCGCTGGGTCGTTTAGAGAGAAGAGTGAGACGGCTCTTTGCACTGCCGGCGAGAGAGGACGGAGAGGGCGGGTCGGCGGGGCTCCCGCTTCCTCCCCTCCCTCCAAACCTCCCACCCAAACCTCCACGCCACTTCCGGTCACACCTGTGATTGATCGAATGGGTTTAGGATAGATTCTTGCCAAAAACCCCAAGCGAATGAACACACACAACGAGAACACAAACAGACGCCCATCCTGACCCTAACCAAGCCTGCAGACCCCACGAGCAGCTTCTACAAAACATGAGGACGAGGGAAACAAGGGAAAGGACAGCACGAGGTGCGGACCAACCAGATTCAGACCCGGCACATTCTCAGCACAAATGACCCGGTTTGGTCAACGAATAAATGACATGAAAAAAGGGGCCACAAGCAGAAGGGTTGGTGCCAGGCAGGGACTCATTAAGTCACTCGCTCTCCTCCGGGGCAGGCTGGTACAGTTCGAGCGCAGGGAGAAGCGAGCCACAGAGCACCCCGCATGTCGAAGAGAGGGAAGGAATCCCCCGGGCTCCAGTTAACACGATGGTTCCTGGGTCCCACCCTAGACACGTGACTTGCTCTGGGGGTGCCCGAGCTGTCTGCGCTTTCAAATGTGACTGTCAGATCATCTTTCTGGAACGGCAAGAGCTGGTGACAGCCCCGGTGCCCTCAAATAGCAGCTGGTTTGGTAAGCCAGGGACAGTCAGACAATAGAATCTTCTGGAGCGTTAAAACAAGGTGTTGTGTGCGCGTGGAGACGGGCTGCCCCGCCAGGGCACAGCGGCCACGAGGCGGCTCCCTGGGTCCCGCCTCTTTCACTTCCGCGCTTCGAGAACAGCACAGTAAAAACCCAAACGCCCTTCCCCTAGGGCCGCCCCCTGTTAACGTTTTGCCATATTTACTTTTTCTCTCTCCTCATCTGTGTGTCTTTTCTCCGAACCACGTGAGAGTAAACTGTCAGCGACGTGGTGCTTCACCTCTGTGTACTTCACCACAAATCGCCACAAAATAAGGACACTTTCTTCTAGAATCACAACACCACGCCCATACTCGAGGACTTTAACATCTGTATGATACAATAGTATCTACTATGTAGTTATCTTCAAATTTTCTCCAATTCTCAGAATAATTTAATGTTTATTCTCTTTGAAAGATACGTTTATAGGAATAATTTCAGACATGCCCCAAAGCAGAGAAAACCTCGTCGCTAGGCCTCAGGAACTCACCATCAGTTTCAACGCTTTTCCACATACAGTCACTCTGCTTTCCTCCTTTATTTCCTTTGCTTTTTAAATTTTTTATTACCCAATTAGCCCTCTCCTTAACTCTTTCTTTTTTTGAGACAGGGTCTTGCTTTGTTGCCCGGGCTAGAGTGCAGTGGCACCATCATAGCTCACTGCAGCCTCAAACTCCTGGGCTCAAGCGATCCTCCTGCCTCAGCCTCCCGAGTAGGTGTACAGGCGTGCACCACCACACCTGGCTAACTTTTTCTATTTTTTTTAGTAGAGACGGGGTCTTGCTCTTGCTCAGGTTGGTCTCAGCTGAACTCCTGACCTCAAGCAATCCTCCCACCTCGGCCTCCCTGTTTTAGTTTTTTCTGAAGAAAATCACTATGCCCGGTACATACCTACCAAAGTTAACAAGAATTCCCTTAGTCTTTTACATTTATTCCACTTGCATGGGAAGGTTGGGCGCAGTGGCTCACACCTGTACTCCTAGCACTTTGGGAGGTCAAGAGTTTGAGACCAGCCTGGGCAAGAGTAAGATCCTGTCTCTACAAAAATTAGCCTGGCGTGCTCCTGTAGTCCCCGCTACTCGGGAGGCTGAGGCAGGAGGATCGCTTGAGCCCATCTGTGCTCCAATCACAAGAGGAGCCCCAGGCTGCGGAGCAAACCCTGCCTGCTGCTCTGGGGCACCCCGGGAGTGCGGACCCTGCCCAGGGCCTGCTGTGGGAACCCTTCTGGGGCCCAAGGTTGGCAGGATCCTGAGAGCGCTTGGAGAGCACTTTCCTTAAAGGCCCTCACACCCTCTTCCTGGCTCCCAGTTTTGGGGCTGAAAACCCAAATGCCCCCAGGGGCACACTGACATCAGTAAATCTGCATGAATTCACTTACTGCTCACAGGAACCCTGCAGGGTAGCCACACTATCCTACCGTAAAGTCCTTCGGGCCAGTCGCATCTAGCTTGTGGATCAATAAATGAACCAATAAAATACATGGAGGCCCCACTTCAACCAAAATCCTGCCTTCTTTCCCACCCTGGCCCCTTGGATAGTGGCCCAGCCCGAGGAAGTTCTGCTCAAGTTCAAAGTGGCCACGTGACGATGGGGCCCGCTAGGTGGGCGTAGAGGAAAGATCTTTCCCACACCAAGATCACCACGAACTAAGAGCTGCCGGGCCAAAGGGCAGGTGCGTTTAAACTCTGGTGGCCGGTATCGCAGAGCTGTCCTGCACAGGAGGGGGACAGGCCTGTACCCAACTTGCACTGTGCCGGCAACACAGGAGGGGCTCCCTGCTCCCCCCCGTGTTAGCGAACCCCACCTCTGCAGTTCTGAGACAAAGAACCATCTCAGTGAGTTTCGACTCGCATTTATCTCCTTATTGGCTATTTCCACAGGCGTGAGGATCATCTGAGTTGCCTTTTCTATAAACTGTTTCCTGTGCCCCATTTTTCCAAAGGGGGGTTCAGGCCTGGTTTCAATCCTGGCCCTGTGTGCCCTGGGCCAGATGACTTGTGGCAGCTGAACCTGTTTCCTCATTTGTAAATGTGCGCCCCGACACATCCCTAGGACTGCAGACTGGAAGAGACGACGTTCGTGAAGTGGGAAGTGCTGGCTCAGAGGAGATGCTCCTAGCCTCGCTGTGGCTGGCGGGTCACCGCCTCCAGGAAGAGCCACTGAGCCACCCTCTTCCACACGGAGCTGTCAGGCCTCTGTAGGCTCAAATCCATCTGCAGGGCTGAGCCGCCGCTTGGCAGCCATCCCCACTGGTCCTGGAGGGCAAGGCCGGGCAGGGGCCTGACCACCTTCAGCCCACGGACGGGGGCGGCTGCGCATAGCATGGAAGCACATGAGGCAGGAAGCACTGGCTCAAACACGGAAACATGGAGGTTGTGCACCACGTGGGTTTGGTTTAATGGATCCTGCTCTGTGCCAGACCCTGTGCTGGGCACCTGGTGGTGACAGAGACAGCTGTGGGTCCTGCCCTCCCAGTCCAGTGGGGAGACAGACCCACCATTAGACAGCGACAGCCCAAAGGGATCAGGCTGTGGGAGCCCAGAGGAGGAGCCTGATTCAGACTAGTGGATATCAGCAAGGGCTTCCTGGAGGAGGCCAACCAAGCTGTGGCCTGAAAGAGAAAAAATGTGCCCAAAGAACATGTTCGCATCCATCAGGCATCGTCGTGAGTCCCATTTGACAGATGAGGAAACTGAGGCCTAGAAAGGTAAAGCACTTGCCCAAAGTCACGTGGGAAGGAAATGGCAGAGACTGCTGGCAGTCCCTTGCCATCTGTTTTCTTTTTCCTTAATAACCCCAAATTTTAGCAGGGCACATGGCCTCATTCCCAGCATGCCCTGCGGCTAGGTGTGGCCATGGGGTGAGGCTCTGGTCAAAGGGAAGTAAGTGCAGGAGGAACGTGAGGGCTTGGGAAGTGTCCTTAGAGGGAAGGGATGTCCCTCTGTCCTGAAATGGCCAGAGTGCTAGTAGCCACTTTGGACAGTGAGGGTGAGGTCCCCTAGAAACGGCAGAGCCGTGGGCTGGAAGGAGCCTGGGCCCTAAACGAGGAGGGAAGTGCGACACCAGACCCAGGAGTTTTTATCTGCACAGAGCCTTGCGTGTTTAAGTCACTGTTAAGTTGGGTTTTCTGCCACGTGCAGCCAAACCTAATCCAAATCCAGTTTGGACCATGGCGGTTCTGCACTGCGATAATGACGTTAGGGGCTGTCTGAGAAGGGCCTGCTCTGTGCCTGCCTTGTTCTGCACGCAGTGTTTCACAAAATCCTCACGGCAGCCCCAGGCGGTTGGCACAGCTGCTGTCCCCGTTCGGTAGACGAGGTAACCGGGGATCAGAGAGATGATCCCAGAGCTGCACAGTGAGCAAGTGGCAGGGCAGGACCCGAGCCCCACTTCCCAAGTCTAGAACCTGAGCGGGTCCCCCTGCAAAGCCGCAAGACCCTCCGTCAATCCTTCGAGAACAGAGAAAGGGGTGGGGAGCTGGTGGGGTGGGCAGCGGGCACCCACCTTCGTAGGCCTTGGCTGCGTTTACCAGGCTGGACCACTCGAGGCCAGCGGCCGTGTCGGGCAGTGGCATCATCCCAGGGTCGAGGCGCCGCAGAGGCCGGTCCCGCCCGTCGGCCAGGGAGAGCTCAGAGGCTGAGATGGTGGCTGGAGAGTGGAGATGGAACGCATGAGCGTGGCCATGTGGACAGACAGACAGACACATAACATTGCTTATCTGAAGATGCTAAGTGCCAGGGAGAAGCCCCAGCAGGGTAAGCGGGTGGGAATGCTGATGGTCGTGGAGCTGTGACTTTCAACAAGGTGCTCGGGGAGGCCTGGCCGGGGTGACATTTGGGTAAAACCTGGAAGGAAGGGAGGGAGTGGGCTAGGGGATGCCTGGGGGAAGAGCACTCGGGCAGCTGGAACAGCCAGTGCTAAATCCCTGTGAGGGTTAAGGAACATTGGGGAGGCCGGTGTGGCTAGGCCAGAGCTAGGACAGCGAGGCTGAGAGGTGACTTAGCCGGGAAAAAGCAGAGGCTGACAGTGAACCCAGCCTGTGTCGTGTCCCCCGAGCACTTCTTCTGTGCCAAGCACAGTGCAGGGGTGGGGCAGGGGGTGGTGCTGTACGACTGCCCGTGTGTACAGGAGGGAAACTGAGGCACAGCGTGAGACTCAGAGCGAGAAGCTGCCCCACCTGGCTCTGCACGGCTTCCAGCTAGTAGTTCCGCAGTACTCATTACGTGTCGGGCATTCTGTATATGCACACATCCACTTGTTTGAGTCTATTAAGCCAGTGAGGGGGGCACTATTTTTGGCCACATTTTACAGTCAAAGAAACTGAGGCACGGAGAGGTTCCATCTGTGAAGGGAGGGCCTGTGACACCAATTCAGGCCGCCCCGCTCCCTGCTGCGTGGTGCGCAGCAAGCACGGGCTGCACGGGTGAGGGAATGAGCCCAGGACTGCCCGGCTCTGCCTGCGACTGCCGTGCTGTGCGCCCCCAGCCTGCTAGGGTCTCACTGCTGAGCTGCTGGGGGCTGTGACAGCAGCTGCCCTTGCTGGGCAGGTAACCAGCGGCACCGTGTGACAGGATCCTTGGACTGGCGGGCACCTAGCTATGAAGTCCGGGCCAGGGCTGACCGAGTGTCTTCAGCTGGGACGTGGCTCGAGAAGGGCTTTGGAGCAGGCACAGAGGTATGGAGGGGCTCGGGGTCCCTGGCCATGCTGAGGCCTGCTGGGACACTCCCCGGCTGGGGGGGACGGGGGAGTCAGATGGGCAGAGAGGGGCACGTGTGTGCTCTGTAGGGCCCAGGGCCTGGGCTGGGTTACATCCGTGATGGAGACGACCCCAGGCCCTGCCTTGGGCACAGACAGCAAAGATGGAGGGAAAGGAAGGTGACACACAGTGAGGAGTGGGGAAGCAAGTGGGGACCAAGGGCACAGCCACCCCCGGCCGGCTTGTGGCTGTTGATGGGGATGGGGTGCACAGCGCCCATTCTGGGGACACTCAGTAAATACTTGCTGGATGCATAAAGGGATGGGTAAGCCACACCCTTGCACCCCCAAGTGTGGTAAACCTCGGGGAGTCAGGTAAGTAAATAAGCGCTTAGGAAGCAACCGCCTGGCGCTGGAGCAGGAGGCTGGGGGCAGGGAGCAGGGCAGCAGCTAAGGCAAACCCCGACCCTCAGGGCTTGCACCCCAAGGGGCCAACTTCCTCTCTCGGGGCCCAGGTGACCCTAGTCCTTGGGTGCTCGAGCGACTGTTGCTTGGCCAACAATCCCCTGTTCCTTGGGTGACACCCAGGCCCCCACCATCGGGCCCCCCTGAAGCCCAGGTGCACCCAGATCCCTCCCCTAGGATGACCTGACACTGACGACCTTTAGCCTCTGACCCTCAGGTGAGCCCCGTGCTCAGGTGTCCCCCACTTCCCGGCTCCCACGCCAGTGCCGGGGCGCCCAGGCTCACATTTCTTCTCTGGGAAGCCGTTGCCGGTGGCGGGGGTGGCACAGGGGCCGCCGGGCGGGGGCGGGTGCTGGCGGCGGGCAGGCAGTGTGCTGGAGGGGAAGGCGCAGGTGCTG
Source organism: Propithecus coquereli (assembly GCF_000956105.1). NCBI lineage: Eukaryota > Metazoa > Chordata > Mammalia > Primates > Indriidae > Propithecus > Propithecus coquereli. The sequence continues at coordinate 2,355,209 of NW_012151174.1, forward strand.
GAGAAGAGCACGTCGCTGGGCAGCCCTGGCTCGGGGCCGGTGGTGCTGGCGAAGCTGGGCTCCCGGCGCCCGCTGCACAGGCTCTCGTCCGACAGCGTCCGCTGCAGGCTCTTCTGCGGCGACTGCCGAGGAGCAGGGGAGGGTGTCACAGCCTGGCCCGTGGTCACAGTCCTCAGACGTCCTGTGGCGAGTTCCTACCGACCCAGCATCCGAGTCCACTCCCTTTCTGACCGAAGCCCCTAATTTTGCCCTGGGGACTCCCCGTCCCCCAACGTGGCCGGCCCCACCCTCCAGCTCCAGGAAGGGTCCCCGCCCAGGCCTGGCTGGTTGGGGAAGGCGGCGTGAGCCAGGCTGGGGCCTGGTGGGCACTGCGGGGCTGAAGGGCTCTCCTCCCCTGGGGCTACAGGCCGGGGACACTGGGGTCCACCCTGGTCCCACAGGAGAGCACCGGCTTGCGAGCACTGGCGAGGCCAGCGGGGAGGTGGGGCCAGAGCACAGACACACGGGAGGGTCCACTGTTCCTGCCTCCCCCATCCGCGGGTAACAAGAGCCCGAACTGCCCCCAGGAGCCCCTGTTCCACTCTCGGTCCATGTGATTTGGGTGCATGGGGGCTGTTCCTGCCCTGGGCCGGATGGAGGAGAAGGACTTGAGATCCAGGTCTTTCCACTCCTGTGCGCCTGCCCAGCTGCTCTGTGCATTTACTGAGAGACAGGGTCTCGCTCTGCTGCCCGGGCTGGCGTGCAGTGGCATGATCGCAGCTCACTGCAGCCTTTGCACTCCTGGGCTCCAGCGATCCTCCTCCTTGGCCCCCTAAGTAGCTGGGACCACACGTGTGGGCCACTGTGCCCACCTAGGCTGGGTAAGCTGCGATTCTATCCCCGCCCAATATGACACGCTCACTCCCAGCCTTGGATCCACACACGCCGAAGGCGGAGGGGCGCGGGCAGAGGCTGGAGTGAGTGCGGGGAGCGCCACCCCCACCCCTCCCCAAGCCCTCCCGCCTGCCCGGTCCCGAGATCCTGCTAGGAGCTGGTCCGGGCAGCACTGCGTACCCCTGTGTCTCTCTCCTGCTCTGGCCCCAGGTTGTCCATGATGATGAGTTTCTTCAGGTCGTCCTCGATGGTGGACTTGTAGTTCTTCCGTGGCGACCGGAGGTCTCGGAGGGATGCCCTCAACCGCGGCTGCCCGAAGACGTTTTTCGTGTTGGTGTCCACCTGCCTGGAATGAGAGCGGCAGGGGTCAGAGCGCCTAGAGTCGCAGGGGAGGCTCGAGCCACTGAGGCCAGCTGCCCCTGGGCAAATGGCCACAGCCTTGGCCATTCACCTGGCGAAAGCGTGACAGAAGAGGGACTCGGTTTCTTCTTTCTACTCACTCGTTCCCCAAACATCCCTGGACCTGCTCGGAACCTACTGTGCCGTGCGCGTTCCAGGTGCGGGACACAGCGGTGGACACGGAGCCAGCAGCCAGGAGGGGAGACCGACGCTGAGCACGCACAGAGAGACCCGCGTGTGAGGGACAGACAAGTGCCGTGAAGAAAAACGAAGCTGGGTCAGGGGATGGGACCGAGGGGGAGGGGATTGGCTCAGGGTGCTGGGCTGAAACCGGCCTGTGTGGGGGCGGGGTCAGGGTAGGGGTGATGCGCGGCACCTGCAGCTGTCCAGGTGAGGTGACAGTGGCCCTGACCAGGGGGCTTCCAGCCACAGGAAGAGGGTGGGGTGTCACTGAGAGAGAACCCCCTGCTGGGGGAACTATGAGCAAGTGCTGGGCCACAGGCAGCGGACCCCTGGCCTGGGTGCTCCAGGGTCTGTCGTGGGGTCTCCCGAGTCTCACATGGGACAACAGAGCTCACCCATCACGGGGTGGCCTGTGAACCTGAGTGGGGCCGGCTGCCCTCTGACTGTCACCATCCCCACTTTTCCGCTGGGCTTCCTGTTCTAGAAGGTGGCCTGTGAGCCGGGTCACTCCGATCTCCTCCCCTTCTTCTTCAGTGTTCCCAAAGCTGACCCTGCCGTGCCTTCCAGAACACTCAATGGTCTAATGGCCATCGAGGCACAGCCTGGGGTTAAAAGGGGGGCCCTGGAGGTAGACGGGCCTGGGTCTGGGTCCCGTCTCTGCTGGGCGAGTCCCGCCTCTCGGACCCGCGGTTACCTGTCGGGAACACGCGCCCACCTCCCGGCGCTGCTGCGGGCTTTGCTGCAGGTTCTCGGAAACGAGGGCTGCTCTCCCACAGCTAACCCCGAACCGCACGCACCCCTCCGGCTGCTCAGCCCCATAGCGCGTCGGCTGGGCTTCGCACGCCATCACCCGGGCTCCAGGGCTCTCTCCTGGCCCAGGCTGGTCCCCCGGGGGGCCTGTGCCCTCCACTCAGTGGCCCCAGGGCCAGGCTGGCTTCCCCCGCCTCCTCTTGCCTTCTGATTGCGGCCCTGTCTTTGGGCTCAGGTCTTCTCTGGTGAAAACCAGAGCCCTGCCCCGAGGTGGTGCCACCCTCCAGGAAAGAAGTAACAGCAGCTCACAGGAGCGCAGCCGCTGTGACTGGTTCCCCATTTTACAGATGGGGGTCTGAGGTACACAGGTCACAGTAACTGCACAGCCCTGGCACTGCCTTGACGCTGGTCGTCCTCTCATTACGTCACCCTCTTCGTCTTTCCTCATGGCATTTACTGGAACCCGCGACTGTCTGTGTGTCCCTGCCTATTGTCTGTCTGCTCAGCAGGACATAAACCACAACAGAGCCGGTCTGCGTCTCCCTCGGGACGTACACGAACCATTTGATTGTCACCACGGCTGTGTGTGGTAAGCGCTACTGGGATCCAATCTCGTGAGTGAGGTAACTGCGGCACAGAGGCGTTAAGCCACTTGTCCAAAGTCACACAGCATGGGAGTGGAGGAGTCAGGATTCAAACCAAGGCCACCAAGCCGCAGAGCCCACAGGTGCCACCGCCGAGCCTGACTGCCACGTTTAGATCACAGAGCTGGCGAGAAGAAAGATGTACAGCGTGTGGAGCACGATCACATTTGATTAAAAAATACGCTTCTGTATGCGGGAAGAAAGTCCTGGGAGAAATTACAAACGATGATCACCTCTGGGAAACGGGAGTCTTATTAGGAGGTGGAAAACTGGGACTTTCGACTGCTCATCTGATGCCCTTCTGGACCGTCTGAATTTATTTTACCATAATCGTACGTTGTAACAATAATAACAAAAAGCAGCTTAAAAAACGCTGACGCCTGGACTTGCTCATTTTGTAACTCAAGAAGGAAAAAAGAGTCTTTGAACCCAGAGAAGAACTAAGATGTCTTGGGCTCCCGAGGGTTTTAAAGTCTGCGTTTTCTCTCTCTCTCTCAGCTGCCAGCCTTAGGATTCTAACAAAGGAAGGACGAGAGGGTGGTGAGATTTTTTCTTGTTAGGTCATCCTCTTCCCCAAATTAGAATTCCAGGTCTAGGGGAATGTTAGCTCCATCAATATCAGGGAAATATATTCTCTGGGCAAATTAAACACTTTAGATCCAAAAGAGAGAAAGAGAAAGGGAGATGCACACACACCGAAGGCTAAATGTGCCGCCCATGGATGCCGGAGGGGACAGCCCCTGGCCTTTGATTTTGGCATTTCCCAGAATCCCCTGTGCAGGGGGGGTCCACCGGGCATCTGGAGGGAGCCTGTCATGCCACGTCCCGCGGGGAGGAGGCAGGCCTGGCTGTAAGCTCGTCTCCCAGGTAGAAAGGGGCGCCGTCCACCAGGCTGTCTTCCTGAGAGGCAGGTACAAAGACCTGCTGAAAACTTTAAAACGTGCTCCCTCTCCACCCTAGGAGTCCTACTTCTGCAAACGTGTCCTCCAGAAAGGCCCGCATGAGCTGCTTATACGGTGCTAGGTGTTTAGCATGCTTCCCGGGGTCCTGTCTGTGGAGCCCCCAGCAGGGGAAGGCCAGGCTGGCCTTGGCTTCCCAGAACACTGTCCAAAGACGCGAGGCTGGTCCATGGCGCACGGGAAGCTTGGTATGCTGGAGCTTACCAAACTCTTGTTTCCAAGGGCGGATACGTGGGGCCTTCGCTTTCTGAACATGTTCTCACCACGGCCCTGGAAGTCCGACGCGATCTTCCCTGTTCCCTCTCTGCCCTCATCTCCTCCCATTCAGGCCTCCCAATGTTCCCGAAACACACCAGGCATGTCGCTGCCTCAGGGCCTTGGCACTGGCCGTTCCGTCTGTCTAGTGTCCTTCCCAGTGTCCCTGTGGCCACAGCTTCTCGTCATTCTGGTTTGGCTCAAACGTCACCTCCTCAGAGGGGCCTCTGCTGACCACTTGAGCTACCGTGCACCCTGCCAGGCCAGGTGCCCTCTGTCAGGCAGTCCCGCGCTCCAGCTTCACAGCCTTCATCTCGCCAGGACCCTCTCGTGTATCTGCTGTTCCCCTCCCTCCCGCCTCTTCACGTCCAGGGTCGGGGACAGGGCCTGCCCGCTGTAGGCTCTCAAAAGTAGGTAAGCGTGTATCACACGCAACCAACCTTCCTTCCAACCTCTCGCCCTCCGTTTTCCTCCCGCCCTCCCTTTCACAAGTTTAAATGGCTTTTATACAACCGAAAAAAGTATTGGGATACTTTAAAAAAATTAGGCCAAAAGAACACAAATATTCCCTTCCTGCTCTGCTTCATTTGTGTCCATTTGCTATACTCACCTCCCCAGCTCCCAGGACCTCTAGTACTCTAACGGGGCACTCCTCATTCTACAGCAGAAGGCTGGCTCACTGGAAGGAGTCATGCTAGAATCTTCTCCCTTGATCCTCAAATCCGCATCTATCTCATCTACCACAGCCTCTGTGGCCTGATCCTATTAGCGGGCTGCCGTGAACATGTCGAAAGCGGAAAAGCTGAGGAAATTCAGTTTGCAGAGTCAAACGGATCTTTTTGCCTTTTTTTTTTTTTTTTTTTTTGAGACAGAGTCTCACTCTTTTGCCCGGGCTAGAGTGAGTGCCGTGGCCGTCAGCCTAGCTCACAGCAACCTCAAACTCCTGGACTCAAGTGATCCTTCTGCCTCAGCCTCCCGAGTAGCTGGGACTACAGGCATGCGCCACCATGCCCGGCTAATTTTTTCTATATATTTTTAGTTGTCCGATTAATTTCTTTCTATTTTTAGTAGAGACCAGGTCTCCCTCTTGCTCAGGCTGGTTTCGAACTCCTGAGCTCAAACAATCCGCCCGCCTCGGCCTCCCGGAGTGCTAGGATTATAGGCGTGAGCCACTGTGTCCGGCCAAGATCTTTTTGCTTTTACTGTCTTTCTTCTGGAAGGCTTTTCCAATGTTATCTTCTAACTTGCAAATTCTACGCCATCATTTAAAATGGCATTAATTCCAGGTTAAAAAAAAACACAGTTGTGCAACCAGGCTTGTACAACTCCGATTATCTTTTTCTCCAGATCTCTGGTTTCCGTAAGTGTCAAAACCTAATGATCTTTGGGGAAAAAATGGGCTACTCCTCGACTGTCAACGAGAATGAATGCACGAATACGGAACCACTGCCTGGACACCTGAAGAAAAGGAACGAGCGAGAAAAGCAGAGGTGTGTGAGCAGGAGGTGACCACGCTGATAAATAACGAGGGGTGCAAGGCAGGCACACACAATCACGTGTGCTCAGCCATCTTCAGAACATTTCTGGGAGGATCTAGAAGAAATGAAACAACAGTCTTTTCTGGGGAGGGAGCGGCACGGCTGGGGGCCAGGGAAGAAGCAGAGGCTTATTTTCCACTGCAAACCCTGTTGTATGCTTTTGGTTTTTACCCTGTGTTTTACCTTTCAAAACATAAATGAAGAAAGCACCCTCGGGGTTCTGACGATGGCACTGAACGTAATCTCTGATTTGCCCAGGCTGTCTACGTTTGGATTTGCCGTGTTATGGAGTTACACTACTTACATTGAAAAAGGAAAAAAAGAAATATTACAAAGAAGGCTCTACAGTTAGGACCGAGACAACGGCAACTCCTTTTCCCTGTGACAGACGGGCCAGATGTGGAAGGCGACCAGTGGGTCAAAGCTGACTGGGCCCAGTCCCAGCTGACTCGGAGCTCTGGCCTCCAACTGGGCTGGCTCCCTCGGGACCGGGTTAATTAACCTAATTAGCACTGCTGTCGGCCCGGCTGAGCTGGGGGTTTTGCCAACGTGGCTGGCAAGGATACTTGCCTGGTCTACACCCCAGGCAGCAGGATTTTCCTGGGAGGATGGCTTGGAGAGGCCAGTGCCGGGGGGCGGGGGGTCGGACGCAACCCTGGAGTGTGAACGGGGGAGGGGAGTGTGGTTCTAGGAGAGGCCTCCCAGCGTCCTCCTTTGGATGCACTGAGCTGGACCTGGAGGCCCCTAAACCCAAGCAAGGAGGGAGCCCAAATGCCAGGCGTCAACCACTAGATGCCAGGGCCCATCGGCCCAGCCAACAATGACGGAACACTTGCTGTGAGCTCACCGAATCCTCACATCACCTCTACGACGCAGGCACTCCTGTCTTCCCCTGGTGTGGCTGGGGCAAACGAGGCACAGTATGCTGAGGACACTCAGAACTGTGTCTGCCGGATGCTCTGAGCCACCCAGGCTCTGCTCGGGCTGAAGGCAGTGCTCGCCATGCAGCTCCGGGGGACATGAGCCCCTGCCCTGCGGCTGGTGTGCTCCAGGCGTGAATGCCTTGGCTCCTGGTGGCAGCCACGAGAGGCAGGTTATCACACTGCCCTCACTTCACAGGCGGCATAAGCTCATAATATGTGGGGACCTCGGGGGGACAAACTACAAATGCGACAATCGTCACACTTGCAGTGATTAAACCTCAACCAAAGGAGTGGACTTAGGCAAGGAACTCAGGCGTTCTCTGCCACGAGTCTGTCGCCTGGAAAGTGGGATGCAAACTGCCAACTCCTCGCTGTTCTGTAGTGAAGAGTAAATGCATCAGTGTAGGCGAAGGGCTCAGGTGGGGCTTGGCGGAGTAGGTGTTCACAAATGCAGGTAAATAAATCATACAAATGGGTTCTTGTGCCTTGGCATACAATTTCAGAACCTGCACTGTACACAGATTTAAAAAAACATGTTTAATCTCAAATAATTAGCTAGAAGTGAAAATGATGTCTTCTGGAAAACTAGGTTAGGTGACTCAAAAGTGCCTCTAACAATGACAAGGACACTATCTCCAAAATGCTTAGGGAGCGTTTGAATGAAACAGCTTCATGAAATGGGAGTGTATGGATAAAAGTAGTAATTCAAAGTTAATATTTTACGTGATTTCAAAAATGTACCTGCAACTAAATTAATAAGTTCTGTAAGGAACCATGAAAACTATTCCATTTGTGTCCCCAAATATTTTCTATATCTGGTTTACATATGTTTACACAAACACACGTGTAAAACGCCATCTTCGGATCTTAGCACTGGGGAAAAGGGAGTTGTCTATTTAGGGGTGTCGTCCACCCACCCATATCTTCTGAGCACCTACTGTGTGCTGGCCCTGGGTGGGTCTCAGGGTGTCCCTGCTCTCCCAGAGCTCTCGGTCCAGTGGGGTGACAGAGAGGAAGTGAGTCACTCTGTCCCGGGCCAGAGGCTGCGGAAGGGAAGAGGTCTGGGGTCAGCGGGACAGCTGAGCCGCATGCAGGGGCTGGGAGGGCTTCTCTGAGGAAGGCACATCTATGCCAAGACCAGAGGGTGGTGTGCTGTGTTGAACTGGGTCCTCCCAAAAAGTGTGTTGAAGCCCTCAACCCCAGCATCTCCGGATATGACCTGGTTTGGAAATAGGGTCCATTTTACAGAAGTGATCAAGTTAAAGTGAGGCCACTAGGGTAGAACCTCATCCAATACGACTGACGTCCTTGCAAAAAGTGGACAGAGAGACGCACGCACAGGAGACCACCACGTGAAGGGGAAGGCAGAGACCAGGGGATGCATCTACGTGCCAGGGAACACCGGAGATTGCCGGCGGCCACCAGATCCGGGAGAGGCCTGGAACAGGTTCTCCCTCACGGCTCCAGGACGGCGAGACAACACGTTTCTGTTGCTGAAGCCACTAGTCTGCAGTCCTTGGCTACAGCGGCCCTTGCGAATCCATACGGGTGGGGAGGAGTGAGCCCACGGTGGGGGGGACCCAGGGGAGAGGGAGCAGCGCACACAGGGCAGGGCCGCCACAGCTGCGGGGCGTCGGGGAGCACAACGGGCCACCACGGGGCCTGACCCTCTGACCACGCTGCAAAGTGGGAGCCTCAGAGCACCTCCCCATGGGGGCTGCTGTGACAATAAACAGGATCCCCGGCTCACGGTCACCGACCGAGCACCCACCGTGTGCCAGGTGGGTCGGGAAACGGGCAGTGGAACAGTGACACCAAATGACAGCAGGGGCCACCTGAGCCTGGGAAGGCCCGTCTGACGGGGTGGCGTTAGATGGGGCCCTGGCGGAGCCGGCTGAGATCTGGAGGACGGGCATTCCCGGCAGCGGCCAGCCAGTGCAGAGACCCCGCGGTGGCCTGTGCGGGGAGCTGGAGGAGCAGCGAGTGACAGGGGTGGGGCGAGGGGAGTGAGGGCGGAGAGTGGAGGGGCAGATTGTGCAAGGTCTGGGCAAAGAACATGGTGCCTGGAACAGAATGTGTGCTCAGTGAACGTGCGCCGTCGTCATTAATGCTGGGAGTGGGGAGGACACTGGAGGTTTTCAACAAAGAAGCCAACGAGGAGAACCTAGTTTTTGGAATCCCCTCTGGCTCTCGGGCCCTGAACTGGATTCTCAGTGTGAGTTCAGCATGCTCGCCTGCCACCATCTCCAGGGACACCGTTTCTGTCTCCTCACACCTCTCTCCCTCCAAGCTCTGTGTCACCCACAAATTTTAATGCCCCTATCCAGGTCATGAAAGAAGACGTCATGAAGAACAGAGTGGAGAAGGACAGAGCCCCTCACCCGAGAGAACATAAGCCTTGGGCCAGGCTTCCTGGGCTCTGATTCAGGCTCCATCCCTCACCAGTTGTGTGACCCTGGGCCTCAGCGGCCTCATCTGTAAAATGGGGAGAACAGGTCCACCTCGCGGAGCTGTTGTGAGGATGCAGCGAATTAGTTCACATAAAAGAACTTAGAGGGTGGGAGCAGAGCCTCATGCTTGTAATTCTAGCCCTTTGGGAGGCCGAGGTGGGAGGATCGCTTGAGGCCAGGAGTTTGAGACCAGCCTGAGCAACACAGAGAGACCCCAACTCTATAAAAAACAACAAAGAAAAGAAAAGAAAAAAAAGCCTTAGAACTGAGCCTGGCATATGGTGAGTGCTCAGTAAATGTTAGGTATCATATCCTCCAATTAAAAAACAAAAACTTTTTGTTTTCTTGTGGAAACAGGGTCTTGTGCTCTGTCACCTGGACTAGAGTGCAGAGGTGTCATCCTAGCTCACTGCAACCTCAAACTCCTGGGCTCAAGTGATCCTCCTGCCTCAGCCTCCAGAGTACCTGGGACTACAGGTGTACGCCACCATGTCTGGCTAATTATTCTCTATTGTTCTGTAAAGATGGGGACTTGCTCTTGCTCAGGCCGGTCTCAAACTCCTGGCCTCAAGTGATCTTCCCACCTTGGCCTCCCAAAGTGCTGGGATGACAGACATGAGCTGCTGCCCAAGCCAAAAACTGTTTCTTAACTGTACACCCTCCTCCTCTTTCTCTTTAAAGCAGATGCCTCAAATGAGCTGCTCACACAGCGGCCTCACCCTTCTCTCCTGAACTCTTGAGAGACCTCCGGAGGCTCGATCCTACGCTCAGTTCTCGGGCTCATCCGGTCTGACCTCTCTCGGCCATCACCCCGGGCTCCCAGGCTCCCCTCACCTGGGCAGCGCCTTGGTTCACAGCTGAGGGGTCTCAGGTGCAAACCTCTCCAACCACACTCCCTGCCTGGGGGGCTCTTCAGGTTCGTAGCTTTAGACTGACGGCACCCAAAGTTCTCTCTCCAGCCTGACCTTCCTGCTGAACTCGACTCTCATCCGACGGTCTCCTCCACGTCTCCGCCTGATGTCCCATTGCACGTCACCCGCAAAGCTCCCAGAATCGAGTCCCTGCGCTCTCCTCAAGTCTGCTCCTCACGCAGGCCCTGGCTCAGCTCGAGGCGAATCCATCCTTCAGGCTTCGAGACACTGTCATCTTCAACCTCTCTCTCTCTCTCACATGCCACATCCAACCTGCCAGCAAACCCGGTCTGCTCCCGTTTCAGGCGATCTCTCCGGAACCCGCCCCCTTCTCACCCTCCACGCCCTCCACCCTGCTCCCACCCCCGCGTCTCTGCCTGGACCATGACAGCAGCTCCTCCCTGCTCCTCGCGGGCGGCTCCCCGCACGCAGTCACAGCGACCCCGTGAACACCCAATTTAGATCGTGTCCCTCCTCCTCGGTTCCACACCCTCCCGTGGCTCCATCTCACGGCAGACGCCAAAGCCCTGACACGTGGCCCACGAGACCCCCCACGATCCCTCCCCATTGCTTCTCTGACCTCATGTCCCCTCCGCCTCCCCCTACTCGTCCAGCCACCCGACCAGCCACCCGACTTTCTGATCATGGTCCTGCCTCAGGGCCTCTGCAGCTGCCATTCCCCCTCCCTGGAATGTTCTTCATCTGCACATGCACAGTGCTGACCACCACCTGACCTGCCGCGCGCTTTTCTTGGTCACCGTATTAATTATCCGTCACCTCAGCGGGAATGCCAGCTCCCCCAGAGTGGGACTCTTGTCCATCTCATTTGCAGCTGTGTAGACTGGCACAGAGTCCCCTTTGCAATGAGAGAGTGAGGCAGCACCCTCTTTCTGCCCCAGCGACACACTGGCTTGGCTCTGGGGCGCCTCGCTGGACATTCAGGGACTTACTTCTTCGGGTCAGCGAAGGGGAGCGGCCGTGGGGAGGGCTCCTCTGTTCTCTTCCACCCTGTTGGGTGCTTATTCCGCACAGGCTGCTTGGAGAAGAAGGACTTGGGGACGGAGGCGGAGAGCTGGAAGGGGCTGGACTGGGCCAGCTGGGAGGGCCGAGGAGTCTCCGCGCTGGCAGTTTTGTAAACCTGAGCGGGGTAGCCAGCCCTTGAGCCCATGTCACTGCAAAGCAAACATGAAAGAGATTAAAAAATCCATCCCACATTTGGCAAAACGGTGCTTATTGAAATTTACTCTTGGGAATCAAAGAAGTTCATTTACACAAGCGAGACACAAATACATCACTGCTGTGGAAAATTCCAACGACACAGAAGCCTCTCTGGAGAAAAGGGAAAGGTGCCTGCACGGCACCCAACTCCACTCGAGGAGTGGCCTTCTGGTACCTTTGGCTCCTCCGTGGGAATCTGAAAACGTCACCACTGGTCTCCTCCGTACAACCTGTGCAGCTAAAGGGGGGTCCCACCTGCCCACTCATGTCTGGAGGTAACCATGGTTTACAGTTTGCTCTATTTCCTTCTTGACCTTTTCCTACACATTAAAAACATATATAGGTACACAACTGGAGAAAGGGGGCTGTTCTGGGGGGTAGGTGGGAGGATTTCGTTTTTATGTAACTAGGATCATACTAATATATTGTATTGTACCTTGTGATCTTATTTTTACTTAAAAATGTATCTTGCTATGTAGCCCATTCAAATATTTCTTGAGCACCTACTATATGTCAGATGCCATTCCAGCTAAACAAATCTAAAACCACAGCTTGAGAATCCAAATGCTGGATTCTTGTTGAATTAATGCCACAATGAACCTAGTGCTGTCAACTAGACCCCACTCTTGGGGGAACCAACTGCTCACCCTGTTGCAGCAAATCAACTTTCAGAAACTTTTGATAAAATTCCAAGTCCATTCTGAGGAAGAGATAGTCAATGAGAAAATTAATACACTTGTAGTATAAATTAATAAATCCATTTTGAAAGTAAATTTAGCAATATCAAAGGATGGGACTTTTGATTATGGCTAAATGAGAAGACTGGCAAATCTCCTTCCCAAAGAGGACAAAAGTGACCAAGAAACAACCATCTGAGTACGCTGAAAGTTGCCCAAAGGTGTACAACAATCTGAGAAGCATTTATGCTTGAAAAACTGCTGAACTTCAGGTAAGAAGAGAGGACGTCTGTGGTATTTTGGCCTGGGGCTCTCCGCCTCCCCCAGCTCAGTGAACACAGTTCCTCCAGAGCAGAACCTCTGGGACAGGGTCAAGGGGACCGCTGTGTGCACAGCAAGAGTTTCAGAAGGGAAGGAGAGGAGAGAAACGGGCAGAAGAAATAGCTGAAGAAACAGTGGCTGAAAACTTCCTAAATTTGATGAAAAACATTAATCTACCCATCTAAGAAGCTCAACAAACCCCAAGTAGTATAATAAATACAAAAAGATTCACACCTACAAAAAGAGCTGAAATCAGATGCTAAGATAAACATCTTGAAAGCATCAAGAGAAAGAGGATTTATCGCCTACAGAGGAGCATCAATATAATTAACTGCTGACTTCTCCTTTGGAACAATGGAATAGAATGTCATTTTCAAAGTGCTGAAAGACAAAAAAAATTATGAACAAAGAATTCTATATCCAGCAAAACTATCCTTGAAAAATGAAGGCAACATAAAGATGTTCCTACATAAACAAAGACTAGGAGAATCTGTCGCTAGCACGTTTGTCTATTATGAAATAAAAAAAAGTCCTCGGGCTGAAGGAAATGACTCCAAATGGTGACTTGAATCAGTAGGGAGAAATGAATAGTCTAAGATGGTGAATTTTTGTGGTTTAAAATGAAAGACTCTATAAACTTATGCTTTCTTATTTCTTCTCTTAAGTTCCTTCAAGACATAAGATTGTATAAGGCAATAATTATAACACTATATTGTTGGGTTTATAACACATATGGATGTAATATATATGACAAAAACAGCACAAAGAAGAGGGAAGTGAATGGGGCTACGTCGGAGAAAAGTTTCTATAGTTTATCGGAAGTAAGTTAGCAGTAAGCTGAATTGCACTGATAGATACATGTTATAACAACTAAAAAGACAGTTAAACAAGAGAAGAATCCAAATTATATGCTAAATTATATCTATTTAACACAGAATAAGGCAGTAAAGGAAGAACAGAGGAGCAAGAAAGATAGCAGATATAGAGAAAACAAATAGCAAAATGGCAAATGTAAATCCAACCATTATCAATAATTACATTTAATGTGCATGGCAAACACTACAGTCAAAAGGTAGAGACTGGCCAGGTGGCTCTCGCCTGTAATCCTAGCACTCTGGGAGGCCGAGGTGGGACGATTGCTTGAGCCCAGGAGTTCGTGACGAGCCTGAGCAAGAGCAAAACCCCATCTCTACTAAAAATAGAAAAATTAGCTGGGTGTCGTGGTGCACGCCTGTAGTCTCAGCTACTTGGGAGGCTGAGGCAGGAGGATCGCTTGAGCCCAGGAGTTGGAGGTTGAAGTGAGCTACGATGACACCACTGCACTCTAACCAGGACAACAGAGCGAGACTCTGTTTCAAAAAAAAAAAAAAAAGATAGATTGTCAGATTGGATTTGAAAAGTAACTACGTATGCCTTCTACAATTCAGCAACACCTATTAATGGGACAAAGGTCACGTATTGGTAGGGGATGACCAGGGAGTCACTGAAGCATATAACACTGGGAATGGACTTCATAACACTGAGAACAGTCAGGAAGGTTTCCCCGAGGAGGCAACAGCATTTGAGCTGAGAAGTGAAGGGTAAATGGCCTCAGCCTAACATTTGGCCTCCCAGAAATAAATGCCATAGAAAGGAAGCATAAGTCCATGCAGGCAGACATCATGGTCTCTGCAGCACTGTTTGTAACCAGGGAAAGTCGGAAATGGCCTGATGACTTTTAGTAGGGGGTTAATAGACAGTTCCGAGCATACCCTTATGAATGAAAACTACGCAGCCAGCGCTAAGAAGGTCAATTTCTGTTTATGGATGAAGACGGATGTCCAAGCTATAGTAAATGAGAAAAAGGGCATGGTGCAAAGCATGGCTCTTTTTTTTCTTAACAACAACAAAACAACAAAATACATACACACACACACACACACACACACATATATGTACACACATTTATATATAATATATATTTTAAGTATATATATTTTATAAATATGTCTATATATAGTATGATTTTTTTTTTTTTACAGAAAGAAAATGTACAGTGATTTTCATACTGTGGGTCATGAAATCAATTTAATAAGTCTTGACCATTATTAAGGGGAAAAAAAACCAGAATAAAAAAAGGCCAGTGACATCATGCAAGGTGAGGGCTAAGCAGTTTTGTGAAACTTGATTCCAGCTGTCCACGCTGGACTGTCATGTAAAATGCTTTTCCTGTTTTGGGTTAATGGTCGAAAGGTTTGAGAGCACTGGGCTGGTGCAAGTTTAGGGAAAGTCTCTGGAGGCGCGGGCACTAGCGGATTATCTTCGGAGGCAGGAATGACGGGTAGCATGTACCAAATAAGAGACAAATTGAACCACATGAAAAGGAAGCGGCCCTCTGGTATCTCAGTCTCCCTCCTTGTGGCAACCACGGCCCGCTCTTTCTTCTTCCGCAGAGCATCTAGGCAGACACAGGCACGCTTGCGGGAGGGAGCGTGTCCTCCCAGCTGTTTCTTTCTAAAATGAATGGCAGCGTGTCATAAGCCTGCGCTGCACTTGGTTCTTGCCCTTAACGGTATGTTCTAGAGATCTCTCCACGTCAGTACACACAAGCCTCTCTCTCTGCAAAGGCTGCAGAGGGTCCACTGCACAGATATATTTTACCCTAACTTTCATTTCCTACGATACGTATTTCTCTACTTTGTCGGCAGGCATGTTCAACTCCCGCGAGCTGACAAAACAAGAGATGCCTTGAAACAAAGGAAGGGAGAGAGCAAAGCCCTTTGTCCTGGATTTGCCAGCCGGCTGCACCCACTGCTCTTTCCGACGCCTTTGCTGCCTCTTCCGCTCCTGGGCAGACACAGTGGGGTGTCACCCTAACCCCTTTACCCTGCAAACCAAGGCGGATGTCACTCATCCCTTGCCGGAGGAAGGCTACTTGACACCAGCTGGGGGGCAAATCCTGACTGGTTGATGCCACTTGTCTGGGACAAGTTTGGTGTGACCTACTCTGGTCAGCGAGATGTCACAGGTGTGGGTGGGGACTGCCTGCTGGGTGACTTCTTTGTTAAGAAGATTTCTTTGTTCAGATTTGTTAAGATTTCTTTGTTAAAACACACACACACACACACACACACACACACACTTGCAGAAAGTATCACCTCCTCTTCCACCGGCCATTGTGGCTAACAGCTGAGTGACAGCCACTTAGACACTTTCGAGGAGCCCACCTGTCGGCCGATGGAGGCAGAACAAAACCAGGGGAAGAACCTGGGTCTTGGAGTCAATAAATGACCCAATCCTGGGGCCCGTCCTAACTCGGGGACATCGTTCTGTGAGATAATAACCTTTCTCTGCGGGGGCAGGGAGAAGAGAAGGTGCTGATTAGAGCGTACTAAGTTTCAGGCAGACTGGAGGAATAAGCTTAAGTGATCTATTGCACTCCATGGGGGCCATGGTTAAAATAATGTATATTTGAAAATGTGAAAGGAATAGATTTTTAATGTTCTCACTACAAAGAAAAATAAGTTGGTAAGGTGATCAAGTACATTAATTAGCTTGAGTGAATCTTTCTATAATGTTTACAAACATCGAAACCACATTGTACCCCATATAATATATACAATTATCTCTCAATTAAAAATAAACACATAAAAAAACAAACTTCGTCCAACCGAGCTGGGATCTTGTCACCTGTGACCCAAGCATTCCCACGCATGGCCCTGTCTTCAATCCCTACTAGCACGGAATGGCCGTGACAGATGACTGCTCCCTGAATACGCTGTGCGTCTCCACCCGGCCCTCTGAGGCGCGTCCCCTTCCCACACGCCCCAGGGACACGAGCCAGACCAGGTGCCAGGCACACTTGGTCATTTCTCGGTGACACCAGTCCAGGTGTGCTGCACAGGGTGGAGCTCTCACCCCACCTGACAGCCAACAGAGCGAACGTACTTCCTCTCTGACGCACCCGTGGGGCTCGTGTCCTCCCTAGGCCTCGGCATCCACCTGGGAAACGGGGCAGCACCGTGGCGGACGAGAACGTGGGCTTTGCCGTCCACCTGCCCCAGGTTCCAATCCCGGCTCCAACTGACACACTGGACAGGACATCCTAGGTTCAGTCCCTCCCCCTCAGTGAGCCTCGGCGTCCTCCTTTGAGAAATGAGGCAATGACAGCACCCACCTCGTGAGGTCATGCGTGCAAAGCCGTGTGCCCGGCACTAACAGCCCAGCACTCAGACCGGACTGGGTGGTAGGGGCAGGCATCCTGCTCTCCCGTTCCCACCTTTGACCAGAAAGGCTGTGCTTATCTGTTTTATATCTTAAGGGAACGTTTAAGATTTTGTGGAAGTAAAAGGTTTTGTGCCTTACAAATAAAGCTGAAACACCGGAGGCCAGGTAGAGAGATCACACCAGCCGCACGAGTGTGTGCAACGCTTCTGGTCTGTCCAGCCCTGGGGACTCTGAAGGGGGCCGGATGGGTGGTCCCAGGTGGTCCTGCCTTCAGCAGTGGCGGTGTAGGCGGTAGGGAGGGGGCTGACTGCTTTAAGCCTGGGGCCAGGCCAGGCCTTGCTCTAAGCATCTCACTTCATTTAGTTGTCCCAGCAACCCCCTGAGGCAGGAACTACCACCACTCTCATGTTTCAGGTGGGGCAAACTGAGGACCAGAGATACCAAATAATTTGCCCAAATGCTGTAGCTGGCAGGAGATGGAGCCAGGATGCAAACCAAGGCAGTCTGGCTCGAGAGACGATGCTTTTAACCACCACCCTATGCTCTCAATGACGACTGCAACGATAAATACATAATAAACCACAGAAGACACAGCAGCAGCTGACATTTCTGAACCCCAGCTGTGTCTCAGGCCCTGTGCTAAGTTCCTTAAATTTGTGATCTCAGTTCATTCTCACAACCGTGAACAACAAATCCCAATATTACTCCCATTTCACAGCTGAGGAAATTGAGCCCCAGGGAAGGGGCCCGGTGAGGTCACGCAGCCGATATGCAGCGGGGCCGAGGTCTGGACACAGGCAGGCAGAGGCAGAGCCTGGAAATGGCCCTGCTCACCCGCACACGCCAGGCGGGCCCCTGGCTGCCTGGCCAATCTTGCTTTCTCTCCCTGATGTCTACCATGGATTTGAGAGTCGAATCATGTGGCTGGAATTATCATGTCCAGTGTAGGAGCCGTGGAGCAGCCACATTCGCCTGGTGGCCTGAGGAGCGGAAGCGACAGGTCTTCATGCAGTGGACGCAGACAGGACGTGGGGTAACGACCCAACACAGATGCTAACCCAACCACTGCTCACTGCCCCCGCCACCGGCTACCCGCCTGGATCACTGCAGTGGCCTCCTTGGGCCCCCTGCTTCCTCCCGGGTCCTCCCCAGCCTCGACACACAGCCAGAGCGACCCCGTGAACGTGGGAGTCACATTGGAACTCTTCTGCGCAGCACTCTCTGTGGTGCCACCGCATGAGGGTAAGAGCCTGAGCCTCCTGCCAGGTGCCACCCACCTGCTGGGTCTCCTCTGTCTGCAGCACCTGACACCCTCCCCTCGCTCTGCCGCGGCCACGCACAAGCTGCTCCTCAAACACACCTCAGGGCCTTTGCACTGCCCGCTCTCCCCACAGGCCTCTGCGTGGCTCCCTCATTCCCTTGAGGTCCAGGAGACGGCCTGGGTTCCTCCTCCCAAGCTGACTGTGATTCTCTCTAAATAGGTCTCTGTCATGTGTGATCCCAGCCTCCTAACACACACAGGCAGAAGGGGCCCAGTGGATCCTAAGAACCCGGATTACCTTTCACGGCTGTGCCCCCAGAAGACAAGCCCGGAGACGCCTGGCTCGGCCTGGCTTGGCAAGGCCACGTGCTTCCTGCCCGCCTGGGAACGCCTGGCTGTGTCAGCTCCAGGTGGAGCAGGGAGCCTCTGATCGCCCCGAAACAGCTCTGACAAATGGCTCTGGAAGCCCAGGGAGCTTTGCAGTGTGCGCCGCCTCAGGAGAGGGCGGGAGCCAGGTGGCTGCCCGCCTGGGATCACTCAGCCCACCGTGGTGCCCGCGGCGGGCAGTGGCGCCTGGCAGCACGCCTGGCAGCCGGGCTCCCATGACCGGCGTCTGGAGGGAGTGTGTGTGAAGTCACTGACGCCACGGACAGGCGCAAGCTGCTACAGGCTGCAGCGGCTTCCACGGCAGGGGCTGGAACGCAGGGAGGGGAGGGGGCGGGGGGTTCCCCGCGTGGGCACGGCGGGGCCCCTCCCTTTCCTGGCGGCCTTCGAATTCTGCCCTCCATTCTACCCCCACAAACAGTCCGTTTCTCCCAGAGGAGCCCAGGGGGGTCTTTTAAAAAAAGTCAGCCGGATTCTGTGCTCGAATGCCTCCCCGGGCTCCCACGTCTTCAGAACCGAATCCCAGCATCCGACCGCAGTCAACAGACCTACCGGACCCGGCTCCCGCCACCTCGCCACTCTGACCTCTGGCCGTTCTCTCCTCTGTCCCACCTGCTCCACCGGCTCTGGCCACCTGAGCTTGGCGGGAGCACTGCAAATGAATTCACCCTCAGGTCTGCCTGGGTTGCTCCCTGGCTTCCCACGACACAACTCCTCGGAGAGGCCCCCCGGGAGCCCGGCTCTGCCCTGCTCAGCACGGTCGCCACCATCACACCTCGTGGCGGTGCAGTCGTCTGTGTGTCCAGGACAACGGCAGCTCTGCAAGGAGCCTGCTGGACCGCAGCGTCTTGCATGGTGCCTGGCACATAGCGGGTGCTGAGGTGGTCAGCATGCGACAAGCAACGCTGCCCTATGGCCTGGCCAGCCCCATGTCCTCTCCTGGGGACTCTCAAGCGCTCTGGTTTGCAGCAGCGTCGCGCCTGGCACTCTGCCTGGACACTGGTACGGCGCTGGCTCCGTCTGACCCGCGTCTCCCTCCTCCTCACATCCTGGCAATGCCACCTGCTTCCGCGTCCACGGCTGCTGCGTCCTCCCGTCAGGCCCACATCCTTCCCACTCAGATCTTGGCCTCGGCTCCCTCCCTCAGACTTCACCTCCTGTCTGGCCCCCAGTCCCATCTTTCAGAACACAAATCTGCCGAACTCCGTAACGGAGTCAGCAGCACCCTGCTGCCCTCCCCAGCCTCTGTCAGCTGCCCCTCGCTTTCTACATTTGAGCCGAGGGGCCTGTGTTCCGAGCTGCGGCAGCAGTCCCCCACCCGCGCAGGGCCTTTGCACGTGCTGCTCCCGCTCGTGTTATACCTGCTCAACCCATCCTTCCCTTTTATTTTTTCTATTTTTGAGACAGTCTCACTCTGTCACCCAGGCTAGAGTGCAGTGGTGTTATCATGGCTCACTGCGAGCTCCAGCACCTGGGCTCAAGCGATCCTCCTGCCTCAGCCTCCCGAGTAGCTGGGACTACAGGTGCACACCCACACCCTGCTAATTTTTCTAAGTTTTTTGTAGAGACGGGGTCTTGCTGTTACCCAGGCTGGTCTCAAACTCCCGGGCTCAAGTGATCCTCCTGCCTTGGCCTCCCAGAATGCTAGGATTACAGGTGTGAGCCACCGCACCCTGGCTTTTTTTTTTTTTTTTTTTTTAAAATAACACCCCTGCCACCCACCCTATGATTTCAGTGACATGCAGGCCTGAGGTCCACTGCCAGGTACTGTTACAAGGGCTCATTTAATCCTCACCAGGTCCCTATGAGGTAGGCATGCAGTTTAATCTCCAGTGTCACAGATGAGGAAACTGAGGCCCAGAGAGGTTCAGTCACTTGCCGAGGGCCACACAGCCAAGACATGGCAGAGGGTGGGCTTGAACCCAGGTGGGCTGACTCTGGAGTCCACACTCTTACCCACCACGAATATGGTTCTTTAAATCAGCTCGTATTTTCCTTAACTTGTTCAAGGCAGTATCAGTAAAATCAGGGGGTGAGCTGGAAACACTTTTCCTTAATACTCATTAAAGCAAGCAGATATCCATTTAAAACAAAACACTTTCCGCCTGTACCACCCAAATCACCTCCAGCACCCCATTTTGGGAAATGCTCTTCCACACTACAGCCCGGTTGCCTAGGAGAAAACTTCAGGAAGCGGCTTTAATGAGTAGATAAGAATGATTTGCAATTAGCATCAATTGTCTGCATGCAAATTAAAGCTCCCAACCGCAGGGTCCTCTTTTGTAGCCGGCTCCTCTCCCGTTTTCTTCCCTTATTTCTGGGTTCAGCAAATGCTTCCCTCAGACACGGGGTAATTTTATACCCACCCCCCTTGCCTCAGCCACAATCTACTGCCATCCTTGCTGCCTCTGCAGCTGGAATTTCAAA
Organism: Propithecus coquereli; assembly: GCF_000956105.1. Taxonomy (NCBI): domain Eukaryota; kingdom Metazoa; phylum Chordata; class Mammalia; order Primates; family Indriidae; genus Propithecus; species Propithecus coquereli. Next base: position 2,375,588 of record NW_012151174.1, read on the forward strand.
ACCCCAGTTGTTCAGGTTCACGAACGTGGTGGGCCCGAGCCCAGAAGCACGTGCTTACCGAGATCCAGGCTACACCGAGACCCAGGCTACACCGAGACCCAGGCCCGCGACCCCTGTCGTAGACTCTCTCGGCCCCACGTCCCTCTCGGTGGGCGCAGTTTTACATGTGTCTCAGGAGCTGTTCAAGAGTCTGTAAATTCAAAAGCTGAGGAACTACTTGTCTAGGGAGCGGACTGAGACAGAGACCTGACTCTGAAAGTCTCTCCCTCCCTCCTCCAGCCCTTCCCGGGGCTGCTTGGATCACGGCACCCGGGCAAGTGCTGACGCTACAGCCTCTCAAACACAGAGGCTTTCAAACCTGTCAGAGAACCCCAGTAAGTCGTGAAATCATTTAAGCAGGGATCGATCAGCATTAAACATTTTTCGACAGACTAGATGAGATCAAAGAGCATCACACGCAGGCTAAGTATCATTTCGGAAACCACTGCTTCACCTTTTCTTACACGGGTATTTCCGTATAGACACAGGCAAGGTTCTGCTGTGGGGTGCAGGCACAGGGACCTGAGGCCACAGCCCAAGCGCTCGCGCCCTGCGTGGAGAGAGGTGGGTATGAGGTCTGGCGAAGGTGTTGGGAAGTCTGGGGAGGTAAAGACCCCCTGTGCCAAGCGCGTGCTGGACACAGGCTCTCGCTCCCCGACATCCACACGTGGTCAGGGAAGGGCAGCGAGGCTGTGGCCCAGGGACTGCAGCACAGTGAGCCTGCCTGGCTCCCAGAGCTATAAGGGGTCCGTGGCCGAGCTGAGCCCCCTGACTCTGCCAAGCGCCTCCACCTCTGTGCGTTTTCCCAGGATGCGGTTCATCGCCCTCATCCCCACGTGCCTGTGGTCTGCACTCCAGGCTGCTGGTTGGTCAAAGCCTGTTCCTCTCACTCCTCTCCCTGCCCCTCTACCGGCGGCTCTCGAAGTGCGGTCCTGGGACTAGCAGCATGAGCACCTATGGGGAACTTTAAAGAATGCAAACTCTGAGGCCCCACTTGGACCTAATGGATCAGACGCTCTGGGTGGGGCCCAGCAAGTGGGTTGAACAATCGGCACAGAGGCTGCAACCTTCCCCTCTGTTCCCTGCTCACGCGCTGCCACTTGCCGGCCACCACAGCCATCTTGAGACCAGGGAGACACAGTCAGCACGGTAAGGATGGCAAAGCAGGAAGACAGAGTACCAGTCCTAGAGGCCTTCCCTGAGCTGCTGCACCAGCCGGGCTACACCCTCTCTGGACTTCATGTCAGGGGACTGTGAAACCGCTATTTGTTTAAGTCACTGTGGGTCAGGTTTCCTGTTGCTTCCAGATAAATACACTCCTAAGAGATACAGTCTGTGACCCCTCCAAAAGCATAAAAAACTCTTGGTCTCAGCAGAGAGAGAAGAAAAAAGAGACAGAAGGTCAGAGAGAACCAGAGACACAGGAAGACAGACGCCCAGGGGCTTCTCTTCTTCCATCTGGGGTCCTTGAAGGCTGATGGATGGGTAACAGGGAGTGGTCCCCGAGCCTCCCAATTCTGTCAGCAAACTAGTGTGTAAGCACGTGCATCTGGGAGCATGTTCTGGGGAGGGGAACCCCACCTATCAGGACTGTAGAAGTAGGACTGGGGGAAGCAGGAGGCGGTCAGGATCCCCTAAAGCTGCAGTCCCCAACCCCCAGGCCACGGACTGGTACCGGTGTGTGGCCTGTTGGCAACCAGGCTGCACAGCAGGAGGTGAGCAGGGCCAGCGAGTGAAGCTTCATCTGTGTTTACAGCTGCTCCCCATCGCTCGTATCACCGCCTGAACTCTGCCCCCCCCGATACCCCCGTCCCCCCTCTGCGTAAAAATTGTTTTCCATGAAATTGGTCCCTGGTGCCAGAAAGATTGGGGACCGCCGCCCTAAAGGACCCAGACTAGGTGCAATACCTTACCTGGGCTGCCTCGGTGGGTCTCGGCTGCCCCCAGCCAGGCCCGTAGGGGTGCTGGAGCCGGAGGAGTACAGCTTCGGCCGGTAGCCCTTGTTCTGGCCAGCAACCACGGGGGCAGGGGACACCTCCCGACGCCTGTCTGTGTGGTGGGACCTCCCAGCAGCCTCGCGTCCCCCACCACAAAGGCCCATACTTCCAGGGGGCTTGTGTGGCTTGGTGGGCCGAGGCACCTTGGCCAGGGACATGCAGCTGGGGCTGGAGGTGTAGAGGGTAGTGTCAATGCCACTGTCACTGGAGCCACCCTTGGAGAGGGGGTCTTGCTCCGGCTCCAGGGGGTCCAGGGGGTCGAACCAGCGATCATCGCTGTGGCTGCTGGATGCGTTGCTGGAGAGGGTATTGCTGCTGGAATGACTTGAGTACTGAGGGTCTCCCTGGAAGGCAAGAGAAGTGTGTCATTCCTCGATGCCAGGACAGGGACAAATCTGCCCTCCCCGGGGCTTCCCTTTGCCCGAGCGTGAACCCTGGAACCAGACAGCTTCCGATCTTGGCTCCCTGCTTATAGGCCGTGTCACCGAGGGCAAAGCGACTCGCCCTCTCTTTGCCTCAGTTTCCATATCTGTAAAATGGGGGTGATAAAACCCCGCCTCATGTGTTGCTCAGGAACAGATGACATGTACAGAATGTGCTTCCCACGTCTCCAGCTCAACATGTCTGGAACTGAGCTCTGGGCCTTCCCTCCTAAACCTGTCCCCTCCCCGTCTCAAAAACAGCCCCACCATCCTTTCAGCTGCCCAGCCAAGAGCTGTGGAGTCTCCCTGAGCCTGCTGGTCCAACAGCAAACCCTGTTGCCTGTGTCTTCAAAACAGACCGAGGGCCTGCCCCTTCTGCCTCCACGGCTGCCCGGTCCCGTGCACGCCTCCCGCTGGGCCGGCACCCCGGCCTCCTCCCTGGTCTCCCTGCCCTGCCCGCCCCATCTGTTCCCCACCCACAGCCAGAAGGAAGCCGTGAGCACTGGTGTTAGATGTGTCTCCCCCACCCCCGCTCAGAACTCCGCACGGCTCCATCGTACTCAGGGGAAGGGCAGAGTCCTCACCACAGCCCATGAGGCCTCGATGATTCGGTCCCATGTTCGGGCTCAAGCTTCATCTCCCCTCCCACCCCTGTCACTCTGCTCTGGCTACTCTGGCCCTCGCTGTTGTTGGAACACGCTGGCACTACCCCTGCTCAGGTTGTGGCACTTGCTGCTCCCTCTGCCTGTGATGCTCGGTACTCGGGTGTCTTCGTGGGTCTCCCGTACTTCATTCAAGGTTCCGGCTTAAAGGCCACCACCTCACAGGTCTCCTCTGACCACGTCATACTAAAGCAGCGGCGCCTGCCACTCGCTTTCCCCTTAGCTGTGCTTTCTCAGCGAGGACCAGTTCTTAGTGTTACAGACTCTGTTTATCTGCTCACTGCTTGCTGCCCCCTCTGGGATGTCAGCTTCCTGAGGACAGCGCCTGGTCTGTCCTCCTCGTCACTGTGGTCCTGATGCCTGGCATGTCGCAAGTGCTCGTCCAACGCCTACTGGGTGGATGGACGCAGAGACTGCGCAAAGCTCACTCTGACTAGCTCCTCCTGGACACGCAAGACTCCGATTCCCAGCTGCCCTGCAGTGAGGTGTGGCCACATGCTGGAGTCCCGGGCACTGCCATGCACGCAGAAGCGCTTCATGCTATTTCCAGGCCTGGGACAGAAAACCCCCACACGACCCTCTCTCCTTCCCACTCCCACCACTGGAAAGATGCAGGTACCCAGCAGAGGGCTCGAGGCCTGAGGGACAGCAGAGCCACAAGAGGGAGGGAGCCTGGGATCCTGAATCACCACGTGGAGAGCTGCTCGCTATTACATGACAGGGAAATAAACGTCTATTGTACGAAGTCACTCAGATTTGGGGTTTGTCTGTTACAGCAATTCAGCTACCACGACTGACGTCATAGTGAGGAAACTGCGGAGCCAGGACGTGAACCTGGATGGTTCTAACTCCAGAGCAAGCACTGAGTCCCCGTGCTGAGTGGAAGGTGCGACAGTGGACGATGGGCTCACGTGTGGTGTTCCGAGGCCACGCCCGGGCAAAGAGCTGCCCAGCCCACAACACGCAGGCACCTAGGAGAAGCCGTCGGCTCCGGTTCCGGAAGCCTGGCTGCCCAGGCGGGGCAGGGCGGGGCCCAGACTCACTTTGGAATGCCTGTTGGGGGAATCTTTGCCTGCCGCGTCCTGCCTGGAGGTGTGCTTGCTTCCGCTGCTTCCAGCCATGGCTGAGAGCCTGGCCTGGGCGGGCACATGCCACAAAGGCTCTGCAGGAAAACAGGAGACACACCAGTGGTTAGGGGTGACTCAGGCCAGGGCCTCAAGAACCTGGCCTAAATATGGTTGGATGGTCCCACCCCTCTGCCAGCCTGTCTGCTCATCTGGGGCATGACCCCAGCCACTTATGCCTTAGGGTACAACAACACCCAGTAACAGGGGTGTTTACCAAGCACTTACTATGTGCCAAGCACCATTCTAAGAGCCTTACATGGGTTAACCTGTTGAAGCCAATACAATAACCCTCCATTGTCACCCCCAAATGAGGCTGAGCACATTTCCATACTTACTGACCATTTGGATTTTCTCTTTTGTAAATTACTTGTTCATCTCCTTTACCCATTTTTCTCTATTTTTTTTTTTTTGAAATAGAGTCTTGCTCTGTCTCCCAGGCAAGAGTGCAGTGGCCTCATGGCTCACTGCAACCTCAAAGTCCTGGGCTCCAGCGATTCTCCTATCTCAGCCTCCCAAGCACCTGGGACTACAGGCGTGCACCACCACGCCTGGCTAATTTTTTTATTTTTTGTAGAGATGGGGTCTCGTTCTTGCTCAGGCTGGTCTCGAACTCCTGGTCTCAAGCCATCCTCCTGCCTCGGCCTCCTAGAGTGCTAGGACTACAGGCGTGAGCCACTGCGCCCGCCTCCTTTACCTATTTTTCTATGGGACTAGCCATCTTTTACCTTAATGGTTAGCAGAGTTTGTTTACCTTCTTGGTTAGTAGAGTTCTTCATGTATGGCAAGGTAGCAATCCTTTGTTGGTTAAACGTACATAAATGGTGTTTTTAAAAAATGGAATCATAATAAACAATGTCCTACAACTTGATTTTTCACTTTAATATATCCACTCTTGCTTTTCCCTTTTGTATCTTTGCAATACATCTTCACATAACTTGACACGAACACGCCTCATTCTCTTTTCTTTTTTTTTTTTTTGAGACAGAGTCTCACTCTGTTGCCTGGGCTAGAGTGAGTGCTGTGGCGTCAGCCTGGCTCACAGCAACCTCAAACTCCTGGGCTCAAGCAATCCTACTGCCTCAGCCTCCCGAGTAGCTGGGACTACAGGCATATACTACCATGCCCAGCTAATTTTTTTATATATGTATTTTTAGTTGTCCAGCTAATTTCTTTCTATTTTTAGTAGAGACAGGGTTTCGCTCTTGCTCAGGCTGGTCTCGAACTCCTGAGCTCAATCCACCCGCCTCGGCCTCCCAGAGTGCTAGGATTACAGGCGTGAGCCACCGCACCTTGCCATTGCCTCATTTTCTACACCGCGTAGTATTCCAGCAAGTGAACGTGTATCAAGTCTTTACCAGCTTCCCTCTGATGGATATTTGAGTTCTCCTCAATCTCACCTCACGACAACATTACAGTGGCCTTCCCTCTACATGCGACCTTGAGCAAACCCAGCACGGTGTCTGGGACAGGGTGTACGGGTGGAACCGCTGGTTCACGGGGAAGCAGGCTGAAAACCGTGATGGCTGCTGCGGGTGTGGCTGGTCGCTCTCCCACGGCCCGTCAGTGTGCCTGAACCGAGCCTCTCTCCGACTGAGCCCAGAGAAGGGCGTTTAGTTAATATCGATCAGAATTACAAACGCACCATCCGAGGACCGGAGCCCTGGGGGTCTCACCCAAAAGCTGACACTTCTGATCACTGCGGTATTCAAATTAATTATAATAAAATCGTTATTAAGCACGTGGTCTGTGTCAGGCGCTCCTGTAAGTGCTGTGCAGCCATCACCTGGCTGTGTCCTTGGCACTACTGTGAGGTGGGCATTGGCACCGTCTCTAGTGGTTGAAGGAGAACATCAAGACTGGTCCAAGGCCACACAGTCGTTGGTTCAAGGTCACACGGTCAGAAAGGGCCAGACAGGAGGTCCAGCTCAGGTCCTTCTGACTTGAAGGCCTGCGCTCTCGAGTGCCGCACCCTCCCTGGCTTCCCCAATAGTGACAACCCTGTCAGCGATGGGTAGCGAGTGCTTGATGAGCAGGGCTCCTTATTCTCCTAATAACGGGCTGTCCTGTGCCAGGGCTAGGCGAGCATGAGCTCTCCGGACCCCCAAACCACCCTGGAAGGAGAGACACTTCGCTTGTCCACTGCGGAGGAGGCAGCTGAGGCTGAGAGGGATAAGGGCACTGCCAAGGTCACAGGCCAAGCACATGGCCCACTCAGAACCTCCCACCAGGTCTGCGGGAGCCCGAGCTCACAACCACAACCCCACTGCCTCCGGGCAACCCTAGGGCACTCTTGGGCTCACGTTCCTGCCGGGGAAGGTGGGCCTGGTGGCCAGGCAGGGCACTTAGGGCCACTGCGGGGAACAGCCTGGCTGGACACAGTCTGGACTCAGTTGAAGGTGTCACTGCACCTTGTCCATGAGATACGAGAAAGCTGGGAGGCTGGCCTCTTTTTTTTTTTTTTTGAGACACAGTCTCACTGTGTTGCCCGGGCTAGAGTGCCGTGGCGTCAGCCTAGCTCACAGCAACCTCAAACTCCTGGGCTCAAGCGATCCTTCTGCCTCAGCCTCCCAAGTAGCTGGGACTACAGGCATGCGCCACCATGCCCGGCTAATTTTTTCTATGTATTTTTAGTTGTCCAATTAATTTCTTTCTATTTTTAGTAGAGACGGGGTCTCGCTCTTGCTCAGGCTGGTTTTGAACTCCTGAGCCCAAACAATCCACCCGCCTCGGCCTCCCAGAGAGCTAGGATTACAAGCGTGAGCCACCGCGCCCGGCCAAGGCTGGCCTCTTTGTCCACCTACTCTGCCTCTGTGGGTGGTTTTCCTCTTTGGAGCATCCCACAGGTCCAGGAGGTGCTAGTCCGCTGGGAGGCGGCCGGCCATGTTGGGAAACCACGTTTCTACAGAGTCAAGCCCATGGCAGTCACGTCCGGCCTCAAATGCCACCTACAGTTGACAACTCTCACACTTCTGCCTCTGCCGTGACCTCTGCCCCGACTTTAGACTCAGACTCAGCTGCCTCATAACACCTCTGCCCGGGTATCCGTAGACCTCGGTTCAAATCCCAATTATGCCACTCGCCAACAGTGACCTCGGACAAGTGACAACGTTTCTGTGTCTCCTCTTCCTCATCTCTAAGCTGGAGCGGTCACAGCGCCCGCTCTGCTGTGTTCCTCAGATGACTGAGTAGGAAGGCACGCGCAATGCTTGGCATGTAACATCACACAAAACCGCGTTGTTCCCACGACTGTCATCTGAGCAGGGCTGGGCAAACCCATGTCTGTTGAGGTGCCTGATCTTCACTGTTCCCTGCCATCCAAGGGCTACCTTTTTTCTGGGTCTTGAATACATTCTAGACTTCTTGATGAATCTAAACACAGATTCCCTGATCTGCGTGTGTGTGGAGGGAGAGGTGTTAGTCAGCTCGTAACAAGGTCCCAGGAAGAGAGAGAGGAACCCGGCTCTAGGCACAGAAGAGACAAGACGGGAAGGACAGCAGTGAGTTTCCCATTTGGAGCCATGGTGCACGCTGGAAATACCTCCTCCCTGTTTTACACTGTGGTGGAAGGAAATAGCCAAGCAGCACTTTTCTCTGTTTCTGAACTGGGTGGGGCCAAGAAGAAGAAAAGGTCTAAATCTGTCTTGGAGCAAAGATCACACACTGTAGGCAGTGCCAGGCAGGGTCGAGTGAGCTGAGGAGAGGAGTAAACCACATCTGCAGGCCTTGGGGACAGAAGCAGGACAGAGGGGTCAGGGGTTCCACCTGCTCGTCTGAAGTCGGAACCCCTGTCCCTGGTTTGTGAGAACCATGGCCAAGGTCCTGAGGAATTCTCTAGGCCATGAACCCTGGACCTCATGCAACCTCTTCCCTACCCCACAGTTGATGACGTGCTGACAGCGTCCCCCCTCCCAGCTGCCCAGAAATTCTCAAACATTCCCTAAGAGGACATCTCTGTCTCCCCTTCCAGTGTCAACACTAACACTTCCTCCGTTTGCTTGTGAAGCCAGCCCGCCCGTTCATCTGGAGGTTCTTAGGCTTCAAAGGGGCTGCACGTTTGTTACATGAAATTATGTTTAAGATACGCATCTCAGTAGTAAATGCATGTGATTCACAATTGTATATAGGGGAATAAACAGATGAGAAGATGCTCTATCTCATTGGTCATCAGAAAAATGCAAAACCACAGTGTGACATATACATGCCCACTGGACGGCTGAAAATAAAAGGATGGTGAGGACACGGAGCGACCAGAACTCGCATAACCATCGGGGGCAGTGTAACATGGTCCCTCACTTTGGGAAATGGTTTGGCCCTTTCTCATAAAGTTAAACATACGACTCAGCACTTCCACTCCTGGGCATCTACCCCCAGGGACGTGAGCAAACGTTCATCAAAAGGTAGGTACAAGAATGTTCCAGCAACACTGTTCTAAGCAGCCCCAAACTGGAAATGACCCAAATGTCCATCAGCACTAGATCAGGGCAATAAATTGTGGTTCATTCACACAATGGAACACTACTGAGAAATCACATCGCTACTAACAATCCTGCGGCTGACTCTCACACACACAGTATCGAGCAACAGATGCCAGCCAGACACACACACACACACACACACACACACACACACACACACGAAACACAACAGTGTGATTGTATATTCTACAAAATTCAAAACCAGGCAAACCTAAGGCTGTGGGAGGCAGGACAGGGTACTTTGAGGGTACTGACTGGGAAGGGCAGGGGGCTTTTGGGCGGCCCGCCACGCTCTGCTTCTCGCCGGGGCAGGCCTGCTTTGTGATGCGTTATCAAGTTGTGCGCTCAGGATTTGGGTTCTTTTCTCGACGTGTGCAATGTGTCCATCAAAGTCAAAAAACGACATAGGAAGGTCTATGTAATTAAAAGCCACAGAACACGGTGGTCCTGCTCCGCGCAGAGCACCACGTCTAATCCTTCTCGACAGTCTTCACCGGTGCCCACCAGGCCCTTGTCACACAGCTGTGCTCCTGCTCTAGACGTATCAGTGGCAGCAGACGACATCTGCTGATGCCCTGTCTGGGCAGGTAAGGATCCTCCTCACTGGTTCCTGCTGCTCTCCCGGGTGACCCCTCTCATCTTACACGTGGCTCTTACAGCTTTCTTTTGTGTTGTATCTGTCACTGACGGGAGCGGGGTGGCGCCTGTCCAAGTACAAGTAAGAGGCTCTGTGGAGTGAGGTGGGTGGTGCAGCTGCCCCAGGGGGCCCTACCTGGCTTCTGGCGCTCCATCGTGCTCTCCTGGCTGGTCAGGCCCCCTGAGGAGGAGTCGCCGCTGGATGTTCCATCGTGGCTGAAGTGGGGGTCGAAAGACAGCAGTGGGTGCGGGGCGGCCGTGTACCTGCGGGGGAGCGAGAGACCAGCACGGGGTGAAGGATCGATGTGTCAAAAACCACCTGAGCCTGAGACTTGCTTGCCAGTGGGTTTTAAATAAACGGGGCTCCGCTGTGGATCGGGGCGGGAAAGCCGTCAGCAGGGCCGAATGAGTAAGCCTGGAAACATGCTATTAACGGGAGGGTCAGGGGTGAGAGTCGCGCCTGGGAAGCCTGCCAGGGAGTTGGTGGTAGCAAGGCGTGCAGGGCAAGGCGTGTCTCTCAGAGAGGGAGGAGGCAGAAGCTACCTGGGCTGACTGTCCCATGTTTAGGCTCCTGTTTCTTGGCTGTGAAACAGGGCGAGCTGCTGTCAGCAGTTACAGCCCCAGGCCTGTCTAGGGGCCCCCTCTCTCTGACCGAGACAGCAGGATGAGGGAGCGTTTGTAGGTGTAGGAGGCCTGGCGTGGGGTAGGCGGGGCTTTGAACCTCACCACTGCCCCCTGCCCAGCCAGGTGCAGGCAATTCCTAGCCCTGAGCCTCAGTTTCCCTCACTGCCAAGAGGTGATCAGAGTAGGTCCTTCTTTGCAGGACTGAATGACACCCCACTGTGCTCAGCACTTAGCCTGGGGCTGACACATGACACAGGTTGCCTTGTGACGACTGACCAACAGGCTAGAACCCTGTGTGTGGCCCTGGGCTGCCGGAGGAAGGCACTGCGGGGGAGAAGTTTCGGTGGCTCAGAGCCCTATTTCGCCCCTGCTAGCTGCCTGATTCGGTCAGCAAGTGCTCACTGATTTGAGCAGCAGTTTTTCCATCTGCAAAATGAGGTAACAGAGTTGTGGAGGGGATGAAATAACAAAGTTACTCCCCCACCTCCCCCAGAGATCCCCCTGGAGGCCAGCTCGGCGCATCACAGGCAAGGGCCAGGATTTAAGGGAGGAGGCGCAGAAGGGTCTCCCTGTGGCCTCACGTCCCAGTGGCTTCTCTACGCCACGGAGTGAATCTTGTAGACAATGCCCCACGTCCATTCCACCTCAGGTCAGAGCCAGTCTGGTAGAAACTCCTCTTCCCTGAGGTTGACTCAGGGACGGGCATGCGGCACAATTTTCGCTAATGACACGTGAGGGGGTGTGAGAGTGACTAAGACTCCCACGACATGTGTCTGGCTCTCCACCTCCAAGCCCGTGGCAGGACCATACTTCCTGGTCCCTTGGGATTGGCTGGATGGGGCCACGTGACCAGTTCTCATCCAAGAGCTGTGAGGGAAGTGACTTGGAGGTGGTGGCTGCTCAGGCAGCCGGGGTCCTGAGAGGTCCCCAGCCAACCAGCGGTGGAACTACAGAGTAGCTGAGAAATAGATCTTTCTCGACTTAAGTCACGGAGACTTTCAGATGTTTGTTACCGAGCATAGCCTGACTGAAATGGGGGAAAAGTCTTGCTCCTAAGAGAGATGACGAGAAAAGATGGCCTCTCTTTGTCCTCCAGATGCTTCTGGGTCCAGACAGAACATCGCAAGCTGCAGCTGTCCTCTTGCGGCCAGCCTGAGGGTGGGAGAGAGGAGGTGGGAGGAACTGGGCCCTTATAATGTTGTCAAGGCGCTGGATCCGTCCTCCCCACTGCCTGCCCTGCCTCCGAGCGTCCTTTTCTGTGAGATAGCAAATGCCCACAATGTTGGAGCCCACCAAATTCGGGTTACTTCAGCCAGAAGGACCCACTGACACAGGCCCTGTACTCTGGGGGAGTTACTGAGCCTCCAGTAACAACGTTGCTATTGCAACCTTCCACCTGGCTTCTGGCATTTATACTTTCACCTTGAGGATCTGGCGGGGAGGAGAGGTGATAAACCGGGAACCCCAACATCCAAAGGAGGAGTCAACTGACTTATCCAGGGTCACCCTGCCAGCTCAAAGCCAGGGCTGTCTCTACAGAGATCACGCTCTACACCCCTAGGTTTCAATGCCCCAGGGACAGCTGAAGGGTGCTCAGGAGGGGCACCGCACTCTCCAAATGCAACTCTACGTACCTGCCAAGAAAAGACATGCCATCCTCCCTTCCCCCAGCCAGGCCTTGCTCTCTAACACCTCCAGGAAAGGAAGACAAAGCCAAAACACAATAAGCACAGAGAGCTCATTCTTACTTTTCTTAATGTCCGAGGGCCCCGTTTCCAGCAGTGTATGGGGCTTTACAAAGGCAACTCTGACTACAAGCAGTCTTCACCTCCCTGGCTGGCTCCACACCTGGCTGGATGCCTGGTCACATGTGGCTCCACCATAGCTGGAGACTGAAGCGCTGGTGTCCTTATTCAGTTTTCCCAAAAAACTGCTATCAAATCCTAAGCGCTAAAGGAAAACGTCAGCAATGGCTGGGATCAGCCAGGGGAAAGTGGCAAGTGTGGGTGGCAGACACTGCTGGCTGCTTCCCCAACGTCAAGTCTCTCTCTCCTCCTCGGTAACAGAATCCCAACTGTATCTGGGCGGCAGCGTGGTCGGTTAACGGACTACATCTCCCAGGCTCCCTTGCGCTTCTGGCCAATGAGATAAAAGTGGAAGCGCCACGTGTGACTTCCAGCCAGGAAAGCTCCGCAGTAGTGTGCCGGGGCCTCTGCCTTGTGGGCTCCTTCAGCCCAAGCAGCCACCGTGGGCCGGGAGCCGCAGGCCAAGTGGCGGACAGCAGCAGGGGGAAGCCGGGGTCCCGACAATGTGGGAGAAAGAAATTATCTTGTCTGAATCTACATTTTGCATCTAAACCGAGCCCTAACGGACAGACTCCCTTTAGCCGCATGTGTTTCACCAGGCGTCACCTCATCTCTCAGCCACTGTCCCCAGTGAAGTCAAGCAACACTATCTAATCGTGTAACTCTTACTAATTAGACTTATATTATTCCCGTGCAAACTGATTGACCTATTTGACCCTTCACTGGGATGCTGAATATGTCCCCTTTGGGGTCAGTGCTATCATCACTGCCCAATTTTGGTCAAACCAATCGGAAACTGGGACGTCTCAGCATCCCACCACGCACAGATCTGGGGACACATCCCTGGCAGCAGAGATGGTCAAATAGCTGTCTTCAGCCTCATCTGAGAAATTTAAAAGTAATTACTCTATCTTTTCTTAGAGGATAAAACTGCTTTAAAGATAAAGGGTTTGGGGTTTTGGTGAGGACCTAACTAGCTGCAGTTTCAGGCCTCTCCAGGCGGAAGCCGGGTGTGCTGACTCCGGGGAGGCCAAGGTCAGGGCTGCCTTCAAGGCAGCAGGGCTGGCTACGGGGTACGGGCTTGAGCTTCCTACTTGGCCACCGGGGAAAGTACTGAGACAGACGTGAGCATGAGCAAGGGCCTCGCCCACGCGGGGGCTCTCGCCTGCTCTGTCAGTCTCCCGCGGTGACGGGTGGAGCAATGACAGATGACATAGCCATTGTCGGCTGCCACTGCAGCAGCCGTCACCGTCTCTGTTCCTGCTGGTGGAGCCCAGATCCTGCTCTGGCAGCCATCCTCTGTCACATGATTTGAGTAAATCCTGACAGTCCTAGGGGTGCGATGTGGCCTTGCCGGGAGTTGGTTCATGGATGGGCCAGTGACCCAGTTCCTTCTCTCTTAAAAACAAAAAAGAAGCTCTTCTTTCTTTTTCTGCAGGGCACTAGTTCTACTTGGGGACACAGAAGCTATCATCGGGTCACCAGTGGAGCCAGGTCCGTGAGGACATCCCTGAGCTGCAGAATTAACCAGCCCTAGGGCTGTCCTACCTCTGGACTTCTGATCATGGGAGATGATAACCCCCCTAACGCTTCATGCCTTCTTGAGTTAGGTTTTCTGTCACTTGCAGTCAAATGCCTGCTAACTCATGTACCACTCTTTATGGAGCTGGCGGAGGAAAAGAAAAGAAAAAACAAAGCCGGCCAGGGAGCCCGACAGACGCGCGTCGGGGCCAGTGCAGCCCCGCAGACTCGCTGGGCCTGGCACACGTTTCCGTCCCAATGCTCTGCACTAAGCTTGGTGGTTTGTTCATCCTGCATGCAAAGGTCGCAAACTCCTGAGGACAGGGATGGCATCCACCTGCCTCCGTACCCAGCACCAGCACAGGCCCTTCACTCGGCAGGAACGGTAACAGCCCTACGGAGGCTCCAGGATGTGACGGGTCAACCGCGCAGTAGGAAAAGGGGAAAGGGCCGAGGCCAAGGCCACTCGAGTAGCCGGGCCTTTTACTGCAGGCTGGTGACCGACTGTGAAAGACGCTCCTAGGGGTTTGGGGCGTGAGGTGCGCTAGGAACACTTCACGGAGCTTGGAACCCGACTGTTGCTGGAGACAGAGAATGCTGAGACGTGGGCTGCAGCGGGCAGGGCCAGGCTCCACCGGCACTGCGGACAGAGAAAGGCAGTCAGGAAAGAGACGAGTCCCAGGAAAAAGGGATATTTTTCCGTTTGCTAATGACGGTGAGCCTGAAACACAAAGCCACAGCTGTCGCATTACTGCTGCGGGTCGGGGCTCTGAAGGGGACCATGCATGTGGCCTTGGCTTGGAGGATGAGCTCCTTTGGGTCCTTTGGGCAGGAGGACAGCTCCAGACTCAGGGCCAGCCCCCGAGAATCACAGGCCTGGGTTCCCATCCTAACTCTGTGGCTTCCTGGCAGAGTGACCTTAGCCAAGTGATTCCCCTTGTTGACCTTTAGCCTCTCCGCTGTAAAATGGGGATAATTAAACCACACACCTTGTGGAGTTGCTGGAAGGACTCACTGAGATGGTGCATATAGATCCACGGAACAGACGAGAGAACCCAGAAATAGTTTCACACAAACATGCCCAGTTCATGTTCCCCCTAAGCAAGGCGATGGAGGGCGGGGGCCTTTTCAATAAACGGTGCTGGAAAATGAAACATCCATAAGCAAAAAAGGGAACATAACCGTTTGAAACCTCTCACCTTAGACAAAAATTAACTTTAAAAAATTAACTCTAAATGGCTCACGGACTTAAACGTAAAACAGTAAAAAAACATGAGAAAGTCTTCAGGACCTAGGACTAGGCAGAGTTCTTAGACAACAGCAAAAACATGATCCATAAAAAAAAACAAAATGATAATTTGGACTGCACTGAAATCAAAACCTTTTGTTCTGTGAAAGATCCTGTGAAGAAGATGAAGAGACGAGCTAAAGACTGGGAGAAAGTATTTGCAATTCACATATCTGACAAAGCACTTGTACACAGAACGTACAAAGAACTCCCAACCACTGAGAAACACTGCATCCGATCAGAAGACGGGCAAAAGCCACGCACAGACAAGTCACTCGAGAGGATGTACAGTTGGCAAATAAGCAATGAAAAGATGCTCAACATCATTAGCTGCTAGAGAAATGCAAACTGAAGCCACAGTGAGCTATCGCTACACACCTATTGGAACAGCTAACGTGAACAACGGTGACAACACCAAATGGCGGTGAGGACTTGAAGAACTGGATCATTCATACGCTGCTGGTGGGAATGCAAAATGGTACAGACACTCTGGAAAACGAATTGGCAATTCCTTTTAAAACTAAAAATGGGCTTACCATACGGTAAGCAATTGTACTCTTGGGCATTTATCCCGGAGAAATGAAAATTTATTTCCATGCAGAAACCTGTATGCCTGAATGTACATGTTTATTGCATGAATATCTGTTATGGCCACAACTTGGAATCTACCCAAATGTCCTCGCACGGGCGAGCGGTTAAACTGTGGGACAGCTAGCACAGAAGACGACTCGCAGCAATAAGGAATCGACTATGAGACTTGCAACAACTTGGATAAACCTCGAGGACATTATGCTGAGTGAAAAAGACAACTTTGAAAGGATATATGCTGTTTGATTCCTTACATATAACATTCATAAAAATAACAATAATCAAAGAGATGCAGGAAGGGCGCGGTGGCTCACGCCTGTAATCCCAGGCCTAGGTGGGAGGATCGCTTGAGCCCAGGAGTTTGAGGTTGCAGTGAGCTGTGATGATATCACTGCACTCTAGCCAGGGTGACAGAGAGAGACTCTGTCTCAAAAAAAAAAAAAAAAAGGAAAGAAGGCAAGTTAAAAAGAGATGCAGAACAGATTGATGGTTGCCAGGCGTAGGAATGGGGAAAGGGGATGGGTGTGGCTATAAAGGGTGGCGTGAGGAGTCTTTGGTGATGGTTACACATGACTATACGTGACAAAACCGCAAAGAGCTACACACACACACACACACACACACACACACACATACACACACGACTGCACGTGTGACTGGTGAATTCTGAATAAGCTCTAAGGCTTGTACCAGTGCCAACTTGCTTTGCTACTGCATTACATCTATACAGATGTTAACAACAGAGCAGGCTGGGTGAAGGGGTCACGGGACCTTCCTGTACATTTTTTCTCAACTTCCTGTGAATCCATAATTATTTCAAAATAAAAAGTTAAGAAAAAATAATAAACGGGGGACAGCAAGACTTTGGGGGAAAAAAAACCCTGCTCCCAACAGTGCTCAGTAACATCATCCCCGCCACCTTTGTTACTGGCTGATCGCCCTGCGCCAACTGCCACTTCCAGCTCAGCCCTTGCTGCCGCCCAGGCGGCCCCACTCCCTGCCTTCCGCGCACACCGGCTTCCTCTCTTCTCCTCCCATGTCCCACACCGTCCTGCTTATCTGTGTCTGTGGCCTCTGCTCTGTCTGGAATGACCTCCCTCCTCTCTGTAGCAAACTCCTAGTAATCTCTCAAAGCTCTGCTTACATGTCACCTCCTCTGGGCAGCCAGCCTAGACCTCCAGGGCTGGGCTGTTCCCTCTTCCCTCCTCCTCTGTTACGGTGCTCGTCACGGTGTGCCTGGTTTCTCAGGTCCCCTCTCCAGCACGGTCAGCAAGCGTTGACAACACAACTCCCTAGCAACTGAGTGTCTCAAATATTCCTCCTGGCACCTACCGCATAGAAGGCTCTTGGGACCCTTTGCTGAATGAAAGCTGAACGGTGGCCATTAGGAGATGAAATAGTGGGTATGTTTCCCCAACTCAACGACAGAGGCTTAGAATCAACGATGGCTTGGTGTCACGGCCTTCAGAGCATGGTCCCTGGACCAGCAGCATCCATGTGGCGCACTTCACCCCAGATCTGCCAGGTCAGAAACTGGGGAGTGAGGCCTAATAATTTGCATTTTAACAAGTCCACCCCTGGGTGACTCCAATGCACGCTCAAGATTGAGAACCACTGGTTTAGTGGGCAGATCCCTGGAGTTAAGGCAGGTGGTTTTATTTAAACGATCCCACTCAGTCCATCCTTTCGTCTAATACGTACCATACTACGCCACGTGTCAGACCTGTGCTGCGTGATGGGAACACAGAGGGGAACTGGAAAGCTCTAGACCTCAGCGAGCACGCTCCTCTCTTACTCCCTCTCTCAGGAACACGTGCACGCGTGCAAACACGCTCTTAACTGGGCTAACAGAATGGACAGTGCTCAAGGTCATGGTCAGGAAATACACAGGGAACGGAGGGCAGAGAAGTAGCACCTCCTTCTCATGCTGGAAGAGCTGCTGGGAAGGCTTCCTGGAGGAGGAGCACTGGAGCCCGAGCTGGCAGATTGCGGCGTGTGGGGTGAGGAGTGTGAAGAATTTCCAGGTTGAGGAAAGAACATGAGCCAGGTCTGAAGTGGAGACAGCCTAGCCGGGAAGCTGGAAGTGGCCAGCGTGGCTGATGTGTGGCACGGCCCAAGACTCACAAGGTGTGTGGGGGATTGGTGGCCACGGGGAGGGGCTGCGGCTGTTCTGAGGGTTCCAGGAGTCGTGGGAGGGTTGGGAGTAGGGGACAGACACAGCCAGATATAGAAAGATCCCCTTGGCTGCTGAGTGGAGGGTGGACCAGAGGTGGTGAGATGAAGCCCACGGGGTGGCCGGGGCAAGGCAGCAGGGAGAGGAGGAGGGCGGGTGACAGATGTGCAGGAGGCTGGATGGATGGGTCACAGCAGGGGGAAGGGACACATGCAGGATGACACCCACAGCTCTGCAGCTCTGGCCTGAGGATGGGGGACTAGCAGGCTGCCCCTGAGACAGGGACTGGAGGGAGGAAGGACGTAAGGCCCCGGGGCTGAAGGCACCAGGGAATGAGCTCAGCTGGAGCCAGGTCCTGCAGGGCCTTGAATGCCCAGCTACAGAGTCTGGGTTTATTCGGAGGGCGCAGGGAAGCCATGGAAGATTTGGGGTGATCTCTCAGGCTGCCAGGTTGGGGACGGCTCCAAGGGGGCAGACAGAAGCCGAAAGATCACAAAGGCTGGATGATGCCGATGGTCTGGCTTAGGGCTGGGGCCAGAGGCAGCTGGATGAGCGGCCGTGCCAGACGGCGGTCTCGCTCAAACCAGTGATGCAGGCGTCAAGAAAATGGCCAAACGGTCAAAATTCTGCTGCGAGGAAAGCCAAGGTTGAGTCCCACCCAGCCCAGTTCAGCCCCCCGCCTTTTTTTTTCACGTCATCCGGGTACTGTGGAGATGTCCTGACAGGGTGTGAGGGAGGCACATCTCACATATGAGCACGAAAACCCAACCGTCAGGCTTATGATCTACGAAAGGAACGGCCCTGAATTTTAACATGAGACATAGCCGACCCCCTGGGGGGTCCTCCGATGACCTTCAGGGCTCCAGAAACCCCACAAAAGGGCAAATACAGTTCTGTGGGGGGCTGCACTTCCCGGGAAGAAGCATCCACAGCTGTCAGCAGGTCCCTTAATTTGAAAAGAACGAAGAGATTCTGACCTTTCTGGGGACGGCTTGTATCTCGCGTAGGTGGCCGAGCCGGGGGTGGAGAAGCTCCCAGAAGGCTGCCGGTAGGGAGGGACTCTGTCGGCCCCTGCTGGTGATGCTGTGTAAGGGGTTTCTGGGAAGCTGACAGGCCTGAAATGACAGACAGGACAGGAAGGGGACAGGGGCTGAACGGGAGGATGGAAAGACAGGCCCAGCCTCATCCCCTCTGCTGTCGCCGCTCTGGATGGAGAGACAGACGCTGAGCACAGGGCGGTGGGAAGCCAGGACACCCCGTGTCCCCTCTTCCAGGTTCCACTGCTGCCCTCGATCCCCAGTTTCTGCAGTGTGACGGGGGCTGCCAGAGATGGTTCTTGCCCCTCTCCTAGGATGAGAC
This sequence comes from Propithecus coquereli, assembly GCF_000956105.1. NCBI lineage: Eukaryota > Metazoa > Chordata > Mammalia > Primates > Indriidae > Propithecus > Propithecus coquereli. Next base: position 2,394,304 of record NW_012151174.1, read on the forward strand.
ATTTTTCTGCAAATTGGATTTATTCATTTTTGGGAAAATTTTCTTTATTTTTTTAATATATAACATATTCAAAAGCATATCTGTAAGTTAAGTTATATTTGTCATCATAATAAAAGAAACTCCCTGAAGCTGTCGCCCAACCCCAGGCCGGGCACAGGGGCAACAACCTCCACCTGTGCGCTCCCCCACATTTCCCTGACCCCCCCAGAAGGAATCACTGTCCTACATTTTGTGTTTAGCAGTCTCTTTCCCTTTTAAAAAAACAGAGTGAGCTCCCCAGCACTGGGCCCTTGAACGGGGGCCGCAGTGACACTCTAGGGGAGGGAGGCAGGGAGACACAGGGACAAGCAGGAGGGCAGAGGTGAGGAAGAGGATGGAGGAAAACGGGAGGAGACAGAAGGCCGAGAGCAGGAGAGGGGGAGCGGAGGGGGGGCTGGGGCGCCCCTCGGTGGGTCCTTACCTCTTGCTGTGCAGTGGCTGGGGCTCCCGGAAGGGGACCATGGGGGCCTGCTTTGGGGGCCGGCTCAGGGACTGGGCATGGCCAGGGGTGGCCGGCGTGGCCCACTTGGAGGCTGGCAGAGAGTTATGGGATGCGGGCCCGCTCCACTGCCAGGGAGCGTTGCTGCGGTAGGGGGGCCGGCCCCCGGGTGGGACGGTGTCCTGCTCGCTCTTGGGCTCCGAGGTATTCATGTCATAGGTCTCTGGCCACCCCCTGGGAAGAAAAACTTAGTTACTCAGAAAGGCCCCGGCTCACCGGCACGTGCGCCTGCTGCCGGGGCTGAGTCTTCCTGGCCAAATGCAAGCCATAATGGCCTATTTAAAAAATCGAGTGGATCCCCTTTAAATTGGTCTGAAACTTACCAGCTCAGAGTCCTCAACCAGGACAGGGCCCAACTCAGGGGCTCTGATTGCCAGGCCCTTCCTACGTCATCTCCTCCCCCCTCCTCCCCCTTCCACCTGACCCCGGCCTCAAGTCCGCCAGTGCCCTCCGCGGACCGCTCGGCCCCCCTTGGCTGTACTTGGGGCCAAAAAGACGGATGCCCTTAGAATCAAAGGACAGTATCTGCCTTGTTCCAAAGAATCTCAAAGGCAGCTGGAAGAGGAGCAGGTGACCTACTTTGCAGGGTGGTTAAAAAAAAAAAAAAAGCCACGAAATCCAGAACCTTGAAATAGATGCAGAGCGGCCCTGACTGCCCCCGGTCAGGCTGGCACATACGTCGCAGTGCTCCCGGCCCGGGAGATCCGCGGGAGGGGGCTCTGAGCCCCGGGAGGGGCCCGTGCTCACAGAATCTACCGCCCCGCAGCTGTGAGAGCTGAGCTTTGGGGAGCCCTCAGCCTGGAAGCTCTCATGGCCCCCCGAGCCAATCCTCTAGGCGCTCCTGAGATCCCTGGAGCCCAGGGAACTTCCACTGCCACCCAGCAAAGCATCTGGTGAACTCGGTGGCCCAGAGGCTGCTATGTCCCCCAAAGTCATGTGTTGGAAAGTTAACCCCCAGTGCAACTGCTGGGAGGTGAGGCCTAACGGGACGTATTCCGGGTGAAGCCTCACGCGTGGACTAACGCCGTTACAAAAAGGGCCTGCGGGAGCGGGTTCTCTTTCTCTTCTGCTCTCTGACACGGGAGGTCGCAGCACTCGAGGCACCATCTTGGAAGCGGAGAGTTCAGGCCTTAACCCGCCAATGCCTTGATCTTGGACCTCCAGCTTCCAGAACTGTGAGAAATACATGGCTGCTCTTTGTACATTACCTAGTTTCAGGTATTGTGTTATGGCGGCACAAACAGACTAAGACAGAGGCTGTGGGCCCAGGACACGGCTGGTAGGGAGTCATCGAAAGGTGGACCAAGGACGTGCTCTGGTGCCGGGGCCCAACATACCGTGCCCCTCAGTGGCATCATGGTTGGAGGTGACCCTCAGCAATTCCTTCCTGCCGTCTGGGTAGGTGCCAATGTCTCACCAGGCACCAGGTGAGGAACAGAGCCTGTGACTGTGCCAGGCCCAGGCAGAGGTGGAGGAAGGTGCCATCACCACCCCCAGGCAGCGCGCATCTGCCGTTCCTGCCGGCCTGGCTTCTACACCCCCTTCTCTGGTAACAGGTCTGTGTGCTCAGGGCGGGGCTCGCCCCACTTCTTGGCTCCAGGTGTGAGCATGTGACCCGGCCTGACCCATCAGAAACTTGTCTCCTCCTGGACACAATGACTAGCACAGGACTGCAAATGCCCTGAGCAGGGCCAATCAGAGCCAGCGAGGAACCGTTCCTGGAACTACTGGGGGAAAAGATCTATTTCCGCGGAAGCTGCTAAGCTAGGGTGGGACCTAAGTCCAGGGCTGTGTGTGGGGCTCATCTTTATCACCAAGAAGTGGGAGACCTCCCGAGAATGGCAGCAGCACAGAAGAGGAGACACATGATGAGACTCCTGACAACGGTGTCTGAGCCCCTGGATAGCGCCGTGCCTCACCTTCCCTCTCCTAGTCTTGTCAGGCGCCTGAGCCAGCGAAGACTCTTTTGCTCCACCATGTTTGAGTTTGTTCCGTTGCTGGTACCCAGAGTCCTGATCAGTATATCACATTTTAGGGATAAGTTGATTGATGCACAGAGAAGTTAAATAACTAGTCCAAGGTCACACAGCTAGTAAGAGGTCGAAACTGGATTTAAATAAAATGAGTTGACTCCGAAGCCCCCAACTTTAACCACCATGCGCAATGGCTCACTGTGCAGTGGTTTGGGAGCCAGTAGGTAGATATCTTGGGTCCTTGCCCTTTTCCCTCGTTACTGACAGCTTCACCTTGGGACAGAAGCCCCTGGACGTGACTTTAAAGAGGGAAAAACAGCTGGGTACGGTGGTGCGTGCCTGTAGTCCCAGTTACTCAGAGGATTGAGGCAGAAGGATCATTTGAGTCCAGGAGTTCAAGACCAGACTGGGCAACATAGTGAGGTCCTGTCTCTTAAAACAAAAAAGGAGGGAACCAATACTCAATCACTCTGAAGGCAGCACAGAGCCATAGAAAGCCAGAGCTCCTAGGCCAGATGTCTGGTTCAGATCCCAGCCCCGTTACCCGCCGTGTGGTTCTGGGGGTGAGGGATTTCCTTCTCAGAGCCTCAGTTTCCTAATCTGTAAGATGGAGCTGGCCGTGGGCATTCTATGAGCATGAGCAGAGAGTCTGCGCATGCCAAATGTTTAAGAAATCGGAGCTGGCGCCGTTGCTCTCTCCAGCTGATTCTATGGATTGTCTACCCAGCCCTCCCACAAGCTCAGAAGCTGAAGCCTCCCTTCCACTTTCCGAAATCCACCCGCACCACCTGGGGGCTCTGGAAAGAACTGCTCCCCAGCTCCTCTTCTCCGGCTTCCCCTGGTGATCTGAAAATCACCAGCATTGAGATCACCCTGAGTACTCAGCAAAAATGCAGATTCCTGGGCCCAGCCTCAGCTCATGGGGATCAGAATCCCCCTTGAGGCCGGACCCAGGAATCTGCACTGTACCGAGCAGCCCATGCTGACACCGACACACGTCTGAGAAGCCTCACTGCACTGATTTAACTTCTGAATGGTTTCTAAAGATGAAAGCGGGGTAAAAGGGCATCCCTGACTCCTGTCCTCATCCCCGTTTCGCCCACCAGAGGCAACCATTGCTCCTCATTTTTTGCGTATTCTTTTGGAAATACCCTATGCAGGTGAGCCACCATTACTTAAAACAGTAATAAAAAGAACAGCACACTATACCCCTGTATAGCATCTTGCTTTCCCCCCAATTAATATATCATACCATGCACTCTCAGCAAAACACATTCCCTTCACTTTCTTGAAACAATTGATTAATATTGCAACACCCGGATGATCTGGGATTTACGCAGCCAGTTCCCTATAGATAGGTATTTAGGCTGATTTTAGTCTTCTGCCTACACCAAAGGTATTCATCAATATTCCGTCCCAAGCTGCTGGCTCATATGGGGGTGGTGTCTGGGGGGAACGCCCCCCAGCTCTGAGCACTTTCCCGCCCTGCCTCCTTTCCTTGAGTCCCGACAGCCCAAGGTCCTGGTGACAGGATGTCCTCCCAGCTGTGTGGCCCAGCCCAGGGCAGTGTGCCAGGGGCATGGGAGGATGACCCCTTGCACTGTCCCCCGTGTCTGAAGAGCATGGGGTTGGGACAAATGCCATGAAGCCAGGCTGGTGGCAGCAAGGGCACCTCTGCCCCTACCCCGTGTCCTCCCCTTAGGGCTCACTGCGACAGACATTGGAGCCCGGAGCCATGGTTGCACCGAGAGGCTGGAGGGACTCCAGAGCCGGGGTTATCAGCTCTGCAAATGAGGTCAGCTAGACACCTCTGCACTTGAAGAGCAACAAAAACCACCCAAGTCTCAACCCACACCTGCCCCTGCAAACAGGAGATCCTGTTTCAGTAGGCGCCTTGTAAACAGAGCAGGATGTAAGTCTTCCTCCTAAACAGGGCAGGCAGCAGAACTCGTCTGTCTGGTTGCACCCTCCCTGGCCTTGTCTCCCCAGAGCCAGAGAACTGCGGACTTTCGCGTCAGTTTGTCCCTACCTGCGTGTTTGGGGATCCCCTTGCGGCCTCTAGCACACTTCCCGAGTTTTGGAGAATCATCCCACAGGCGAGGTGGCCCATCATGCGCACTGTGAGAGCGTGTGCAGAGCAAAGCAGAGGGATCCTGTCCCTGCCTGAGGAGCGTGACTGCCAGGGAACTCGCCTGTGGGGTTACCGGGGCTCCACTTGCCCTGCAGAGATCAGAGCGGGTGTGGCTGGGCCTCGGTGGTGCAGAGGTGGAAAAAGGCTCGGGAAGAAGGCTGGGAGCAGGGGACACCTGGGGCTTAGTGGAGTCCTGAGGCTGAGCGACGGGGGTGTGGGCAGGGTGGCCGAGCCCTTGGCTTCAGGGTTTGGGCCTGCCCAGCACTGTACCCCACCACGTTGAGAGCACGCACGACTCAGGAAGGTACGGATGGAGCCTCACACTCATGTGCCCGTAGCTCTCGAGGCTTTCAGAGGTGACAGGGTATAATGGGGACAGGCAATCCTGGATTTGAGTTTTGCTTTGCCACTTACTCTGCACCAGCGACTTGTCTACTCTGGGCTTCGGTTTTCTTATCTGTAAAGTGGGGATCGTGTGAGCCCAGTGAGGTGATACGTGACTACAGCTCTCAGTGTCACTCCATCTGATGTCCTTCTCTTGGCTCCTTCTGCTCCAGTCACACAGATGCAAAGCCCCACTTTCTGATCTGTTAACGAGCTGCGGGACTTTGTTCTCACCTGCAGGCCCTCCCTGCCCTCGCTGCCCAATGTTAGCTTGGTGCCCTTTATCTGCCTCACAACCAGTAACTCAGAGCTTGTGTCTCTAGAGCCTCCTAGAGGGGCCCAGAACAGTGCTAGGTGCTTTACGAGTCTTATCTCCAACTTCACAACCACCTTTGCGGAAAGGCTCTGTTGTCTTCACTTTATGAATGGAGAAACTGAGGCACGGGGGTGAGGCCACTTGCCTAGGGTCACAGGTAATACAGGGAAGAGCTGGGATTCGAACCAAGGCGCCCTCACTGCAGAGCCTGCCTTCCCCACGACGCTCCATTGCCCCCCCATTTGAAATAATCTTGTTTACTTGTTTACTGTTTGCCTCCCCTGACCCATCATCACCTGCAGTAGGGCCAGGGCCTTGGTGTCCTCTGTGTCACTGTGTTCCAGAGCTTGGAACATCGTGATTCTCTCTCTCATTGGTCACCTTTGGCGATTGCTAGGGGACTGACTCATTCTGAAAACTGAATTTATCCTGCCTTCCCTGTATGAATTATACCTCAGAGTAACCCAACAGCGACCGAAGGAAAGTTCTTTTTAGAAGAATTCCAGCCAACAAATGAAGAAGGGATGATAGAATTGAGACATCACTCCTCTGTGACCCGTAATGACACAACGGATCAAGGCAGAGCCCACAGATAGCTGCTACGCTGGCGCAGGATGTATAACAGGTCAGGCTGCTGCCGTCTGGACCCTCTGCTTGCCCTCAGCGTCCCTCACAGAGGGACACCGGACACACAATGCCTCCTCCAAGATGCACACCTAGAAGCGTTGTGGCTGAAGGACACTCGAGTGGAACCTGATCCAGCTTCCATCTCTAACTCTAGTTGACAGAAAATACCTGTGTTGGAGGAACAGGTGACAGGACGCCATGGGAGGCTAAAGTCAGGAAGTGGGAAAGTCTAAGGACAAATGACCTGGTTTCTTTCCAAACTAAACTGCAAGGAAAAAAGAAAAAAAAGATGGAAGGGCAGATCACAGATTCAAAGGACCCGAAGACCCACATAGGCCAAATGCAACAGGAGGACTCTGATTAACAAAATCACTGTTTTTAAGGAACAGTTGATATTAAGGAATTGCCGTTACGCTTGTTACGTGTAATAAGAAAAAAAGGTCCCTATTGTGTAGGCATACAGTCCAAGGTCTGGGATCGTTTCTGATAATCCAAGGCGCAGGGGCAGGGGAAGAGGATATAGAAATGTAAGATCAAAAAACAAAAACTGGTCACATGTTGACGCATGTTCAAACTGGGGGCTCAGTATTCTTGCATTATATTTGTGATGTTCCATTAAAAACTGAAAGACAAGAAACAAGTCCTCCATGGCTTCCCACTGCACTTAGAATAAAACCCAAGCTGCTTCCGTGGCCCAGAGAGGCCCCCACAGTCTCCCCATCACTCTCTGTCCTTTGCTCCCAGCTGTCCCCCTGCTCACGCTGCTCCGGCCGCACAGGTCTCCCCATACCCCAGGAACACGCGACGCCGTGCACGCGTGGGAGACTGTGCCCTGGCCAGCTCCGTCTGGAGCCTGTTTGGCCAGAAAATCGCATGGCTGTCTCCACCATGGGGCCTCCGCTGCCCAGCTCATAAGCCGCTCTCCCATCGCGCTGCAGCCCCTTGGTTCACCTGCTTTCATTTCCTTCTTAGAACTTCTCACCCCCAATCCCGTATCATGAGTCCACCAGGCTCTGCCTTTAGGGGTGGCCGCCCTTACCTCCGGGGCGTGCCGTCGTCGAAAGGCGGGATGATGACCACCTTCACAGTGACAGAGGTACGCAGCAGATCGATCATCTGGTCGTGGGTCAATGTGACCACAGCCACCTTGCAGATCTCCACCAGCCGGCTGCCCTGCCGGAGGCCAGCCTGCCAGGCGAACCCATAGTCCTCCACCTCGGCCACCGTCCCGTCGTACTTCACGTGGAAGCCCAGCTGCCCGAGCCCGTTCCGCCGCAGGGTCATGTCCACCGTCTCCCAGCCGTTGGTCATCACCTGCAAGCAAAGGCACGGTCACCTAAACAGAAGCTGTTGGGTCAGCTCTTCTGAAGACCCCTGGGGTCAGGTTCCCCACTTTGAAGCAGTCACTGTTGTGCCCAAAGGGTTTGGCAGTGGGTTATGCGTGTCCGTGCCCATGACCAATCAGGCCACACCAGCCCTCAGAGTCCCGGCTGTTCCCACAGGGAGGGGCCAACCTTCCACAGAGGCCCGGAAAGAGTGTCTGCAGGTAACAGCTCAGCACGCGCTGGCTCGGCAAGGACTGCCCGCTGCGATCCACTACCCGTTTTCCCGCTCTTCCTTTTAGTGATTAGACCCCCACCACGAAACACGGTTTCAAGGGCACACGGCCACCTAGTTGGGGACCACATTTCTTAGCTTCCTTTGCAGCTGGGTACACACATATGACTCAGTTTTGGCCAACAGGATACGAATTGATGGAACTTCTAACTCATGTTCTTAAAAATAAAATTGCTGCCCTCCACACTCACATCTCCTCCCTTCCTGCAGGCAGAACGTGGCCATGGAGTGACTCAGTCCGACCTTGCGGAAGGACGGTTCTTGCCTCCATACAAGCGAACAGGGAGACACGAGCTTGAGCCCCCGAGCTGTCCCTGCCAGCCGTGGGCAGCCTGGTGCTAACTGAGAGCGTGAACTCCCGTCTCCTTTCCGCTCCTGGATCTCAGTCTGTTGTAGCAGCTCAGTCCGTAACGACCTACCGCAGCTGCTCTGGATCATTCTATGAGGAAGAGAGAGCCACTCTGTCTCTTCGTGTCCTGAAACTTCTGTCTCCATTGCTTTTGTAGCAAATCGAAGGAAGTCCCGCATGAGGAGAACCAGTCCTGATACTGACAAGGTTCCAGAAGGGACAAAAAGGGCAGAGGGAGCAGCTTATGACACCAAACACAAAAACCAATTCAAAAACGCCTCTGCTGTCTTATGCAGCCACACGGCCCAGGGCCCCCTTGTCCAAGCTGATTCTCCTGGGGGCGGATCTGTGCGCCAGGTATTGGTTAAGCCCCTTATATGCCCAATTTCACTGCTTTCTCACTTAGGAGGTAGGTACAACTAAATTTGCTCATTTTACAGATGGGGAAACTGAGGGTAATGTCACTTGCCCAGGGTCATAAAGCAGATGACTCTTAACCTTTGCTTTTAGCCACTCTGTTGAACTGCCTGCTGCTATGCTGTCCCCCTGGCCACTTTTCTCTTTTACTGAGTTCATTAATTTTATTTAAAAATCAGGGCTGGGCACAGTGGCTCATGCTTATAACTCCAGCACTTTGGGAGGCCTGAGCACGAGCAAGATCCCGTTTCTACAAAAAATAAAAAATTTAGCTCGGTGTGGTGGCGCACCTGTGGTCCCAGCTACTTGGGAGGCTGAGGCAGGAGGATCGCTTGAGCCCAGGAGCTTGAGGCTACAGTGAGCTATGACCGGGCCACTGCACTCCAGCCTGGGCGGGAGAGTAAGACTCTCTAAAAAAAATTTAAAAAATAAAAATAAGTAAAAGTAAGCCCCCTCGCCACCCCATTCTTCACCAGGATGATTCCTGCTTATTGTCCTAGTCTCAGTTTAAAACTCGTTTCCTCAGCGAGGCGCTCCGCAGCCCCTGGCCTGGCTCCGCAGCGTGGGTGCCGGTGGGTAACGTGGATAGGAGACGTGGGCTGGTGAGCACCTCGGTGGAGTGGTGAACTCGGGCCCCATCTAGAGGGAGCACCCATCACCCTACTTCAGCACGCCACGGCCCTGTGCAAAGGTGGGCCCAGCGTAGCCACATTCCCCTGATTTTTCAAGAGAAGTCAGGAAGCCAGATTCACGTGAAATCCCCTGGATATTAAGCTTGGTGACCAAATCCGTCTGGGGACTGTATCCAACCCACGGATTCGAGACCTTCTCCTTGTCCAATCTAGGTCCCTGGGACAGGCTCTCCTGGCATCCTCAACACCCCCCTTTTTAAGCTCTTGGCACCTGCAATTGCTTGTTCAATACCTGCCCCGGGTGGGAGCCCCAGGAAGGCCGGCCTGGGCCCATTATGGTCACTGCTGTGTCCCAGCACTGCCCAGTCCCGGGCCAGACACATAAGAAAACTCGTTCAATTAACAAACGTTATGATGCCATTAGTTCAGGACGGCTGGGGTGGTCAAGTCAGCCTGCCCGGGTTTGAACCCCTGCTCTGCCAGGGGAGGGCGAGGAATCCTCACCCTGGAGGGCTTCCCGAGGAAGACAGATTCCCTGACATGAGTCACTTAAGCTGGGCCTGCCCCTTCACAGGAGATGGCTTATGTCATCGTTTCCTGTCCACCGCTCCTCGGCAGGCTTTAGGGTGTTGAGGCTGGGGGTGGGGGGATGGCTTTGGAAATGTGCTCTAAAGGGACTGCGCGAACAGTAGGCACGGGGGTGGGTGTGGGACAGAGGGGACGTGGGTAAAACATGTAACCTGGCACTGGGCCTGGCATGGTCCCTGCTCAAGAAACGCCAGCTGCCGTCAGGACTTTGAGCGATGGAACAGCCTAATGTTTAAGAACCTAGGCTCTTAACTCACTCTGGGCCTCAGTTTCTGCATTTGAGAAGTGAGGATGACAATGGTATCTGCCTCGTTGGCTTCGCGAAGAAGAAATGCAAAGCCACGCAAAGCACTGAGCAGGGTCTGCCCCACAGTTGGCCCTCCCCAAACGCCAGCTACTGCTGTCGCTACAGGAGAGCACACATTCGTGCACGCACTCGGCTCACACTCGCTGAGTGTCCGCGGCGTATCAGATGCTGGCCTAGGTGCTGAGGACACAGCAGGGAGCAAATACACAAAAACGTGGCAGATGACGGCAAAGCAGGCTAAGTGGTGGAATATGCTCAGGGCCATCGGGAAGGGGCTTTGCAATCTTAGATCATGGGGCCTCACTGACAAGGTGACACGTGGCCAAAGGCCTGCAAGAAAGGAGGGAGGGAGCCACGTGGGGATCAGGGAAAGTGATCTGGAGAGAAGGCACAGGAAGTGCAAAGGCCCTGGGCTGGGCGCCTATCTAGCACACCCGAGAAACGGCAGAGGCCCATGTGGCTGGGGCAGAGAGTACGACAGGGAGACAAGGTCAGAGACGTCGACAGGGAGACAAGGTCAGAGACGTCAACCGGGAGCCAAATCATACGAGGTCTCCTGGGCCACCCAAGGGCTGTGCCTTTTACCTAGAGTGAGCTGAGGGTTGGGAGCAGAGCGGTGACCCGATCAGATCCCTCTGACCACCACGCTGAGAGGAGGTGACAGGGAAGCAAGGGTAGAGGAGAAGGAGACCAGGGAAGAGGCTACTGCTAGTCTGGGACAGATGAGGGTGGCTGCTGCCAGGGTGGAGGCCATGGAAGGGGAAGCAGCAGCGGGCACCGGCCTACTGAGGCAGAGCTGACGGACGTGGGCACGAGAGGGAGCCCAGGCTGACGCCGAGGCATCTGATGTCAGCAAACGGAGGGACGGACTTCGCCTTTCCCGACACAGGAAGACTCTGAGAGGGGTAGGAGGAACACCAGGAGTTTGCTCTCGGACATGGTAAGTTTCAGGGGTTGCTCAGACACCTGGGTGGAGACGCTGAGTAAGCAGTTAGAGACCAGGCTTGAGTTTGGGCACAGGCAGGTTTCAGAGTCAGAGAATCCTGGATTCAGACCCCAGTTCTGCCACATGCTGGCTAAATGACCTTATGTGAGTGTCTACATCTCTCTGAGCCTCAGTTTCCTCATCTGACTGGTGGGGACAAGAACAGGACCTAGGCTTCATGGGGTGGATGTGAAAATTATGTGAGACCATGCATGTAAAATGCTTAGTACAGAGTAAGGGTTTGATAAACTCACTTGACAAACCAACTAATGAGCGATTACTGAACACCTACTACGTGTCGGCCCTGTTCTAGGCACAGCAGACAAGCAAGTGACTAAAACAGATGGAGGCCCTGGTTCCCAGACCTCACCTCCTAACAGGGAATCGAAACACCAACTATTGTTCCCTGCAGTGGCACAAACTTTGGAGTTAGGACAGCTGACAGCAGGTCTTTACCAATCCATCCTGAACTTAATGACAGAGCGCCAAGGCCTAAGAGGGTGAGGACAGTCACCAGTCACAGCAGCACAGGGAGGTCACAGCCAACCAAGTCAGACAAGCCTGTCTGGGCAACATAACTCATCTAATCCTTAAAACCTGGACATGATACAGGATGATTCTTGTTCCCATTTTTCAGATGGGGAAACCGAGTCACTAAGAAGCTAAATAACTTGGCTCAAGGTCACACAGCTGGTAAGTGGCAATGCCAGGACTTGAAACCAGGCTTTTTGATTCCAGAGCCTGTGTTTTGTTTTGTTTTGTTTTTCTGAGACAGAGTCTCATTCTGTAACTCAGGCTAGAGGGCAACGGCATGATCACAGCTCACAGCAACCTCAAATTCCTGGGCTCAAGTGATCCTCCTGCCTCAGCCTCCTGAGGAGCTGGGACTACAGGTGTGCACCATGACACCCAGCTACATTTTCTATTTTTAGTAGAGACGGGGTCTCGCTCTTGCTCAGGCTGGTCTCGAAATCCTGACCTCGAGCAATCCTCCTGCTTCTGCCTCCCAGAGTGCTAGGATTACAGGCGTGAGCCACCGCGCTCAGCCCAGAACATGTGCTCTTAACTCCTGTGTTATACATGCCTTGTCTACTTAGCATGTGTGACATGTCATTCTGCTAAACCCACTGCACAGGCCAGCACTGACCACAGTGTTCCTTCTCGCAGAGCTTAGATGTGACCTAAGTACTTCTCAGCGCAGTGCTTTAGGCAGATATTACCAACTAAGTTGTCATCAATCTGCCACTCTTGATTTGGTCAATGGTCTGAGCTGTTCACCAGGAGTTTAGGTGATTGTGAGTTTTTGTCGTTTAATAGGGCAATTTAAACCACTCACATTTATTGTGATTACTAACATGTAACTTATTCCTGCCATATAATTTTACCTTTGTTTTGTTTCTTTTACCATGGTTTCTCGTATTTTTTTCTCCTGCTGCCTCTCCCCTATCCTTTAATGGTCTGGAATCTTTACATTATATTTTAATTCTTCTGGAAAGTGCTCTTCCTCTTAATTTTTAACATAAGCTTAAACTTACATTTTCTACCAACCTCTAGGATTAATGTCTCTTGTCCTTCCCCAGTGAGGCCTGGAGAGCCTCGGATTCCGGCCCCAAACCTTCCCCAGAAAGAACCCCTGCTGCAGGACCTGCTAGATCTCTAGCGTGTAAGTGACCATCCCGATTCTCTTGAGGCCAGTTAGTGTCTTAGCCTAACTGACTGGTAGGGGAAGTGGCTCCTAAGGCCAAAACCACGCGCCACTGCCTGGCCTCTCTCTTACCTTCAGTCTCTGCACGATCTCCCTGATGTCCTCCACAGAGCCCTCTGTGGCCTGGAGGAAGATGTGGTCCCCTCGCCCATAGAAGATTTTGAGTGTCGAGGCGTCGGGGGTCCAGCCAATGACATCCCCGCAGTAGCAGTTGAACACCACCTCCTTGGTGCGCAGGTCCAGGAGCACCACGAACTCATTGGAAATGCCCAAGATGCAGTCGATCTCTACCCCCTGGGCGTAGTCCTGAGCCGCCACCCTCCAGGCGATGGCCCCCGAGCTGTGCTGCTCGGCGCCTGCCCGTGCTTTCGTCTTCTCCTTCTTCTTGGAGGTCAGGGAGATGAGGTTGAACTTGCCAGTGGAGTCGATGGGTGTGTTGGAGACACAGTTTTCAGCCAGGTCCTTGAGGTACTCCTGGCGGGTCCTGGTGGCCATGGTGTGGAACTTGTCAGACTTGTGCGCGGCGTTCTCCGCATTAATCACCTTGGCCAGCAAGAAGTCTCTGAAGACGTCGGATTTGCGGAATGTGGTTCCACTGGGGATGGGAGGCCCGAAAGGAGGAGCGTCTTTGGATCGGGTCACAGCCATGCTGAGGAGGGAGAGATCACTTAGACGGTGGGAAGAAACACACTAAGACTCTTTAGAAAGAAAACATTGGATCAAAAATAGGAGTTTCCTTTTTAAGAAGGAAAGTCCATGTCTAATTAGTAAGTTGCTGGCTAACTAGGTTAGAAATTTAATAAAAAGTCTTGGGGTGAGGGAGATCTGCTTCTTGCTGGGTCCCTGAGGGATGCAGGTACTGGTGGTGACAATATTTACAGACCACTGTGGCTGCCTCATGAAGGGACTAAAGAAGAACAACACGTACAGGAGACCAGTACTGAGCAGCCGTGCGACCCCGGCCCAGCAGGCCAGACCCCTCGCTCTCCATCTCCTGTATGGCCCAGGAGTGCATACGGCCAGGGACCACCCTGGGTTTAGTGGATTTCCGCAGGTCCTCAATACTGACTGAAGCAATGATTTAAACTGGGACAGACCCAGAAGAAACAATTCCTACCAAAGTGCAGTAGGTGTACTAGAAAGAGGCATCTCCCAGAGCATTCTTCAAGGAATGCCACACAGACCAGGCAAGTTTTCTCCTCTGAGGAGTCCTGTGGGCCTGGCTTTGCCCAGGTGGGGGATGGATGAGATGGCCTCAGGGTCCCTCAACTCTAATGAACAGGCAGGCAGACTGTGCTCTGCAGATGCGAAGAGCTTTGCAACTTCTTCATTCAGCACTCGGCTGTTTATAGTGACAGATTTTGGCTTTTCTCATAGTCCTGATTCATAATTTTACGAATCATGAAATTGCAAACTGCTGAAGGTTTTTGGGCAATCAGAACAGCTGGTCCCTCGCTTCCCGGCAGGAGGGACCAGGTTTTTACAGTCCACAGGCAGCAGGAGGACACTGATGGGCTGACTTGAAACAGCAAAGGATGACGACTCTTTGCACAACCAGGAGACGGTGTGACCACCAGGTCGCCTGATCACTGTGGCTCGGTGAGTATTTGTAGAACACTCATAATTATTTATTCAACAGTTATTTTCTCAGCGCCTGCCATGTTTGGGCCAGGCAACTGTCCCCCCAGCAAAGGTGTCTCTGGGGCCCGCTATGTGCCATGAAGGATACAGGAAGGTAAATGTGACGGGGGTTACCCTCAAGGGAGACAAGGGCCACATCATCAAGCTGTTTCTATGTGTGTGTGATGAGCGCTGGGACAGAAACGTGTCTGGCGACAGCACACAGAAAGGGTAACGAACCACTGGAGGATGTCAGGGCATCCGAGTTCAACCTTGAAGGACAGTTAGAAATTTGAGGGGCAGCCTGGGAGCCCGGTGGAGGGGCAGGAGGTCATCGCGAGATCTGTGGCCGGGCTCCCTGCACGGGGTGGACACGGGGCCGGGTCTGTCCTGAGAGCAGCTGCCCGTGGGGAAGGAGGGATGGGGAGGGGAGGGGGTGGCTGAGGGGCAGCATTGGTTGTCTGTCTAACATTTTCTTTCTTTAAAAATACAGGAAAGAGGGAGAGCTGAAGTAAATAAGGCAAAATGTTAACATCTGTTAAATCTGGTGGTGGGCACATGGGTGTCTGTTAC
>NW_012151174.1:2409370-2418228 GCF_000956105.1 Propithecus coquereli
GGCCAAGGAGCAACACACCTTTAAACCTTGGCATCATCCAAGGTCCTGAGCCCACACAGAGCCCGAGGCGCAGGCACTCTGCAGCTTTCGCTGTGTGTCCTGGGAACAAATGGGCTGGGAGGAGAGGGGTCTCAGGCCTGGGGATGTGCCGCACGGAGGCCCTGCCACGCAGAGTGCCGGCTCCCAGCACAACACATGCGCCACAGCAGCTCCCAACAGCCAGCGCTGCACACTGGAATGCCCTCCCTTCTCCCGCACGCCCAGCCGAGAGCAGCTGGTGGATCCCGGCCGTGCCACCAAGACTGCCGGTGCACACAGGCACGCACTCCTATCCAGCACCGGGGAATTTATTCTACAGCTGTGGACTTGGACATGGGTGCAGCGAGAGCGTAAATAAGGTTATTCACTGCGGGCATCAGGCAACGGCCCAGATGCCCGTCACTAGAGGACAGGGGAAGATTATCACGCATCCATACAATGGAATATTAAGCAGTCATAAAGAAGGAAAAAGCACTTTCTCTCCTGGTATGGAAAGATCTCAAAAACTATTGAGTGAAAAATACGGGATGCAGAACAGTCTGTACGATACGCCGCGATGTGTGTTAAAAAGGCAGCAGAGGAATAATTATCCATGCTTGCTTGTACGTGCATAAAGTATCAGGAGACACGAGAAATAGCTAACACGGTTGCCTCTGTGCGGGCGGCTGGGTGGGGTGGGGGGTCAGAGGTGGGAGGGAGACTTTTATCTGCGTATGCTTTTGGATCTTTTGAATTTCAAATCATTTAAAAAAAAATGGAAAATAACAGCCTATTCCCTAGTCTCCGGGGACAAGTGCTGACCTGGGCCTGGGCCTGGGTCACTTATCGGATGCTTTTCAAGGACCACTGCTCTATCTCCCGCCCCACATCCTGAGGGCTTTTCATTCATCCTTTCAAGGCTGGCCACCACCCTGGGCGAGCACTGTTGCTCGGGAAGGACACAGAACAGGTGTGAGGCCTGCGCTACTTGTCATCATGTGAACTAAAACCCCTCAACTCTACGTCCCCAGTGGGACCACGTCCACAGGAGAGCCTCCCCCTTCCAATTTTCCTCTGGGCCACCACCCTGCGCCTCTCAGTCCTCGTGGCCTGGTGCCCAGGCTCGGCCGGTCATTTTGGCTCTAGGGTAGCACGTGACTCCAACCAAGTCAGTGAACCTCAATTCTGGGGCTTCTATTTGCAACTTGGGGAGGAAATGTTTCCTGGGAAGGAAAAACTTTCTTTTTGCTGGATGTGCAGCTGGGAGGATGCTAAGCTCAGAGCTGCCGGAAAAGCCACGTGCAGGAGAGCAGAGCAGATCCAGGCCTGCCTGAGCCGCCGTCTCCGAGAGCAACAGACACAACTGCCTTTTTGTCTGGAGCCACACTGAGATGGGCTTTCTGTCATCTGCAACAAAAGATTCCAAGCAAACGCAAATCCCTGATGGCTTTCTTATCAGAACTGGGGAGCTGTGCTCCTTTCTGGTGGAGAGCTGCTCTCCTAGATGGTGTGGGACTGTGTGGACGCAGCTCCCCTAGCGAAGCCCCAGAGAGCAGCGCGGGGGCAGCCCACACGGCCCGGCTGTCTGCTCTGTGCGGGCCCGAGGCTGCCAGCAGGTTTCATGACATCCAGCTGCGTGCAGGGGCAGGGCGGCGCGTGGCGGTGCGTACCTGTAGCAGACGTTGTCTGTGCAGGGGCTGTGGACGCGGACGATGATGAAGACGTGCTGGAAGTGGGAGCGGATGTTCTTGGGGGTGAAGGGCAGCGCGCCGGGCTCCTGGAAGATGATCGTCACGATGTCGTTCCCTATGTGCCTCTTCCTCAGCAGCTGGTAAATGGGCGACGGAGGGGGGAAAAGTGTCACAGGTCAGCTGTAGGGGTCCTGCCTCGACCGTCGCAACAGCTCCTCACTGTCTCCACGTTCCCACTCTGTCCCCACAGCCTGTCCCCACACAGCCAGAGGAGCCTGTGAACGCCCGAGTCGGGTCACGTCCCTCCTCTGCTCAGAAACCCCCGGGACGCCCCCTCCCTCAGGGTGAAGGATGAAGTCCCCGCCACGGCTCAGGAGGCCCCGTCATCTCTGACATTTCCCACGGCCCCCATGCTCACTCTGCGCCAGCCACGATGACCCCCCTGTTCCTCAAACTCTCCAGAAACGTTTCCTCCCCAAGGCCTCTGCACCGGCTGCTCCCGCTGCCCAGAACATTCTTCCCCTGGACCCCCACATGGCTTCCTTTCCCACCTCTTCAGGTGTTGGCTGAAATGTCTCATCCAAGACATGGAGACCTGTGCTAACTTATCCGAGACCCACCCGCCCCCAACACTGGCGCGTCTTTGCTTTTCTGCCCCCACCACCAAGCCCTAGTGACACTGAGCACACAGAGGCTCCCCTCTTCCCACTGCACTGACAGCTCCCGAGAACAGGGATTTTGCTGTTTTGTTCTCTGCCCACTGCTGCATCCTCAGTACCTAGAACGGCACCTGGCATACAGGAGGTGCTCAATAGACAGTATCTGTTGAAGGAAAGCACAGGCCAGCTGCCTCTGACTTCCTCAAAGCCACACTCTCGGACAATGGCAAGAGTCAGACCAGAGACAGCCGGCAGGGTCAGCTCTGGGCCACCACCCTTCCCTGGACACCTGAGCTGAGGTCAGGGCAGCTGCAGCTCCAGAGTGGCCTGTGGGAGCCCTGCCCTGGCCCCCTCGTCCATCTCTGAGGAAGACTTGGTTATCTTCACAGGGGATGTTGTGTTCACGGCGTTTTGCTTGTTTGCTCAGATTACACCCGGTAACTGTTAAGGAATCCATGCTGGTGGCGTGAGACCCACAGACAGGAGTCCCGTGCAGCTTTAAATGAGGCGGCTCACAGTGCAAAATCCAGACACACACAGCGGCTCAACTCATGCCATGGAACTGCTAGTTCTTTTTCTTTTTAATTTGTTAACTGTTTGTTTATGAAGAGAAACTATTCCTTAGCCTACGTGTTCACGTTTCATAGTCAGGAACACAGGTCAGTGACAAACTTCTACGTACAACAACTCAGCCCAGAGAAATTCTTCCTATTCCCAAATCACTGTGAACTCTGAAAGACGCCAGCATTCGCGTCTCTTCAACATCTTTCATGGAATCGCCAGTTCTGGAGAAATCTGCATACGCCCCCTTCCTTGTTTCAGTGGTAAACAGTGGTACCAAACAGACATCAAACCACACCTGGCCTAGTCTCTACTCCCAGGCAAAGTGACCACGGTACAGAACGTCTCCAAAGCCAAGGGCCTCCACCTGACCCCCAGGACGGTACCAGGGGACCCAGTGCCGGACAGGCAGCAGCCGACAGCCAAGGGGACAGAGAACACCTCAGGCCTGGCCATGCGTCACCTGGAAATCACTGACCTGCTGTCTGTTGTTGGGGGTATAGGGGAGCAGGGTGGAGACGTGGAACATGATCTCATAGTCCTGGTACGTGGTGTAGAGGGAGTGGGTTCCCGTGGAGTCGGCTGAAAGAGAAACTCCAGTTAGCACGTGTTTCCGAAACCCCTGGGTTTTTGCCATATCCCACACGCCATCTGTGCTGGTTTTTAACTTGATGCTTTTACTTAAATCCACTCTTTAAAATTAAATAAATTTAGATAGGAAACCTCGTGTTATACACCCACCGGATTGGTAAACATTAAAAAGTCTGACGGTACCAAGGGTTGGTGAGGACGTGGAGCAACTGGAACCCTTTGCGTGGCTGGTTAAGTGTGGACATTGGTACAACCACTTTGGAAGACTTTTTACCAATATTGCTTAAGTCTGAAGATAGGCTTAATCCATAAGCCTGCACCTCCTCTCCTAAGACCACAGCCTAGAGAAATCATGCTCGTGTGCCCTTAGCTATGGGGGCAAGAACCTTCAAATGTCAGTCAGGGAACGGATAAACACACTGTATATTCACCGTATGGTCAGTCATACAGCCAGGAAAAGGAATGAGTCATGGCTACAACATGGGTGAATTTTTTTTTTTTTTGAGACAGAGTCTGGCTGTGTTGCCTTGGCTGGAGTGCCGTGGCGTCATCCTAGCTCACAGCAACCTCAAACTCCTGGGCTCAAGCGATCCTCCTGCCTCAGCCTCCCGAGTAACTGGGACTATAGGTACGTGCCATGGCACCCGGCTATTTTTAGTAGAGTTGGGCCTCGCTGTTGCTCAGGCTGGTCTCAAACTCCTGAGCTCAAGCGATCCTCCTGCCTCGGCCTCCCAGAGTGCTAGGATGATAAGCACGAGCTGACGTGCCCAGCCCTTGCCAGGCCTTTTAACCTTTGCTTGTCAGGTGAGTGTGCGGTGGTGGCTCACTGTGACCTAACTGGGCCCCCACTTACTCTTGACGTCCAGCTGGGCGGCGTACTTGGTGAACCCCTTTAGGCAGACCTTCTCGCCAATGAGGGAGAGGAACTCCTCGAAGGCCGGGCCTGCCTCCTCGTTGTTGTACATCTCCTCCTCCGAGCTCTGGCCGGCCTTGCAGTAGAGGACGCCCACCTTGTGCTTCCGGCAGAGCTGCAGAGGCGAGAGTGGCTTTATGGAGACAGGCCAGGCAGGGATGTCGGAGGGAACAGAACAAAGGGGTATTTCTAAGGCATTCAGCCCTGGGAGCCGCTGGGATCGCTCAGGAATTCAGAGCCACAGCCAGAGAGGAAGGAGAAAGGCGTTGGGGCATGTCCCGGCTGTCCTTCCCCGCTCTCCCGTTCCAGAGAGGCACAGCGAGGTGCCCGTGTCCCTGCTCTATGGCAGCCAGAGGGTGGCTGGCGATGCCACTCTTGAGTAAAAGAGATGGTCACCCAGGCTGGCTTCCCACAGCAGGTGGCCTGGGACAGGCTGAGATTCTGCAACAGCAAAAGCTGGCGGGCTCAGGGCTTACAGTTCAACATTTATTTTAGGGAACAGGCCCCCAATAACCATGCTTGTTTTAGGTATCCTGACTCCCCTGGTCACCTGCACATAGGCTAGTG
Organism: Propithecus coquereli; assembly: GCF_000956105.1. Classification (NCBI taxonomy): domain Eukaryota; kingdom Metazoa; phylum Chordata; class Mammalia; order Primates; family Indriidae; genus Propithecus; species Propithecus coquereli. The sequence goes on from NW_012151174.1 coordinate 2,414,371, forward strand.
ACTCTCCCGGCACTGGGAGTCAGTTAGCTGGGGTCTGCGTGTGGCTGTAACTGTAACAGCAACTGGGAACAGGTGGGAGAGGCCAGGGGAGCAGAGGGAGCCAGCGTGCAGAGAGGGGGAGGAAAGACAAACAGACACGGGGAAACCCAGTGGCTATCTCATCCCAGACTATTTCCTTCCTAAGCCCAGTTACATCCTACTCTTAGCATCCTTTGAATTTGATACTAGGTCCCTCCCTTTGCTGAAACTAGCTTTTAAGTAGGTTTCTGTTACTTGCAAAAAAAAAAAAAAAAAGGTGACCGAGACAGAAAGGCACCGGGAGGAGGGTGCAGGCTACTGCTCCCACGGCCCCCACCTTAAGCCCCTCGCTCACCCCTTGCTCATCGAGCTTCAGCAGCTGCTCCGTCACCTTGGGAGTGCTGAGGGCCAGCCGCAGGCAGTGGATGTTGAGCTCGGGGATGACGTACTCCAGGGCATCCTTCAGGGGGAGGCCCCGCCCGGTCCCGTGCTTCGTGGCTGTGGGCGTGGCATCTTCCAGGATGGAGCCCCGCAGGGTGATGAGCTATCAAGGAAGAGAAGGGCGGTTAGTTAGGAGGCTCTAGGACCTAGACAGGGATTAGAGCACACGAGGGGTGGGGGTCGGGGGGGTCCTGTTTGCAAAGAGACATTCGCGATGGGTAGAAGCTCAGGCTCTAAGGTCAGCAAGCCCTGGGTCTGAGCCAGGATTCGAATTTGCCGTCTCCTGGCTCTGTGATCTTGACCAACTGATTTTGTATCTCTGAGCCTCAACTTCTCTTTTGTGAAATGGGTACGAGATAGTATCATAACTCTGAAGGGGTGCTGGGAGGATTAAATGAGACAATGAATGTAAAATACTTCCACTTGTTCACCACGTATTGGCTGAGTGCCCCCTACGAGGCACTGAGTCCTGTGCCAAGTGCAGCGAACAAAACAAAGATCCTGGTCCTTGTGGAGCTGACATTTGAGTGGGGAAGATGGATTACGTCAGGTAGTAGGAAGTATAATGAATAAAACCGGCTCCCCCAGGAGGTGGGCTCTCATTGTCGTTCTTACAGTGACATTGTATTATAAACATAGCACCATGAGCTCTCCTGTAAAACACCTGCCTGCCCTGGATGTTCGTACCATCTTAGATATTAAACTGTAGCGCTGGTTTTCAACCAGTTCAAGAAAAAAACACCACCAGTATTCTGATTTGGTTGGTCTGGGAGGCGATCAGACATATATGTATTAATATGTATGTATGTGTGTGTGTGTGCGCGCGTGCGTACGTACACACACATATATATACGTATTTTTAATCCCTCTCAGGTGATTCTGATGTGCAGTCAGGGTTGAAAACCTTTAGTCAAAGCCAGTCATGGCCATCCATCTTATTCCCATTCCCCAGATGTTGTTTTTCAAGTTTTTCCTATAGCTGGCCCCCCAAACAATTCCAGGCAATGTAATGTGAGGGAAATTCTGCTTGGTGAGGACTCCTGGGGCAGATTTTCCTCTCTGATAAAAGGAAAGCCCTTTTCCACCTGCCCACTTCTTTGTGCTAGGGATACGGGTGTGAGGATGAGATGTTTGGAGATGTGGCAGCCATACTGTGATCATGAGTAAAGTGACAACAAAAAATCACAGAGAAGTTGATCTCTGTCTACCTCCAGATTCCCATTTTTTTTTTTAAGAGATAGGGTCTTGCTATGTTGCCCAGGCTGGACCCAAGTGATCCTCTTGCCTCAGCCTCCTGAGTAGTGGCATTACAGGTGTACACCACCACGCCCAGTTACCTTCAGACTTCTTGTTAGATAATTAAAATAAATCCCTATTTGTTTTAGCTATGTTCTACCAGGTTTTCTGTTCTTCTGCAGCCAAAGAAATGTCTAACTGATATACCTTTATAACATATCACATTTATAAAGGTGCAGTTCACCGCACTGTGTTCCAGACACTGTAGTAATCGTCTAATTATATGTACAGGTCTGTTAAGGGGAGGTTTTATCTGTGTTTTACAGATGAGGAAGCTGAAGCTGTAAGAGGTTAGGTGCCTTAATCCAAGGTCACCATAGCTGACAGGTGGCTGAACTAGGATTCCAACCCAGGCTTGACTTCTCCAAAGCTCATGGCTTTTTCTGATTTTTTTTTTTTTTTTTTACTACGAAGTATAATCCACATATATAAAGCATATAACACATACATGTATGGCCAAAGAAATGACCACAAAGCGAACACCTGGGTAATTACCACCCAGATCAAGAAACAACATGTCCAGCCCCACAAGCCCTTTCCTGCTCCTTCTCTTCTCCCCGGAGGTAGCACTTTCCTGACTCCCAACACCATCTCTTATTTCTGCCTGTTTTGGAGCTCCACGCAGCTTGGATTCTTTTGTTATCTGGCTTCTTCATCATAATGCTGCGTATGTGAGATCCAACCACGTCGTGAGAGGCTGACATTCCTACCATGATTGATTTAACCCCTTCAGTGTCGATGAGAAGAACGGAGTCCAGTATTTGCCAACCGTGAACAGTGCTGTTGGGAACAGTCACAGAAGCATCTTGTCCATGTGAACTCATTTTCTTTTGGGTTTACAGGCCGGAGAGAAATTGCTAAATTGCCAGGCATGCTAATCTTCAATTTTACTGAGTTGCCAAACAGTTTCCTAAGTGCTTGTACCAATTTACGCCCCACCAGCCCTGCCTGAGAGCCCCCGTTGCTCCACGTCCTCGCTGACACCAGCTCATGCTTCTAGCCACAGCGTGCTGCCGGCCACCAGGTTATGCCACGCCCTGGACCAGCTCCACACCAAGAATGCACGGCAGGGGCTGCAGAACGTGACAAGGAAAAATCTCTCCCCAAGGGGCTCATTACAAGCACCCAAAATACACTTGGGGCTACGGTCTAGTAACGAGGATCAGCGTTAACTACAAAACATGCTCACCTAAATCAACAAACACAGGAGGTGGCAAAAATAACATGCCATGACTTCACCCCTAAACATCAGCCCACCCTCGCCAAACTGTACCTGGCTAAGAGGCATGTGTGGAAGGAACAGAATGACCCTTGGGAGTTTCCAGTTCTGGCCCCAGTAATTAACAAAACAACCTCTCTTATCATAAGCAAGGTAGTCTTGAAACATACCATGCAAAGCAATGACGTCAGGGGCTTTGCCTGTCAATCTGGGTGGCCCTGGGTTCACTTCACGCACCTACAGGATCAGTGTCTTTGTAGCCTACTGACACTGTCCCACGGCGCCCTCTGCTGGGCACAAGGGACAGCGTGTGCCAGAAATGTTTATTCTTCCACACTGGAGACAGGTGGCCTATGGTCACATTTTGGCTCTGACCACTTGACCAATGCCCACTGCTGGAAAAGCTCCCAGCTTTTCCTTCTGCACTGGGGAAAGTAGGGCACTGGTGGGTCCCAATGGGCCACTTCTCTTTCCACCTGGTCATGGCCAATGTCATTTCCCACCTGGACGGCAGTCTCTTCCCTGTCTCCCTGCCCCACCCCACGGCCAGCTGGTTCCTTCTGCAGCAGCCCGAGTCAGATCACAGCGCTCCTCTGCTCAGGGCCCAACAACAGCTGGCATCATCTTGTTGAGGGTAACAGATTAAGTGAACTGTAAAAGGGACACAGTGCCACATAGGCAAGGAGGTTCCAATCTGTGCACGTTATTTTCCACTGGCTCCTTACTCAGCGCTGGGCGGTGGCTGGACCCTTCAAGAAACTTTCCTGGGAGGTTACTTGGGAGTCCGACTGCCTGGGTTCAAATCCCAGCTCCAGCCCCTCCCTAGCTGTGTGACCCTGGGCAAGTTGCTCAATTTCTCTGTGCCTATTTATCCTCATCGATAA
>NW_012151174.1:2418658-2421391 GCF_000956105.1 Propithecus coquereli
CCTAGCTCACAGCAACCTCACACTCCTGGGCTCAAGCGATTCTCCTGCCTCAGCCTCCCAAATAGCTGGGACTACAGGCATGTGCCACCATACCCGGCTAAATTTTTTCTATATATTTTAAGTTGTTCAGCTAATTTCTTTCTATTTTTTTAGTAGAGACGGGGTCTCGCTCTTGCTCAGGCTGGTCTTGAACTCCTGAGCATAAAAGATCCGTCCGCCTCGGCCTCCCAGAGTGCTAGGATTATAGGCGTGAGCCACCGCGCCCGGCCTACACTTGTTTTTTATACTTAATGAGACTTCCCCTTTTCTACTTTGTGTACTTATATATTGTTTAAGTTCTCAGCAACGAGCATTTGGTACTTTTTAAATAAAAAAAGAAAAACTGATAAAACAAAAATCCAAACCTGTAACCCTATCAAAACTCATGTTTGCCAGGCCAGAGGGAACCCATTGGCCGTGGTGGGCCAGATAGTCCCTGGCCCGTTGGACCCTCCATCCCCACTTCCATGCCTCGGGTGGGACAGTGTCAGCAAAGGTGCTCAGGACAGGGCAGCCCTGGCCTGGGGCTCGTCCTGTCCAGGCTCTCTGGGCCGGGTGCCGGTGTTTAGGTGAGCGGTGCCAAAGCGCAGCTCCAAGCCCGTTCCTGCCTCGGTGGGAAGCCTGGTGCTGCCAACGCTCATATCCCATCTGCCGGGTGATGCGGGCTCAATGGGGACTGTCTGCTTGGTGGTCGGGGGCGGCCATCTGGGGCAGGCCGGCTGGCTTGGAAAGCAGCCTGGGCTCCTCGCTCTGGCCTTGGTTGACAGGAGCCGGAGGCACGTGCACGTGGACAGAAGGACAGAACCCCGTCCTGAGCTCAAGCCCTGCTCCCCAGCACGGTCCTCTGACCTCTCGGGAAAGAACGACAGCCACAGTAGCAGCACCAACCCCAACAGTGTCTGGCACTCAGGGCACTTACTGCCCTGCAGCCTTGTGCCACCTCTTAACGTACGTCGGTCCAAGAGAACCTTCCCGCCGCTCTGGGAGACAGGTAACTGCACACAGCCTATTTTACAGGTGAAGAAAGCGAGGTGCACGGAGGTAAAGCCATCTGCCCAAGGTGACACGGCTAGCGAGTTGCAGAACTGTCTGTTCCCAGAGCCAGAATTCAGAGTCAACCCAGCAGGCGCTGGGGTGCGGTGGTTAAGGGCATGGGCTCAGGGGCCAGGCAGCCTGGGTCCACAGCCTGGCTCTGCCACTGGGGGACCCTGACAGGTGATTATCTCCCTGGGCCTCAACGTCCTCATCTGCAAAATGGGGATAACAATGGGAGCCACAGCTGGAGGACAGCTGGGAGGGTCTGATGGCTCAATGCATGCAGAACAGTCAGGACACTAACATGTGCTACAAGTGTCAGCTATTATCATCACTGCTGTCGTTAGTATTTTGGGGCTGTGTGACCCTCTGTTCTGCCTCTATGACAGAAGGAGTGTGGAAACCTTGCTGGCCATTGCCCCCCCTCCAACTTCCAAATATGGGGTCCTCAGGCCTGAAGGCTCCACAGGGCAGATCTGCGAGGGACCGGCCCAGGGCTGAGCCTGTGTGTGTGCGTGAGGGCAGAGAAGGCCTGCTTGTGGCTGTGAACCTCAGGTGGGTCACGATCCACGGGGCTGAGTCGGGGGTACTGAGGGGACAGTAGACTAAGACCCCTCCTGACAGCTAACTTCACTGGGCTCTCCCCAGGTGTCAGGCCCGGCACTACCTGCTTTATAGGTGCGGGCTCTCTGAGATTTCCAAGGGGGAAACTGAGGCTCTGAGATGGGAAGCCATGTGCCCAAGGTTCCAGAGCGGCTGAGTGGCCAAACTAGGACTCACACAAGGTCTCCAACACATCAAGCGTGGTCCTGCCACAGGACCTTTGCACTGATTGTTCTCGCTGCCTGGAATGCTCTTCTTCCGGCTGTCCACATGGCCCCTTCCTCACTCCTTTAGGTCTTTACTCAAATGTCATCTTCCCAGTGACGACTCTCTTGACCAGCCTGTCTAAAACTCTAACCGCCCACCACCCTGCCCTCTCTCCCCTGCTTTCCTTTCAGCCTTGCCATTCCGTTCTGCACCGTGCGATGCGCTCAGGTGTCCCGTGTAAGACATGGTCCTGTGAGTGTCTCTACTGCCTTACTCGCTACAGACTCCTCAGTGCCCGGCACGGGGCTGGTGCCGAGCCCATCTCTGTGGAATGAATGAATCCCAGACCTGTGGCCATGAGACTCAAGGGGTCCCTGTCCCCTGCCTGGGGTGGCCTGGAGTCCCCAGCGGCTAGCTCTGTGGGTGCTGGGGTGGGAAGTGCGCGGAAGCAGGCACAAGCTGGGAGTGGCATCGAGCCTTTCTCAAACCTACTCAATAGGATCCACAGCACAAAATTACATTTCGACCCGGTACTTCTGCACTAAAGCCTCATGACTCTCAATACATGTGACATCGACGGGTATTTTAAAAATTCGTTCCGCACATTCTATTTTCATTACAAACGAGAAGAAAAATGCCAGCACTGCGGTGATTATGTTCACAGCTCACGAACAGGTCCGATGTGCAGTTTGAGCTGGGTTCGTCAAACCCAGACGCAGCGAGCGTGGTGGCCGGAGCACAGCAGACACCCTGCCCTGCCACTCGCTGGAGGGTGCTTTGGGCAAGTCCCTTAACCTCTCCGTGCCTGTGTTGTCATATATAAATGAGGATGACAGTGCCTTCGTCACA
>NW_012151174.1:2422230-2447783 GCF_000956105.1 Propithecus coquereli
AGGCTCGATGAGACCCATTTTGGGAGGTCTGCCCAGCTGACAACTGCCCCCTTTCTGGGAAGGCCTTCCTAATTTGGGTTTTTTGGAAGTTTCTGCCATTTTTGCTTCCCTAGCTCCCCTCTTTTTGCTGAGGACCTGTTCCCGTCTCCTCCTCCAGGTGGCTCTGAGGGAACTGTCAATCACAGTGCCTGCCCTGCCCCTGGAGCACGAGTCCTAGATCTGGCCGGTCTCCTCTGTCGCCCCTGATCACGGTGACAGGCCCAGGGTGCAGGCTTGTGATCTAAGCGGAGCCAGAGCCCGTCCAGATTCGGCAGACAGAAATGAGCCTGCTCCTTTTGGACAAGACGGTAGAAAGATGTGGAAGATCTGAGCAGCCAGTCTCCATTTTCCCATGACATGGAGAGACTTCTTGGTGGCAGAAGAGGATGGCATTCACAATGCAAAAAGAAGCGCAGCCAAGCAGAGCAGAGAGATGAGAAGAGAGCCTGGTGATTTCATTTGGGTCTCAGAGTCCAGCTATGCCTGAAGCTAGCCCTACCCCCGGGCTTGCAGTTATGTGAACCAGTGAGCTCTGTTTCTGGCTCAAGCAAGTTACAGATTTCTGTCACTTACAATTAAGAGTGTAATAAAGCATGGGTGCCCGTAACAGGCCTTCTCCCCTCGCCAGGGCTGACATTTAATTCAGGAGAAGACCTCTGACAGAGCCAGGACAATGGGATTCTCTGCGCTGAATGGAAAGTGACTTGTAGGGAGCGTTTACAGCGGATCAGCTTCACAGCGGGGCCTGCTGTGGAGATCTCCCAACTCCTGCCCTGCCTGAGGCTTAATTCTTCTCTCCAGCATGCAGGACACTTCATGATCCTGAAATGATTCCTCCCCCGCCCCCCCTCTCTCCTGCTGTTAATCTCTTGCACGTAGATTTTGCGATCTTGGGCTCCTGAGTCAGGCACAGTGGATTCAAATCTCAGCCTGGCCGCTCATTCATGATCCTGTATCATTTAATTGCTCTAAGTCTTAGCTTCCTCCTGTAAAATGCAGAGACCAACAGGATTGCTCTCTGGGGTTGCTGGGAGGATTACATGAGACGAAGCCGGGGAAACGCCTGTCCCCAGAGCCTGGCTCGGAGACACGAGTGGGTATGATTGATGTAATAATAATGACAGTGATGGGACCTACCTCGCGGGTCCGGAAGATGATCCTGTACTGGTACTGAGGTCCGTGGTCCTTGTGGTCTTCCAGTTTCTCCCGCTTGATGCTCACAGCCACTGGCCCCAGCTTCTCGTCCACGCCAAAGTAATTGGCATGTTCTAGAGAGGAAGAGCAGGCGAGTTCAGGGTTAGCTGTCTGGGAAGGAAAGGTCCCCTCCCACAGCAGGCCTGCCGATGGGACGCCGGGGCAGGCTCCTGTGCAACCCGCGGGATGCAGGTCGCAGCCACTCTCGATGGAGAAACAGAAGAGGCAGAAGCCCACCTGACTGCAGCACCTCTGCCGAGTCAGAACTCTTCTGAGCCTCAGTGCTCTCATCTGAGAAAAGGGGGCCTTGGTTCAGAGAGCTGCTGTGAGGGTGAAATGAAGCTACAAATAAAAATGCTTAGCACAGTGTGTGACATGTAATAAACCCAGCATCGCTGTGGTTAATCCTGTGTTTGCAAATGGTTCGCCCAGTTTAGCTGCCAATTAGCCCTCGTGAAGTGGCTAAGTAAGACTCTAGTCTACAGAGCCTCTCACAGGCTTAAATCTGGGCCAGGGCCAAGTCACCTGGTAGCATTCACAGCAGTAAAATGGGGTTAAGGATGGACCCACCCCTCAGCACAGCAGTGAGGATTAAATAAATTAACAAGCGTGGAGCACTTAGCATCCTGCATGTACTAAGCATGTACTCAGTGTTGGCTATAAGTATCGCAGGGCATGTTTGTTGTCACCTATGATACAAGTCCCTAAGCATCACCTTTATCTGACCATGTTTCTTTAGACCTAGGTAACGTAGACACTGCTCTTTTTTTTTTCCCCCTAGGGTGACAGAGCCTTTAGCATATCATGGAGCAAGTCTTCTGCTCTCTCCCCTAAAGGACAACATGCTGCTATCCTACAACCCTTCCAAGGCAAACGGTTCTTCCCGACGTACCACCCAAGCATCCTGTGCTGGTGGTGGGTATCCACCCGCGGTCCGTCTTGACTGAAGTCTGCAAACTCAGCATTCGCCCACTGTCAGAAATCCAAATGGCGCTGCAAGCAGCTGCCTCTCCTCCCCACCCCAGTGCTCTGAATATCTAATGATGGTTCCTATTCCCATGAGATGCTCTTGGCAAATCAAAGGCTAATCTAAGGCCAAAATATTGTGTGTTAATTAACGGACCCAATCAGAACAGCATCTGCAGTGGGTTCAACGATCTCTCCAGCTGGTCAGAGAAGAGAATAAATATTGTACTCCACAGACACCAGTTCGTCCCCGAAGCAGTGACAGGGATTGCTGTTGTATTTTCCTCCAATGCACACCCAGCACCTTGCAAATCCCAGCAGAGGCCCTCCACCCCAGTAGGCACTCAGTAAACACTGACCAACAACTAACTTACTAATCCCCCTTACCCCTGACGTTTCCTCTTAGCAATTTTCCCTTCACTGTCCCCAAACCTGCTCCTCGGCTGTAAATTCCCACTTGCCCATGCTGTATTCAGAGTTGAGCCCAATCTCTCCCTGACTGCAAGACCCCGTTGCGGTGGTCCCTGTACCTACCGTGACGGTCCTGAGTAAGTCTTCCTTGCTGTGCTTTAACAACTATCACTGAATACTTTATTCTTTAACAGCTTCCAGGGCTACAAAGGAATCATTTTTTAAAAAAGAAAATGGCCTTTTTTTTAAAAGCTTCATGACGAGTACTTCCTACCTGCTTGACAACTAAGTGTTGTAATGAATTAATATAATCTTATTTGATCTACATTCCTTTCATGTAAGTGTTTCTATGTGTGGGTTGAAAAGAATGTGTTCTTTGTTGATTAGGTACAAAGTTAATAAAATACAGAAATGTAAAATCAAGTTTAGGTTAGTTCAAATCACTCAAATCCTCCTCATCCTTATTTTTTGGTGACTAGATCTGTCAATTTCAGTGAGTGACCCTGTCACCTTCTCCCACTATAGCTGTGGATTTGTCCCCACCTCCCCCTGTACCCTTATCAGTTTTTTTAATCTATACACCCCTAAACCACACTGCCAGGTATATAAAGGTTCACAACTACCAGAACTTCTTAGTGAATTTTTAAAAATCAACATAAAATAGACTTCTCAGTTCCTCTAAAAAGTGCTTTTTAGCCTTTAAATCCGTTTCGTGTTGATAATGATGCTCCCGCATTGGCTTTCTCCTGTAAGCGACTATCTGGAACTTCCTTTTTCATCCCTTTGTTTTTGATCTCTGTCATTTTGTTCTGCACGCGTGATGCTAGTATGATCATCTCCACTTGTCACATGAGGACGGTCCGAAGGGCGAAGTATACCACAAAGCTTAAACCACGGAAGAGATACCCCAAACCCGGGGCTGTCCGACTGCAAGTGGGTGCTCCCGAGACTTTGCACTCTGATCCCTGTGGGATGACCTAACTGACATTCGTTACGTTTGACCAGGACGCTGCTTTTAAAAAATTTTTATAAGCTGGTTGTTGTGGTGTCCTAGCTGCCTACCCATTATCTACTTTCCCCTTCATTTTAGCAAAAACCCTCTATTCCTGGGGGAGGAAAAGACAAGGACTTTGTCTAGCTAAAAACCTCCATTTCCCAGCCTCCCTGCAGATCGGGGGGTCAGTAAGCAGAAGTCGCTGGATGGGGCTTCTGAGAAAGCTCTCTAAAGGGGCTGACCTGACAGGGGGTCTGCCTTTCTGTCCCAATCCTTTCCTCTTTTTCCCTGCCTGGAAACGTGCATATAGTTGATGGCTAGCGCTCTAGCAGCCACTGTGGCCCAGGGGGACTGGAGGCCGCGCAGTAAGGCTGGCCTCCCACCGACGCTGGAGAGGAACCACACCACTGGGCTGCTGACCCCTAGATTTCTTGAAGTGAGAGACACTTCTATGTTGTTTAAGCCATTACTATCAGTTATAAGCAATTCTGAATCATTATAGCTGCCAGCATTTAAAAATTAGGAAAGTCCACATTAAAAAAAAATCTGAATTTTAGGAGAATCTTGAAAAATCAGAAAAGCTGGCGATACTGAGTTTGTCTGCATTTCTTGCACGACAATGGTCAGCTGGAGCTGAGCAGAAGCTGCCTAGTCCCTGCTTCACATGTGTACGTTTCTTGCCTGGTCCCTGTACCCGCCTGGGTTTGTGTCTCTGCATTGTGCCATGGTGCCTCCCAGGGCTGCCACACTAGCACCAGTGACCCTAATGATGTACGAAGCCCACCCTCCAAATGTCAACAGCTCTGCCTTCAAAATGGATCCAGAACCTGCCTGCGAGATTCTTCCCACTCCTGGGCTCCCATCCCGGACATCCCAGACTCGTCCATCATCGTCTCCTGTCCCGACTATCGCAGTGGCCTCTACCCTGGTCATGCTGTCCTTCCCCACACACAGCCATAGGGAGACTGAACACAGGGGTCAGATCGGGACCCTCCCGTGTGGCTCCATCTCACGCAGGGTACAAATGAGAGTCCTTACCACGGCCCACAAAGTCCCACACGATCTACCCTTGTCACCTCTCTGCCTCGCCTCCTTCCACTTTCCCTCAGACTGCCTGTTCCTCCAGTGTTCCAGGACTTTCGTACTTGCTGTTCTCTGTGCCAGGAACACCGTCCACAGTTTCCATACGACTCAGTACTGAAATGGCACCGACTTCGGAGGCCCTGCCTGACCATTCCCCGCTGCGAGCTGCAACCCCCCACCAGGGACTCCATTTCCTTCTTCCCTGCCCGACTCTTCTCCACAGCACTTAGCATCCTACTGCACCTTATACATTTTGTGTATTTCTCTTGTTGTATTGTTTGTCTTACCCTACTAACACATTAAGTGCTAGGAAGACAGAATTTTTGTTTTAAGCTGGTCAATACTAGATCCCCAGGCTCTAGAAAGTGCCTGGCTCCTAGTTGCACCAAGCTCATATTTGCAGAATAAATGCATTTCGGTCGTCTCACGCAGCGCAAGCGTCACGGATGGAGTGCTAGTCGCGTGTGAGACGGTGGGTGTGGCTCGGCTCACTGTGTCCTCACAGCCCCCTGGGAGGGAGGTCTCCCTCCCTGCTGCATCCGCAGTGTCAGAGCAGGGCCTGGCACAGGGGAGTGAATGAGCCGTGGGATCTCAGAGACAAGACAAGTCGACCCCCACCCCCCGCCCGTCACCTTTGCCCACGAAGTAGTCCTGGTAGTAGCGGGCGCCCAGGTCCACGTGCTCGATGCTGTACTGCCGGGGCCGGCTCTGAGTCCTCTGCTGCTCCTTGGGCACCTCCAGCACCGAGATGCTGGCGTTGGTGCGGTACGCGCTCAGGGCGGGCTCCGTCGGGTGGCCCTCGCCGCCACTCGGGGAGCCCACGGAAGCCCGGGAGAAGCTCACGTTGCGCTCACACTCGCCCCCGATCTCGTTGCGGAAATGCGGGCAGCTGAGCAACAGGTCGTTGCTGTTGTCGTCGCCGAGGTCCTGCTCCAGGTTCTCCTTGCAGTTCAAATCCTCTGTGCTGGTGAAGGCTGGATCCAGGCCCCCCAGGCTGTGGGCCCGTGACGCCGTGAGGGATGCCATGGCCGAGGCGGCCGAGGCACCCGTGGTGGTGTTCCGCCGCTGGGCCACAGACACCCGGTTGGCGGCCGCCTCATTGAGGTCAAACAGCATGCTCTGCACGTCGAAATGGGCAAAACTCTTCTGACAGACCCACGGCCTGCTGGCTTCCGGGGGGCTGCGACCCTCTTCAGCCTCCCCCGGGGACCGTCCGGCCTCGCCGTCTGGTTTACTGCTCCTCAGCTTCCGGAAGATGGACGAGTCCACCGTGTCCCCGCTGCCGAGGCCCCGCACGGGTTTCTTCCGGGCCTTCTCCTTCTCCTTCATGGGCTGCAGAGGCAGGAGACTGTCCTTCGAGGGCTGCCCGTTGCGGAGGTCGCCCTTGGCTCCACCGCCACCTGCTACGGGGTGCGGGCCGGGATCTGCTCGCAGGAGCTCGGTGAGGTTCTGGGAGCCCCGGGCCTCGGGCTGCTCGCTGCGGAACTCATTGAGAATGTCAAAGAAGCTCTGCTCGGGTACGCCCTGCACGTCGATGGAGGAGGTGCTCCCGTACTCGCGGAAGAGGGGCAACGCCCCTGTGTGCCGGGCTCCCCGTGGCTCCCCCATGTCCTCCACGTCACACTCACTGAGGGTGATCTCGCTGCTGCTGCGGTGCTGCAGGGGGAGGAAGGCCCTGCTCGGGGACCGAGGCCACCCGTCCTGGAATTCCACGTCTTTGGACCTTCTCCTGGAGAGTCGTTGGAAGGCTTTGGACCCTGAGGAAGCCGGGGTGCTGGCGGGGAGCTGACCATTCTGTACGCTCCTCATGGAATGAGCCACCTTGGTGGCCTTTGTGCCATCTGTGTCCTGTGAGGGGCTTGGGTTGTTTTGCTCTCTCAGGGCCTCCCGCTTGGGTGGCCAGTCGGCCACTCTTGCGCGCACGCCCATCTTGGGCATTGCAGGGGTGGTGGGGCTGGGGCGGGTGGTGGCGGTGGCCGGGCTCTCACCAAGAGGCTGGGACATGCTGCCATTCTGGGCCCAGAATCCCACGGGAGCATAATCCCCTGTGTGTGGGCCTGGGAGGACGTCGGCCCCCCTGGCCCCACAGCTGGCTGCCAGGTCCACACCATCACTGGGAATGGGCCGATAGGCGGTCATAGTCCACGGGCACTGGAGTGCTGCTGGCCCCCGGAAGCTGTGGTGTAACCCTATGGGGTCCTCTGGCCCTCAGCCATTGTTCAGGGCCGCCAGTCCCAGGATGAAGGATGCTGGTCCCTGAAACCTGATGGGAAGGTCGTGAGCCTGTGGAGTCCAGTTCTCCAGCATCGCTGTGCGCAGCCAAGCGGGGACAACCTCAGAGGCAGGTGCTGTCCCTGGGGCTCCAGGCTGGGAGCTCAGCAGGGCAGAGCGAGCGGCAGTCGCAGGCGCCGGCCAGCGGGAGGCAAGGGCGTCGTCCCCGCCATGCTGAAAGGGGAGAAAAGGAAAATGTGAGATGTGATGGACATGTCATTGCTTCCAGAGAATGGGAAATGTGACGTTTTTGGACAGCTTTACTCATTAAAAAACGTTTCATTATGGAAATCTGCAAACATATTCAAAAGCAGAGAGAGGACTATGATAAGCCAATCCCCAGCTAAAACAACCCTTAACTGTTTGCCATGCCTGTCTCATCCATCCACCCAGCCTCTATTTGTTTGTGACAATATTTTAGGCTAAATCCTAAAGGTCATTTCATCCGTAAATATTTTAGCTTGCACCTCTAGCAGATAGGGTCTTTAAAAAGTAGCCATGACCCCATTACCAGAGCCATGTGAATTAACGGGAAGTCGTTATCACGCACTACCCTGTCTGCATTACCCGGTCCCCGCTGTCTCACAGGTATCTCTTGGGATTGGCTTGTTCAAATCAGGATCCAAACAAGATCCATCCCCTGCTTTGGAAGATATTTTTCTTAAGTGTCTTCTTCTCTATAATGACCACTTTTCTTTATTTTGATGCTATTTAATTATTGATGAGAAGGGGTCACTTGTCCTGTGGCTTTTCCCATTTTGGGGATCCCTGTGGTGCCATTTAACATGTTCCTCTGCCCCCTGTATTTCTTGTGGACTGGTGGCTTCACATAGAGGCCATACTGTTGTCCACCTGCTCTATGTTCTGCCGAATCCAGCCACTCCACCCGGAAGGAAGTGAAATGACAGATGAGTCAACATGAGCGCCAGCAGACTTTGGGGAAGGAAGCCACAGAAGGAATGTCTCTAGAAACCTATGCGATGAACAGATACTGTGAGCTGGAAGTCAGATCTCATCACTTTTTTGCTGAGATCTCTCCAGTGACTCTTTATGACATGAGAAAAAATCCAACGCCTCCTCCTGCTCCCTAAAGCCCCCAGGACCTGGCCCCTGCCAGTGTCCTTGATGTCTCTCCCCATCCCTGAGTCAGCTCTGACATCACTGGCCTTCTTTTTTTATTTCTGTTTTTAGAGACCGGGTTCTGCTCTGTTGCCCAGGTTGCTGGAATGCAGTGACAAGATCACAGCTCACTGTAACTTCCAAGTCCTGGGCTCAAGCAATTCTTCTGCCTCAGCCTCCTGAGTAGCTGGGACCACAGGTGTGTGCCACCACGCCTGGCTAATTTTTTATTTTTACTTTTTTGTAGAGATGGGAGTCTCTCTATGTTGCCCAGGCTGGTCTCGAACTCCTGGCCTCAAATGATGCTCCTGCCTTGGCCTCCCAGAGTGCTGGGATTACAGGCCTGAGCCCCTGTGTGTGGCCGACATTGGCCTTCTTTTCTGCTCTTTTGATGTACCAACCCTTACCCAGGACATCTGGATCTCCTCCCTCAGTTCTCCAGGCTGGTTCTTGTCCATGATGTCAGCTCTTCAGTGAAGACTTCCCAGACCACCCCATACTGACAGAGAAGCCCCGTCTCCTCAAAGCCTTTCTCGGTCACCCACTCTGCTTTCTTTCAGTTTTTCTTAGCAGTTGTTCATTACCTGCTTACTAACTCTCCATCACTCAAACGCTCACTGATATATCTGCAAGCCTAGAACAGTGTCCAGAACACTCCTTCACTATTTGTGTGAACGAGCAAACAGACGGCCTCTTCCTAAGCTAAGGACATCCTGACCTGCAAGGCTCTGGGGAAGGGCGTTCACGTTCAGCAGCGTAAAACACCCTGCGGGATCACTTCCCTTTGTCTCTGCCTTGAACGTCTAGAAGATGAGACCCCTGCTGGAGACGAAGGGGAAAGTGGGCCACCGTCTGTGATGGAAGCTGTCGCCTGCCCAGCAGCTGTGTCCCTGTCCTCCTGCCAACAGACCTGATCTTGTTCAGGGCAGCAGAGTGCTGGGTTTGGCTGGGCACCTGGCTCAAGGTGACCCATGACTTTTCTTTCCCTTGGAACTAGAGCGGGATGTGGCCATTCCGGTCAAGCTATTGGTGCTTCCTGCGCAGAGAAGTGGAAGGCCTCCTCTGCGTGAGTGTGGAGGGCGCATTTCCAACTTGTGCCCAGAGGTACGGAGAGAACTGGCAGAGAGAGTCTGAGACAGAAACATGAGGCAGGTTCACGGAGCGAGATGGTGAGGAGAGCCTACAGCCTCTGGGAAAGTGAGAACAGAAAGAGAAAGGGGAGGCGCAGGGTGGGGAGCAAGGGGGCACCCCTCTTCCATGAGTACAGGAACAGTCCCAAAGATGTCGCAGGGCAGCAGTACAGGGATGGGCTAGAGAAGGAGGGAAGAAAGTGGAAAACCCACAGCGTGGGGTTACTTAAGGTAGCTGGGAGAGAGGCCGGGGGCGCCCACGGTGAGCTGGACGGCAGAGACACCTTCTGAAGAGGCGGGGGGCCTCCGCTCCCGCTAGCCGAGCCTCTCGGGAAGGTGGATGCCAGATCACCTGATTTTTCCAGAGAAACCAGAAATCCAGAATCGTATGCAACATCTCCCAATGTGAAAAGCAAAAATAACAACAACCAACCATGCAGAGATCTCTGGAAGAATTTTCAAGAAACTGCTAACAGTGGTGGCCTCTAGGGAGGGGACCCATGTGTCTGTCCCCACCACTCGCAGACCCTGCCCCTGCTTCATTCTCCTGAGCATTCATGAATCTACTTACTTATTTCTCTGTTTTACTACTGGTCCCTACCTCATGAGGATGTAAACTACTGTTACATTCCCCTTATCAAATGTGTTCTGAAAGAAAGGGAGAGAGGGAGGCTTACTGTTCATTGCGTACCACCCGCTACTTTGAATTATCTGTGTGTATTTCTACTCAGTAAATAAATACAGTTAACACCTGAACAACGCAGTGGTTGGGGCACCAACCCCCATGTAATCAAAAATCCACCTATAACCTTTGACTCCCCAAAACCTAACTACTGATAGCTCACTGTTGACCAGAAGGAAGGCTTATTGATAACATAAACAGTCAATGAACACATATTTTGTATGTTATATGTATCATATACTGTATTCTTACAATAAAGTAAGCTAGAGAAAAGAAAATGTTATTAAGAAAATCCTAAGGAAGAGAATCATCATAAAGGTCTTCATCCTCATCTTCACGTAGGCTGAGGAGGAGGAGGAGGAGGAGGAAGGGGAGGGGTTGGTCTCGCTGTCTCAGGGGTGGCAGAGGCGGAAGAGGTGGGGGAGGTAGAAGGGGAGGCAGGCACAGTTGGTGTGATTTTATGGAAATATATCATAATTTCTGACTTTTTGGCCTTTTCATTTCTTAAAAGATATTTCCCCATGGTACTAATCCTTTTTCCCATTTGCTTCATTAATGGTTTTGGTGCCCATATCACAGGTGGGTCGGTGTCGTAAGAAAAGTCGCAAGCGGTCTTGAATAACTGGAACCCTTCTGCCAGTTCGTCTAAAGCCACTTTGTTTTCTGGCATGGCCTCCTCTAAGTCTTCCTCCTCACTGCCTGGCACTGGGTGGGAAGCGCCATCTCCATCCAGTCATCTTCTGTTAATTCCTCCGGTGTGGTGTCTATTCGCTCAGATTTCTCCAACATCCAGATCTTGAAGTCCGTCACCACCCCGCTCCTCGGCTTTTTTGCCATGTCCACAGTCTCTTTCATGATTTTGTTGATTGGCTCTGTTGTACAGCTGCTGGTTTGCAAATCCTGTGAAGTCATGCACGACATCTGGACGCAGTTTTCTCCAGCAGGAATTTATTGTTTCTGGCTAGATGGCTTTCACGGCTTTTTCTATGACAACAATGGCATCTTCAGTGGCGTAATCCTTCCAGACTTTCATGATCTCTCTCTTGGGGTTCTCTTCCTTCGCACTGACAATCCTCTCCACAGAGCACTGTGTGTAATGAGCCTTAAAGGGCCTCGCGAGCCCTTCGTCTAGAGGCTGAGTTACACACACAGTGTTTGGGGGCATTGTGTTTGATGCCTTCAGTGTTGACTCATGGGGTTCTGGGTGGCCTGTGGCATTGTTCAATATCAAAAGAATTTTAAAATGCAGCTTCTCACTGGCAAGGTAATTCCCGACTTTAGGGACAAAGTATGGATGGAACCAATCCAGAAACGGGGTTCTCACTGTCCACACCTGCACAAGCAGAAGAGTGGCAGCTGGTGTTTATCTGCTCCCTTCAAGGCTCAGGGGTTAGCCACTTTATGGATAAGGGCCGTCCTGATCATAAATGCAACAGCACTGGCACAAAACAGAAGAGTTGGCTTCTTCCTTCCTGCCTCAAATCTTGGTGCTCACTTCTCTTCCTTACTAATAAATGTCCTTTGTGGCATTGTTTTTCTGAATAGGGTACTTTTGTCTGCATTAAAAACCTGTTTGGGCAGATACCTTTTCTCTGCAATGATTTTCTTAATGGCATCTGGGAACTCATCTGCTCTCTTTTTGTTGGCAGAAGCTGCTTCTCCTGTTATCTTGACTTTAAAAAAATTTTTCTTTTTTTGTACAGGCAGGGTCTCACTATGTTGCTCAGGCTGGTCTTAAATTCCTGGCCTCAAGCAATCTTCCCACCTCAGCCTCCCAAAGTGCTAGGATTATAGGCATGAGCCACCACGTCTGGCCCATCTTGACAATTTTAAAGCCAAGCCTCTCTCTATTATAAAATTATCAAACCATCCTTTGCTGACGTTGGATTCTCTAGTTTTAGATCCTTCACCTTTCTTTTGCTTTAAGTTGTCATATAATGACTTCACTTTTTCTTGAATCATATTAGAGGCTATAGGTATGCCTTTCTTATAGCAATCCTGCATTTTCAATACAAGATAAAAAAGTACTTCACAAAAAGTGCAAGGGCTTCATGCCTGATGGTGTAGGTGCGGCAATGGCTTCATAGATTTCCTTTTAGTTTTTTAAAGTGGTCCTTACTTCATTTGTCTTGAAATGGTGGACGATCACAGCTATAGGCCTCAATCTCCGGTACACATCAAGCAATTCAATTTTTCCTTGCCACGTTATGACTTTTTTCTGCTTCTTGGAAGCACTTCCGGCACTACTTGTGGCACTTCGTATGGGTCCCATGGTGTTTATTCAGGGTTTACGGTATTGCACTAAACAAGATGAAAAATATGTGGGAATTGCAAGAGATCACTTTTTACTGCCATATGCAATTTATGGGGAGAGGAACTGTTCACGTGGAGATTAGGAGCACCATATGCGTATTAAACTGGTACTTGCAACACTGGAGCTCACCCCAACGGCAACAGTAGGTGACTACGAAATGATTATAGTAGTACAGTATGCACTGCAGTGAATTTTATGCAGTTATCATTTAATATTTTATCTTTACGTTTGTTTACATTTCTCTTAACTGCAAATGCATGGTCTGTGTTTATGTGCATATACTTTCATAAGTTCTACCTTTTTACAACAGATTTATGTGTATTTTATGGTAGTAAATAATCAAATAGACTAGTCTCTACATATGTTTTATGTGCTCATCACATACCTAACCTTTTCTTAAATTTTTCAATATTTCCAGGTTACCTGGCTCATCTGTGAGTTCTTTTCAAATTGTCACAAATGTCCAAAATTCTGTCCAAAATATTTATTGAGAAAAATCTGTGTAGAAGTGCACCCATGCATTTCAAACCTGTGTTGTTTAAGGGTCAACTGTACTTGTTAAGAACATTGCCAACAAAAAACATGATAAGGGTTCACAAAATAAGTATGTGGGCTGGATTTGCATAGGGGCAACCTCTGGTGACTAGTCAGTGCTGCCCTGTTGCCAGAGAAAATTGAAATTATTTTGTTCATGGTGTTTGCTCCACCACTAAACTGTCAGTTCCAGAATGGCAGGGGCGTTTGCCACGAGGGCCTGAGCCCAGCCCCACACTCCCCTAGGCGCTGGATCCCAGGTCGGGCTGGAGTGGTGCCCAGCGAAGGGCAGCCCACCCTGCACTGTGGCCCCGCCTTCAGGTCGGCCTGGGCAGAGTGCAAAGGGAAGACTGTCCTTTGAGGCTACATTTGGGGTGGCTGACAACACCAGTGACCCAGATGCGACCCTGACTTGCTTATGCAAGTACCTCCTGACAGATGGGCTTTGCTGACGGCATTTTGCTTCCAGCTCAGATAGAAATCCTCAATCTGTTTTGCTCCCTTCTGTGAACATACACAGATATTCCTGTAGGCCCCAGTCTCTTTGCACAAATACCTTCTCGAAGCAGGTGCAGCCAAGTGTTCCTCTGATGACATTCAGAGGCTCAGTGGCACCCACGAACTCTTTGGGATTCAGGGACTGGTGCAAACCTATCTCTTTCCAGCTGTCTGCTTCCTAAAAGCACCCACATCTTCCTGAGGGGAACCCCTGTTATGAGAGCAGCATAGCACGCACACAGGAACCACGCCTGGGCTGAAACCCTGGCCTGCCATGGATGGGTTACTGAGACACTGACTCAGCTTCAGTCTGTAAAATGGGGATGATACACCTAGCTCACAGCCACCACTATGACTACCATTCTGTCGTGTATCTTTGGCAGGAGCTCGTTCCCTTCCCCCCAGTTACAGAAGCACAGCTGGGGTGGGCACAGGACATGGGCTTAGCCAGCCCAGTGTCCTCTCCTGGGCTTGAAGAGTGTCCTTGCACTGGCAGGGACTGTGGATCTGGCTCTCCCTGTGCTGTGACTTTTGCTGGGGACCCTTGGTGCCTTCTCTCCAGTGTTTCCCTGGCTCCTGTTTCCTCCGGCCTCCTGTTGACTCTGTCAGTCCCGAGGACCGTGACTGACACACGGTGCTGCTCGAAGGCAGGCCACGGGGGAGCTGTAGGTGGGAGTGACTAGGGCAGCCTCGGAAACAGCAGCAGAATGAGGAGTAAGTCGCGGGGGGACAGAGTCAGCTGGGATACATTCGGCCGCAGGTAACAGGATACTGGTCGACGGTGGCTCAGGCAATGAAGCCATTTAATTATCTCACGGAACCAGGAGGGCAGATACGGTGGCTCCAGGCCTGGTGCGGAAACCAGATGATGACATCAGGCCCTTCCTCTCCTCTCCCTCGGCCTCTCTTGGTGTGCTGCCGGCTGACATCTTTTGGCTTGCTGCCTAACGGTCATAAGCCACAGCCGTGCTTGTCACTGAACCATGGACAGGGGAAAGACAGGGATGATGTCAGAGTGCTCTCTCACCCATCTGACCCTAGTCAGGAAGGAGACTCCTTCCCAGAACATTCCTCTCACCACAATACTTTCTTTTATGTCTCACTGGCCAGGGCGTGGACACACGGCCACTCCAGTTGCAAGAGGAGCTGGGAAAGCCAGAATCTGTGATAGTCTCGAATGCCTTTGGGCCAGCGGGGACTTATCAGGGTCTGTTAGAAGAGCAGGCGACCAATGGTGTATTTGTGGGTGTAAATGCTCCCAGACTGCCACCTGTGAAGCAGCTGGGGGACTCTGAGATGGCGGAGTGCCTCCTTATCAGGCCCCGAAAGCCTGGAGGCTGGAACAGCAAACAAACAAGCCCCATGGTCTCGGTGTCCTGGCTCCGAAAGACCCTGCTCCGAGGGGGCCACGAGACTAACCACTCCACACTCCAAGCCCTGCTGGCTCCCCCCACGCAGGTCCAGGTCTATCGTCCACTCCCATGACCTGCCCTAGCCTGAGCGCCATGGCTTCTCACTGGACGACGGCACCTGGGCCGCAGGGGGCTCCTGCTCCTGCTCGCCGCAGGGCCCGCCACACAGCAGGCTCAGCAACCTGAGGATGACATTCCAAATCTT
Organism: Propithecus coquereli; assembly: GCF_000956105.1. NCBI lineage: Eukaryota > Metazoa > Chordata > Mammalia > Primates > Indriidae > Propithecus > Propithecus coquereli. Next base: position 2,437,083 of record NW_012151174.1, read on the forward strand.
CGCCTCAACCCTGCTCGCGTGAATTTATTTCCAGAGAATCCAGAGAAATAAGATAGAAAACAAGGCGATTTCAAAGGGTGGTCGGCACTGTAAAGAAATACAATACCACAGCATGACAGGGTGGGATTGGGAGGGGGTCTGGAAGGCTGGTGGAGGGTGCGGTGTCTGAGCTGGGATCTGCAGAAGGCGGGGTAGCCGCCTGGCGCCAGGTGCGCTATTAGTGAGGCTGCCGTGCACGGACGGGAAAGCTGGGAGCAGCCGGTGTCTGAGGCTGGATGGCTGTCCAAGGTTCTCTTCTCTCGCGCAGCTGTAGGTTAGAAGCACTGGGGGAGCTTTTTACAAATGCAGGTGTCTGTCCACACCCCACCCCCGGAGATTCTGAATCAGCTGGTCTGGGGCGAGCCTGGGCCTGATCGTTTCTTAAAAGCTCTGCAGCTCGTTCTAATGCGCGCACAGGGAAGGAGCAGAGAGAGCAGAGAGACAGGGCCTGCCGCCAAGCCCAGGGAGGCTGTAAATCCAGGTCGGTGCGGTGGGCAGGTGAGGGGCACCAGAACGTGAGCTGGAGCAGGGCCCACAGGGAGGTGGAAGAGCAGGTGCGGTCTGCGAGGACCCAGTGGTACACAGGGGTGGATGCTGCTGAGAGGACCATATATGGTGACAATTATTGGTGTGAAGGGCACTGGCGACCTTTGTAGGAGACATTTCAGCGGCCCACTGCTCCAGGGAGCCTTGTCCTCATCCCCGTTCCCCCCTGCCCCCCATGCCACCAGGCTTCCTCCTGCCAGTCCCTCCCTTCCTCCCTCTGCTGAGCTCCCCGGGGTCTGCGTGCACCCTCGATGGCAGGGTTTAGCCCACTGGAGTTTTAGACCTCAGAGTATCCTTGTCCTCCCTAGACTCTAAACAGACGCACGGCTGTGGTGGAATGGGGCTAACATACTTGTTCTTGCATGTGGGTCGGGGAGTGGAGACGGATACTATGGCGACGATGGTACTAACAACAAGGTTAACGCTGATGCACTCTCCCGGTGCGCCAGGCTCGGGGTGACACACTGGCGCGCGTTAACAGGTAAGTTATAACACCCCATCAAGCAGGGACTTCCACACGCCCACTGCACGGATGAGGCAAAGGTTACATGGAGCAGCTGGGATCCAAACCTCAACAGTCTGGCTGCCAGCTCTTCGCCACCATGCTCTGAATCAAAGGCAGTTCAAATGAGCGTGCTACAGGAATATGTGAGTGACGCGACAATCTTCAAAATCAATTAATTCACGAGGACAAAATTCTTGAAAGTCAGCAACAGCTCAGCAGATTTCAGGTAAAGAATCTGGCTTTCCCCCTCTATGTCTTGCCCTACCTTACTGGAAGTTGACGCATCCAGGGGACCACGTTAGAGCTCCAACAGGAGCAAAGGTGGATGGTAATCTCAGAAATCTCCTTAGGAAATGCCATGACGAAGTTTCTCTTCCATCGGCCCCAAGAGCAACGAGCAGGGCCTGGATCATGGCTGTGAAAACCTGCACTTCCATATTTAATGTCAAAGATCCCGGAAGATCGGTGTTTCTAAATGAAATCTTCCCCAGCATCTAGGAGGGGCCCACATTCCTTCCCAGGGAGCAAGGCAAGCCCACGGGGGCGAGGGCGGCCATCTTAGCCGTTACATTCAAACCAGCGAGGCTCCCACTCGGGGCAGGGATCCCGAGTGACCTGTCCTGCTTTTAAGGGTGTGAAACTGGTACAGTTTTTACCCCTTGGGGGAATGGGAAGAATGAGTTGGAATTATACATCAAAATTTTAGGTGGGCATTTTATTTTAATCCAGCAATTCCATTTCCAGGAATCTGTCTCTTACTCACACCGGCGAACATCAAGGCAGGTACACAGTGGTTTGACTGCAGGGACGTTCACACTGCTGTACTACAGTAGAGCTGGGAACAGCCCCAAAGCCCACAAGCAGAGGACAGGTTAAGTGAACGCGGTGCATCTGGAGCAAAGCGAGGCGGAGCTATGCGTAGAGCGTGCAAGATGCCCACACGGCCCCAAGTGAATGAACCCAGCTTGTACTGATCCGTATGCTAAGCACGTGGCAAAGTGCTTTGCATGCATTAACTCATTTAATTTTCAAGACAACCCTGTGAGGGAGGGACTAAGACCATCCTCATTTTAAAGCCAATGCAACTGAGGCCAGAGAGGTTGAGCAACTTGCCCAAGGTCACTCAGCTAGAAAGAGGTGATTTTGGGACTTGAACCCAGGCAACTCAGCTTGACGGTTTATACTTTTTTACTCCGTGCTGTCATTGTGAAGGGAAAGACGCAAGTTGCAGAACAGTTCATATAGTATGACCCCATTTGGATTAAAAAAAAGAAAGGAGGGATGGAGATCTTGTTAGTGAGTGTTTTGCATGACTTCTTCCAGAACTTTTTCTGTGAATCTATAATACAGGAAATGCTCACAAGTGCACAGGGGAGGAGTGTCTGAGGCTGGGATTAAGTTTTTGGTTTTAAAACTGAGCATGTGAGGGAAAATACGAGCAGAGTAGAAACCACCCCCCAAAAAGCCCTTACCTTCTAGAATGCAGGGTCAGAATGGGAGAGACTTACCAGCTCCACGTATCTGCCATGCTCTAGGGCCCAGGAGTCTGAACATGCATCTTTCCAAATGGCAGACTCCTCTGTGGCACAGCCACGGGCTCACACCCAGAGCCACTGACGGAAGGAAGGTGCACGCCCCCGTCTTGTGTTCATGTGTTGCCCAGTGAAATGGGGTCTGTATCTACCCCAAATGCTTAAACTTCAATGTTTCCTTGTTTTTATTAATATTTTGCTACCTAGTATATAGTCAAACATAGGTTTTAAATGCTCATATGATTACATGCTTATCTGAGAGAGAAAACGTCTTTTTAAAAAATAAATGGGTTAATACCTTCATAGTTGCCCTTTTCACTTATCACCAGATCTTGGAGATCTTTCCTGATGTCGCAGCTGTAGCACAGCGAACAGAAGCAAAGACTACCCAGGTTCAGTTCCTAGCTCTGCCACTTAACTAGCTAGACCTTGGGCAGGTGACTTAGTCTCTCTATGCCTCAGTTTTCCCATCTGTAAAATGGAGATAATAATATGGCTGAACTCATAGGAAAGTCATGGGTTAATAAATGTAGAGACTTAGAATATCCCTGGCACATAATGATACGTAAGTATTAGTGAAAAATTATCATTTTTACTAATTTTTTTAAAATCTCAAGCAAATCAAACATGACCTTGCGATGAACCCTCATTCCTCCGGGCTCAGGGGCCAGGCACCCAGGATGGCTCGCCTTGAGCAAGAGGAGGGGCAAGCTCCAGGGCCAGGGCCGAGGCGGGGTGCCTCTCTGAGTCTCCCTGGGGTGGCTGGATCAGGCGAGGGTGGAGGGTGTCATTACCTCCTAAGAAGCACATGTGGATGGAGCATCTTGTTCCAATTCTGGGCATAGTCCCACTCACTTCAAATGAGACTCTAAAATGCAAAACTGGAAAGGGCTGCTTCCTGGGGTGCGGGCGCACATGCCAGGCCCACCCGGGAGCTGCTGCCATGTTTGCAGAGTGGGGATGGTGTGATGGAGCCAGGCCAGGGGCCTGAACGGCTGCAGGAGGGGCCTCCGTTGTTGAGGTGGCTCCTACCAGGGAGACTAAATCAGGGGCCTGACGTAACCGCTGCTCCAGGCTGCCCTGGACGGGTCTCCCTGGCTGTAGCCAGGCTCTCAGCCAAGCCACAGGACTGGTGTGGCTGTGCTACTTATTTAAAATGTTTTTGGTAGATGGCTGCTGCCCTGACCCCCCTGGGTGTCCACTGTCATCGCGCGGGGCCCACAGGAGCTGCTAGGACCCAGCTCCGGGTCTGCTCGCATGGGTCACTGTCCAAGCCAGACCGACGGTGAACTATTTAGTGTGCCCCCTGCAGGCCTCGCTCCTGTCGCCAGGCCAAGCCTCCTTTAGAAGATGCTGCCTTGTCAGCATGGAGCCTGACTTGCAACCTAATCTCAGCTAATTGCCACCAAAACCTGCTAAGATCACATCTGCTGGGCCTGGAGATTAAATCAATATTTGACAACGTTGATTAAATAGAGCCAGGGAATCCTTGTAAAAGAACATCTGTTAAAGCTCCATTCTTTCCGTCCTGCTCTTGGGGGGCCGGGCTGAGCATGGCTCCGGCTCTGCCTGTCCCCATCTGACGATAGCTTCAGGCTGAGGGGGCTGGGGGGTGGTGACAGTGGGGCCTACCGGGAATGTCATGGCCAAGAAAGGCTTCCTGAGGGCAAGGTGGGGGGAAGGGAGGGGAGGGGCATGAGCTGGACACACACAGCTGGGCCTTGTTATCCAGGCTGGCACCCAGCTGCCTGCTGGCCCCCTGACCCAGGGCTGCTGAGAGCCAGGCCCTGTGCAGAGCATGTGACACGAACCACTGAGCTCAAGTCTTCTAATTGCCCTCTGAAGTGGTGCTACTGTTGCCGCAAAGTGGGGAGACTGAGAGGGTCCATGAGAGAATGAGAAGAGAAACTGGGCCCCGGACCCGGGGCTGCCTGACTCCAGAGTCTGCCCTTGTGACCGTTCATGGGGCTACCAATTTGAGAGCATGAGTTGTCAAAAACAAGGGCAAAAACTGGCATTTATGGAGCCAGGAGCCCAGGCTTGGAGCCCTGCTTTACTGGTCCAATTCCCCAAGCCACATATGACAATGGTGGCCCCCGCTTAGTAAGCACTGGCCTCACACCTGGCCCTACTGAACAGCACCCCTAGTAGGGCCTGCTGTTCTCCCCACTTTACAGAAGGGAACACGGAGGCTCAGAGCAGCAAGTTACCTGTTGAAGATCACCCTGTGAGGCAAAAGGCGGAAGTGGGACTTGAACCCAGGTAAGTCGAACCTATGGCCACCAGAAGCACTGTCATCTCTAAAAAGCAGGGACAGAGCCATGAACACAGTGGACGCTCAGTAAATGCCTGCCCTCTATCCCTGGGTGATTTGCAGCAGAAATTAGGCTCGTGCTCTGGAGTCAGGTCGCCTGGGATCAAATTCTGGCCCCAACATGTACCGGAGTGGGTAACAGTGCCACCTCGTCAGACTGCTGCTGGGTGCAGTGAGGTGGCGCCATAGGGCACTCCCCACAGGAAAGGACACATGACAAGCACCCAGTACGTCCTGACAACGGTAACCGTGACAACAGCAGCTGCTGCACTGACAGTGCACTCATCGGGTGAGGGACGGGGAGCGGAGGTCGAACACCCAGATGCCTGCAAGCCGCTGTTCGCTGCTCTCTCCCCAGCACCCAAACTGCCACCACAGGGTGCATTCTCCCTAAGTCTTTTCTGAATCCATGGGAAAAAAAACACCCCAAAACCAACAACCACCCAGCCAGACAACCAACCAGCCAGTCAACTACATAACCAACCCACCAGTTAACCAACTACCCAAACAGCCAACCAGCTAGCCAACTAGCCAGTTAGCCAGCCAACAAGTCTCATGTTTCTGTGTCCTGTCGGTATCTCTCTTCATTTCCACCTCAACTCGCTGCATCTCTTACCCATGTTCCTGTGTCCCTGCTCCACCTTTCCGCACCCTGTCCTCCCACCTCTCTGTACCCCTGTTCCCATCCCTCCACATGCCTGTCCCTGTCCCTCTGTCTCTCTCTCGCTCTGTTTCTCTCCAAGTCTCTTGTATATGTGCACACACGGATGGCCACCGCCCTGAACATTTCTGGCCTCTGAGTCACAACTCCATGTTGACTCACCACTAAGAGTGTGTCCCAGGCCAGGCAGCCTCTGCCTGGTCCCTCTGTTAACCTCCTCCCAGGTTCCAAGTTCCCAGTATCTGTAGGGAGGGAGAGAAGCTAAGGAATTGGCCAAGACTATTTAAAAAAAAAAAAAAAGAAAAAGTGGAGTCAGATTCCAAAACATCCTCTAAATAAAACGATGCATGTGTAGCATTGTTCCGGCCCCTAATTTCTCTGCATTCTAGGCAGAATTCAAAACTGCCTGGTCCAGTCTCACCCCCAACCCTCAAGTGCAATCTTACAAGGGAATTGGTTACTTTAATCAGAGAACAAACTCAGAAACCCCAAGAAGTAATTCAGAAGAATGGCATATTCTCTTTCACATTAAAAAACAGAAAATCAGTATTGAAAAAAATAACCTTGGGGGCGGGGCCTCAGCATGCACATTGCTCCACCCTTGTATTTCCCCATATTAAATAAATAAATTAATTAAAAACCCCTCCCAAAGTCACGTACCTCCACCACTTAGGCAAGACCACAGTCCACCTGTAGTATTGTTTACTGAATATGGTCCTTTCAATCAACTCACTTATGAATATCAGAGTTGGATCCATTATATTTTTTCCTAATACTCATTAAATTAAATGCACCAATATTAAAACTCATAAATCCTGTCTATTTATCAACGCAAATAAGCTTTAGTACCAGAAGTTCTGACATCCAAACCAGACTGCACCTCCTCGACAAGACACTAAGCAAAAAAGCCCAGAAAGATGGTTTATAATTCCGTTTTTATAAAGTTCAAAAACAGGCAAACTGGAACCATGTTATCTAGAGTTGCACACATGGGGACAAAACCTTTGAAAAGCTGGGAAATGGTGACCATCGAAGTCCAGAGGGAGAGGGTTCTGGTGGTGAGGGCCCACGGGGGTTCTGGGGTGCTGGTGAGGTTCTTGGTCTTGACCCAGGGTTACACGAGTGTTTGCCTTATATGTAATTCTTTGCTAAGCTGTACATTTACATTCTATGCACTTCTCTGTATGTATACTACATTTCACAACAAAGTTTTAAAAACTCTTTTGTGTTGTATGAATTATTTTTAGTGAGATTGTACTCTCGCATTACATATGTAATTTTAAAAAAATACATAAATGGATTTAAAAATCTCAGTCGTTTGATCACCCTCTTTGCCACCTCATCAGTCTCTCTTATGACCCTGGCTTGAGATTCACTTTCTCTCCTACCAAAGGTTTCCACTCCCAGAACCGGCAGGGCCACTTCACCAGTAGAAGACAAACATCCCGCGCAGGCTGGGGGATGTGCGCGTCCTCCTAGCACACAGAGAGGCAGGAAGAACAGGGCTAAGCTCACAGGGGCACTTTCAGAACAACTTGCCACATGACAGCTGGGGACAGGGGAGAAGGGACCTCCACCCACCTGAGAAACGCAGGAGGGCTCCTGTCTTCCTTCCCAGGGTGGAGCCAGGCTGCTATTAGGAACATACACCCCAGCCCTGCCCCTGCAGTGATGCCACAGAAGGCTCCAGAAGGGCTCCAGTTTTGCCCCTTGACTGGGTGCAAAGCCTCTTCTCAGGCCAGAGGGACTGGCTGGCAGATGGCGCAGGCCTGCCGCTCTGTTTGCACAACACCGTAATCAAACACCCTTCCGCAGCGCTGCACGCAGGACAGGTACCCAGACCGGGCAGAGGAAGACGGGCTGGAAGGGGGAACCCTTCCAAATGAGCCCAGGACAGTAGGAAATCGGCCACTCTCCCAGGACAACAGACTTTTAAAAAAATATTCACAGTTGGTGGAACCTTTCTAGAAGCAATTTGGCAATAGCTTTAAAAACTGTTCTCACCCTCTGAACCAGTAATGCTACTTCTGGGAATTAATCCCAAAGAAATAATTAGAGATGAAGAAAAAAGTTCATGGCATTGGTTATCAAGCCAAAAGTAAAGAACCAACCTCGATGACCAACAACATCACGAACAAAATTAAATAAATTACTGCACATACTTATGACAGTAAATATTTACAGGATGTATTCATAGAAAAAAGACCGCAAAGAAATACTCTAAATTTAGTGCTGGGACTACCAATGATTTTTGAAAATTTGTTCTTTGTATCTTCCTGTGTTTTTGTGGTAGAAAATATTTAGAAATCGGTATGGCACGGGCAACAAGCAATCAGAATGGCCTGTCCACTGCTGTCTCTCAGCACTAGGTTACAGAAGAGACTCTGGTTATCACCCACGTGGACCGCTTAGCGCAGGACCTGGGGGATGCCAGGGAGGCCCGCTGGCTGCTGTCACCATCGGCCTCTTACTGGTTCCTTGCCTCTCAAATGGTGACCATTGTCTAGCTCTGCTATAACGAGTCTCTTTCAAGATAAAATCTGAAAAAGAGCAGAAAGTGCCGTGCAAGCAAATGTTCATTCTTGTCTTGGGCTCGGTAGAGCAGCAGGTAAGAGCATGGACTCTAAACTTAGGCTGCCTGCGTTGGAATCCGGCTCTGCTGTGTGACCTTGGACAAGTCCCTTCATCTCTGTGCCTCAGCTACCTCATCTGCAAAACGGAAATAACAAAAGTACCTCCTTCACAGGGCTGTCGTGAAGATTCAATGAGTTAGTATGTAAAACTCTGAGGGCCGGGCCTGGAACAGGTAAGCCCCACGAGTGTCAGCTGCTATTCCTGCTACTACTACTATTATATGGATTACACGGGGCGCCACTCCCTAGACGTGTGGCCTGAAGCAAGTTACTTAACTCTCTGGGGCTAACAGCAGTGCCTGCCTCGTAGGATCATTACGAGAATCAGCCATCGGCTCCAGGACGGAGCCTGGCTGAGTGCGTGGCTGCCCACCAAATGCCAGCTTGTGCTGCTCAGCGGTGTGACGTTCCTCTGGCCTCTCCTGTGGTCCAGGGCACTGGTACCTCATGCGGGGGGCATCCTAGGAATACTCCATGACCCAGAACTCTCCAGTCAAGCAGAGTGGCTCTGCCCGCTGGCACGCAGTATCCTCAGGAGGGCTTTTAGGTCAGGGAACAGCTCCATCCCACAACTGGGAACAAAAGGCAGTGTCTGCTCTGAGTGTGGCACGGGGAAGCTTGGAGTGAGTTCCTCCGGAAAAGGAAGAACTCGTAACCATGGAGGCCTGTCCCAGGCAGCAGTGACCACCAGCAGCTGGCAGGCAATGCCCAAAGAGCTACCTCAGGTTACCCTGGCAACCAAGGGACCAAAGTGTCAGGGATGGTGCTTATTACTAAACGATGTGACCCTGACAGGCCATTTAAACCCTCTGGTTTTCTCATCTCTAAAACAGGGGTCAAGTTCCCTCTTTGAAGGGCCTGCCTCCCTCCCACCCTGCTCTGAAACACGGGGACCATATTTCCCAGGATTCCTGGTTAGGGTCGGCCAACAGGGCACAGTGGCAGAAGCCTGGGAGGTGCAGGTGGTGAGAGCTGGGGTGGTCCTCCCTCCACCTCGGGCATAAGATGTCCTGGGCTCTGCTACGGAGCCCTACTCCGTGTGTCCCTTCAGCCCCCTCATCTAGGGACTGCCTCTCTACTCCTTTGGTGTCTCTGCTCTCGATCACTTATTTAACCAAATTCCCTCTGCCTAAAATACCACAGCGGATTCTGTTTCCCGACAGATACACCTGCCTTGTCTGTGTTTTAGGGGCACCTCAGAATCGAGGTCCGAAGACACACCTTGGAAAGTGCACCGCAGGATTATTTCACGGAAACGTCCTCTTTGCCGTAACATACAGGCATATTGTGGACGTGGAGTTTAAAGTCCCCAAACAAAATGATATGATGTTCGAGATTTGCTTCAAAATGATCCAAAGGCAAGGGAATGGAGGAAACAAGACTGGCCCTGTGTTGATAACTGCGGGATCTTGTGACAAGCCTGTACACGCAGGCAATGCATGCTCTTTCGACCGCTGTAAATGTCTGAAATTCTCCATTATTAACACAGATCAAAACCAACAGGTAAAAGAAAACAAGTCCCTATACCGTGGGTGAGGGTACACGAGGTTCCAGTGGCAGAACCTTCTTTGAGGGCGATTTGTCAGTTCATTAAATCAAAACCATGCACAGCCATGGACCCAGTGATTCCAACACGAGGAGGAGCACGGGCCCAAGAACCCAGAGCTGCCTGGATGAGGTTCCTCGCTGCAGCTCTACTTGAGACAGAGGAAAAGAAGATCACCTGAGAGTCCCTCGTTAAAGAGCTGGTTAAATAAGTTTTGATACAATAGAATGTAGGCAGCCATTAAAAAGAAAGAGGGCATATCCAACGTGCTAACATGAGACAACCCCCACGACATGTGGACAAATGACAAACGCTAGCTGTGAAGAAAAAGTATGTATCACATCACATTAAAAAAAAAGTATGTGATATCCAGAGGGGAAAAGTCTGGTAAATAGTAATAATAATATCCACAGACATGAATACGGCACTTACCATGTGCCAGGCACTGTTCTAAACACTTTACAGATATTATGTGTTATATGTGTTCATAAACCCTATAAGGTAGAGCAACTGTCTCTATTTTACAGATGAGGAAACTGAGGCACGAAGTGACAAAATCATTTGCCCGAGGTAACAAAGCCAGTTGAGTGCTGGGACCGTCTAGCTCCAGAGTCTCTTGACAAGCTGGTTGACACGGCAAACTGCTGATAATGGTTATTTTACCCCTGGAAAGTGGGACTGGGGTGTAGGGAAAAGAGGAACAAGATTTTCAATTTTTACTTTATATACTCTTTTTTTTTTTTTTTTTTTGAGACGGAGTCTCACTCTGTTGCCCGGAGTAGAGTGCCGTGGCGTCATCCTAGCTCACAGCAACCTCAAACTCCTGGGCTCGAGCAATCCTACTGCCTCAGCCTCCTGAGTAGCTGGGACTACAGACATGCGCCACCGTGCCTGGCTAATTTTTTCTATATAGATTTTTAGTTGT
>NW_012151174.1:2448323-2479347 GCF_000956105.1 Propithecus coquereli
TCACTAATTTGTTCGGTTAAGTGGCAGGGTCAGGACTGGAACCAAGGCCACTGGTTCCAGAATCGTCCTTCATGATGGCGCTGACTGGGCCACTCATGGAAGGGGGAGCCTGAATTGACCTAACTGGGGTGCAAGGAGCCAATCAGCCAGACTGACCATCAGAGCATTAAAACCCCGGGGACCCCACTCTACACCCACAATACTGGTGCAAATTAGGAAGCAGGAGAGCAGCAAGTGGTTAGAGGCAAATGGGGAAGCCGGACCCTCCTGTGCTCTGGGGAGCGCAGGCCAGAGCAGCCTCCTGGAGCACGGCCTGGCCATCCCTGGGGCAAGACAGAATGCCTGTCTCCTGCCACAGCGTGATCACTGGATACAAACCCCTTGGGTTCAAAAGGACGCAGGCGGGGGCATCTCTCTGAAGCACTGCGTGCAGTGGTGTGGAGCCGGGGACGAGCTGTGTGGGGGAGGGCGGACGCCCGTTACATGGGACGGTCCAGCCATCAGACATGATGCCACACTGGATGTGCACAGAACAACGTGGCCAGATCTCAAACACACGCTACTTGGTGAAAACTGGAAAAAACAGAAAGAATGAGATACAGAGCCCAAAACCATTTCTGGAAACTGACTCTTAACTCAAACCTCAACGTATATTTTACAAGGACATGTACATAGCTACAGACACGCCACAAACGCTTCAGAGTAGGGGGAGGAATGGAAGGGCGGACAGAGGATGGAGATGGAAAAAATAACAAAAACCTACCCAGTGACAAGGGAGGAGACACACGTTTTTCCACCATCAGATGAGCCGTGTTTGGCAGCCAGACTCCACTCGCACACCCCTCCCCCTTCTCATGGAGTTAGGCGAGAGTGGAAGGAAGAGGCAGAAATTGGACACAGTAGACTTCTTCAAAAGAAAACCACACTTGTTTGATCTCAGATGCCACAAAGTCCGTTGGGCCTGACACAATTTGTTAACTTAGTGAGCCTTAGCTGGGAACTGAGTTTGGAGACCTTTTCTTACCATGGTGGGCATCTGTCTACTCAATTCCCAATTCTATCGTTCTCAGCTCCGGGAAGATGAACCCCAATTGGTCAAAGGCAACCAGGGTGTGGTCTTCCTCTGGAAATCTGATTGGCCTGGTGTGTCTGTGTGTGGGGCACATGACCTAAGCTGGGCCAACTGCAGACTGAAGGGAAGTATTTATAACCCACGGGGGAGGGGGCTTCTCTCTCTCTCTCTCTCTCGCCCCTGATGCTTGTGGACAAGAAGACAAGTAGCCTGGATGGTCACTGGACACCATTTTGGGACCAAGAGGCAATTCCAGAGGCCTTAGGAGGAAGCTAAAGCCGAGAACGTGAGTCTGCGACAGACACGCTGAGCTGCTGATCCTAGCAGCCGATGCCGCCCCACCTCTGGGATCCCAGAACACATTAGATGTCTTTACGTTTGGCCAGATGATGCCCAGGTTTTTGTTACTTGCAGCTAAAAGCACCCTAACTGAGACCCACAAACTAGCCAGCCATTTTTTGATTGTTGAACAGAGACAATCTCTGCAAAAAGGAAAAGGGCATCAGAAGTGTGACTAGGAAGGGCCCATTAATGCCAACGCATGGAGAATGTTTGTGGGTTTCAAGCTGCCCATCGAGGGGCACACACAGGTTGCCACAGAGACAGTCAGTTGCATCTCTGTACCCAAAGGCTCCGGAAACCCTCAGCAGTGGGTTATTTCCTTCATCCCCTGTGACAGCCAAGCTGCAGCCAGTTTCCAGCGTTGGCTTCTCCTGATGCCGGCAGGGGGCGAATCTCCAGCTGGCGGGGGCTGAGGATCAGAGACAGAGCCTCAAAGCCCAGCCTGGCGCCCCTGCAGCTGCTCTGTTCCCAAATCAAAGGTCACACTTTTGGATCGGGGCTACTGCTGGGATCTCTGAAATGGCACATGGCCCGAGGACCTCAGCAAGGCGACCTTGCTGGCTGCGGTGTACCTCACTCCATGGGAATAAAGGGACAGGCCAAGCGAGACAAGGGGAGGCCGAGGAACGTGCGCTCTGAAGTCAGCCTGCCCCAGGTTCAGTCGCTGCTCCACCCACAGATGGCCCCGCGACTCTGGACAGCAATTTCACTTGGACTGCCTCTTCCATAAAGCCAAAGGAAGGAGGGACAGAGGATGAAGGAAAAGATAAGAAAAACCTACCCAGTGAGACATCTCTGTCACCAGCAACTTTGACTCATTCATTCAACAAATATGTATTAAGCAGCTCCTCTGTGCCAGGTACTATTCTAGAAGCTCGGGATATAGCAACAAATAAGACGCATGATTCATATGACCAAACAGGAGCTCACATGTTAAAGGGCAGGGACAGACAATGCGCAAGTCGACAAATCGACTGCGGAAAGCGCTGTGAAGAAAGCGAGCAGGACGATGCGAGAATAAGGGGGGGCGGAGAGAGTGCGCGTGAGGGGAGCCGAGTTAGCCGGCAGGAGGCACAGCGAGTGATTATAAGGCCAGGTGGGGCCTAGGTTCAAACCCCGACTCCACGACTCCTGCCTGTGTGGCTCAGGCAGCAAGTGACCGGACCTCTCTGTGCCTCAGTTTCCTCATGTGTAAAACTGGATAGTACTTACCTCATAGGGTCTTTGGGAAGACTGAGTGAGTAAATACCCAGGACACACCTAGCGGCAAGGACTAGGCCTAGACGGGGAGCCCACCTGTTCGAGGGTCTCTGTAAGAACTTCTCCCTCAGCCAGTGGCGCTGCTAAGAGCAGCAGTTGTAAGGATGTGGGTTTCCTGACACGCGGCGCTCTCAAGCCCCCTCCCCTGCAGGGTCAGAGCTCACCTTGCTCTGCGTGCGCCCAGCCCTAGGTTCAGCAGAAGAGGGGACAGCAAGGCCCCCACTTACCCAGCAACTGGCAGAGGCCACCTGCGCGGAGGAGATGTCAGTCGGTGGGATCGGAGGAGCTACTCAGGGTACCTGGGCCCCGCCACATCCTGAACCTCCGACACCATTCCCAGGCTGGAGGGGGGATGGCAGACTCACGTGGGCCCACAAAGGAGTCATGTCCTGTGTGGTGCTCAGGAGACGAAGGTAATCTGGAAACTCCCCTCCTCAGCCCTCCCTGCCTCTCTCCCGGCCGGCCCAGAAGAGGGAACTGAGAGAAGCACATTGGTTGGTATCTCAGAAAAGAAATAGGGAAACGGGGTGGGAGGGCTGTCAGCTGCTCTGGGCCTGGGAGGAAACGAGGCCACCTTTGTAGGGAGCCGGCTGGGGTCCCTTCCCTGAGAGGAAGGGCTCGTGAGTCACTGAGGCCTGGAGCCCTTCCGAGGAAGAGGCAGCTGTTGAGAGATCTGTTTTGTGGGCCGCTCCAGCAGGCGTTTCTTTCCTAGGGATTGACGAGTCTAGAACCAGGGCACCTTCTTCTTTATAGAAGGCTCCTTTCAACCCTGCTGCGTGGCCAGATGACAGCACAAAGGTGCCACGTGGCGGGGGAGGGCTGGAGTCTCTGACCCTGACTCTGGCTTATAGCAGTGGAGACAAATTGTCCTGGGGGAGCGAGGGAATCAGGACATCGAGCCTGGAAAGTGCACGCAGGGGTGAAAGAACAAAAGAAAACTGTAGCACTTCTTTCCTTAAAACCCTTCTTCCGTGACTCCCAGGGGCTGTGAGAAGAAAGTCCAGATCTCTTCCCATGGCCCACCAGGCCCCCTGTGACAGCCCTGCAGACCAAAATTTCCACCCCCTCACTCTGCTCCCCCAACACACCCCCACCTCCTTCCCACCCCAGAGCCTTTGCACAGGCTATTCTCCCCACCCCAAAACTCCCCGGCCTCCAGCCTCCCCTGGCAGAGTTCCTTCCTGTTCATTCTTCAAGTCTAGGCTCCAGGTGCTTCTCTAGAAAAGCCTCTTCTGACAATCCCACCCCCACCCCGCCCCAGCCTGGAGTAAGACCTCACACCCCCTGCCTGTTAATTCTTCCTCTAGGCAGTCTGCGCTTTTTCTTCATAGTTCGATTACCACACTTAAATCACGTGGCTATCTGAGTGATTATTTGATATCTCCTCCAGTAAATGGTGAGGGTTATCAAGTCAGAACACTTGTAACGAAAGTATTACTTTCAACAATAGCTCACATTTATTAAACACCTAGTGTTTACTATGACTGCTTACAGCAGCTCTGCGAGATCAATACTGCTATCATCCCTGTTTTATGGACGGATGGGGGCGCCACAGCGGTCCTGGCCGAGACAACAGGTACTACGTAATCAGTTAGTTTGGGAGTATCCAGATGCCTGGGTTACGTTTCTAAATGTCCCTTCCTCCAGCATCCTCTGGGGACAGGAGCCCAGGTCCACGGAACACATTTTTACCATACTCTGGAGTTACAGCCTCTGACTCCAAGGGCCTCTTTCGGTTCTAGTCTCTCCCCAGTCCAAGAAGACGTTAATTTAACACATTCTCACTATGCAGCCACTGTGTTGTCAGGCGTGGCCTGAGCACTAGAGAGACAGCAACAAACAAAACACGTGCAGTCACACCTTCATGGGCTCGCGCCTGCTGGGACAGCGTCTCAAAGCCCTGTCTCTCTTGAACCTGCTCTCGTCAGCTTTTTGTCCCCAGATCGCTGGACCTAGCACAGTCATTTCTATGCCTTATGTCCCTCCTTCCTAGCCTGGCCGCAGGGTCCACGCTCTCCGGGTCTCCTCCCTCCCGGCCTCCTTTGCTGAGTCCTCACCTCTCAGGACGGCTTCTCTCTTCTCTTCTCCATCCACATGGTTCCCCCAGCGACTGCCCCTGGGCTCCTGGCTTTCAACACCAGATCTTTGCAGAGGACGCCTACACTTCCTTCTCCTGCCTGGCCCTCTCTCCTCGACTTGAGACCTGAGTGTCTGATTGCCCCCTTGCTGTCTCATGCAGCTAGCTGTCCCAGGGACATCCGACGCCGAATGGACTCTACGCTGCTTGATTCTTCACACCACCTTCTGCTGCTCCCGGCAAGCCCCACCCCGGGATCCCTCAACTCAATGTCTTCGCCACTCGCCTGGCGTTCGGGCCAAAATCTCGGGGTCATCCTAGGCCCCCTTTTCTCTCACCCCCACATCCAGGCCATTAATACCCACTGTTGGCTCCACCTTCGAGATGTAATTGGGATCCGCCCCTCCCTCTGCCTGCCCCTGTCTCCTGGCAGGACCATGGACCATAGCAGGAGCTTCTGCCCTGATTTCCTGGCTTCCACTCCTGCCCCACATGGCCAGAGAGACTCCATTAGTATATGGGTCAGACCATGTCCCTCCTCTGCTCAGAACCCTCCCACTATCCATTCAGGGAAAAGTCCCCAGTACCTATAAGGCCTCACATGGAACTCTCTGACCTCATTTCCTCCACGTCAGCTTTTTACCTTAGCCACTGAGGCAGGTGTGTAACGGTATCCCACTGTGATTATCCTTTGCATTTCCTCGATGATGAGTCAGGCTGGTGAGAAATGCACTTTAAATAATAATAGTAACAGTAGTAACAATAAATGGTTAACACTGACACAGCATTTACTATGGGCCAGGCACTACGCTAAGTGCTATACAGTGGCATGATCCCTTCCTAAACCTTTCGGGCTGGATGTGTTCTGGAATTCTGAATACTTCGGATTTTAGAAAGACAACCCTGGCAGTTTGTGGAGGAGCACGGTAATCCATCACACGGATATTTCCGCCGTGATGACAACACACCAGCCTGGATCACATTTCACCTGGGACTGTGGATCTGCATTAAGTTCCTGAACGCTCGCCACCCCTTAATGAGGTGGGTGGCGTTATCTCCTCTGTTTTGCAGATGGAGGAACTGAAGCACGGGAAGGTTAGTGCTTTGGCCATAGTCACACACGTAGCAGTGGAGGGCTGGGTTCTAGCACACTCCAAAGCCATCTTTACTACTGTCCTCTGTACTGGGTCTCAGGGTAGTTGACAGAAAATAAATCAATGCTGAATGAACGAATGACATAAAGCTGGGGAAGCAAGAGAACTCAGGCTCTGCAACTCATTACAGCTCACGTGGGAAGAAGGTCAGACACCTCGAAGCTAGCTATTTGCGTGAGGTTAACCTAATTTATTTGGGATGCAAGATCTATCCAAATATAAAACAAGATTTTCCAAAAAAGTTATCCTCAGAAATAATAATTGTCTTTTAGAGTCTTTCGTATTACTTTATTTTGAACCAAGTGCTCTCTGGGTAAGTCTTAGGCTTCTAAAAACTTAAATGGTGCTAGTTTTGGCAACAATAAAAAAAGATGCATGTATTATAACAGACTTCATAACTATTCCTAAGGGCTGAACCCCACAATTCCAAGTGTTATAAGACACTGTGAACAGGCCCTTTAAACAATCCTAAAATTTGTATGGAACCACAAAAAGAAACCCCAAATAGCCAAAGCAATACTGAGAAAGAAAACAAAGTTGGAGACATCACACTTCCTGATTTAAAATTATATTACAAAGCTATAGTAATCAAAACAGTGTGGTACTCACCTAAAAACAAAAATATAAGAGAGCTCAGAAATAAACCCAAACATATACGGTCAACTGATTTTTGACAAGGGCACCAAGAGGACACATGAGGAAAGGATAGTTTCTTCAATAAACGGTGTTGGGAAAACTGGATTTCCATATGCAAAAGAATGAAATTGGACCATTATCACACCATACCAAAAAACCAACTCGAAATGGATAAAAGACCTAAATGTAAGACACGAAGTCATAAAACTCCTAGAAGAGGACATAGGGGAAAGCTCCCTAACACAGTTCTTGGCAGTGATTTTTTGGATATGATACCAAAAGCTCAGGCTACAAAAGCAAAATTAAATAAATGGAACCACATCAAACTAAAAAGCTTCTGCACAGCAAACAATCAACAAAATGAAAAGGCAACCTATGGACTGGGAAACAGTATCTGCAAACCACGTATCTGATAAGGGGTTAATTTCCAAAATTTATAAAGAATGCTTACAAATCAATAGCAGAAAAATAAATAACCCAATTTAAAAAATGGGCAAAGGACCTGAGCAGACATGTCTCCAAAGAAGACATAAAAATGGCCAACAGGTAATAAGAAAAGGTACTCAACATCACTAATCATCGGGGAAATGCAAATGAAAACCACTGTGAGATATCACCTTACACCCATTAGGATGGCTATTATCGAAAATCCAGGAGATAACAAATGCTGGTGAGGGTGTGGAGAAAAGGGAAGCCTAGTACACGGCTGGTAGGAATGCAGATTGGCACAACCATTATGGAAAACAGCATGGAGGTTCCTGAAGAAATTAAAAGTAGAACTACCAAACAACCATAAAAAAAAAAAAAAAGGGCTCAAATACACTGAGATAGACAATGAAACAGTGCTTATTGGGGAATGGGAAGATATAGGTCAAAGGATACAAAATAGCAGGTATCCAGGATGAACAAATTTATAGAGATCTAATGTATAACATGAGGACTAAAGTTTACAAAATTGTATTGCATTAGGGATTTTTGTTAAGTAAGTACATTTTAACTGCTCTCGTCACACATAGTTGGTAACTAGGTGAGATGAGAGGTTTAATCTGCTCCCCTATGGTAAGCATTTTACTATCTATATGTAACACATACCATATTGTAAACCTCAAATATACACAATAAAATTCATCAAAAAAATTAAATAGTACTAACCAGGTGCCAGGCAAAAAATAATAAAAAGATTTCTTTAAAAAGCAAGCTAGGGACAAATAAATGTAAGCAACATTCAATCAATTTAAACAAAATACTTGTGGTCAAAGTCTTACTGGGGCATTTATATAATGGGAACTTTGAAAATTAGAAAACGGGATGTGGAATATAATACCAAAAACTGTCTTGAAGCAGAGTGCCACTGGGGGGGATGACATTGCATGGAGAAATTTAATTTTCCTGAGTTGTCACTTATTATTCATATTGGAATGATTAGTCTGATTGACTCGAAAACAAGTGATTATATAACTGCTTTTATATGTTCACATTTATTCAGTCATTTATCTATTTTCAGTAACTGTCCTTAAAAAACATCAAATCTTGTTTTTCTAAAAAAACTTAACAGTGAGTGGATACACTGTAGAAGTCACCAATACACAAATAAAAGAGGAATTTTTTAAAAACTGTCTAACGGTATAGGATGGGGTTCTTAAGAATTGGGATACAGCGTCCAGTGACAACATAATACACAAATTCAAGAAAGGCCACATTACAAACATTTTGATGGACGTGGAGACAATATATTCTGGAAATGTGTGTAGGTGACTCAAAAAGTGACTCTGGTGATGATAAGAATGCCTGTGAAAAGTGTGAATGACACTGTTTTATGACACATGAGAGGATATAAGCAATATTTGAATTTAATATTTTCGATCTCAAGATTCTAAATATGTCACAAAATTAATAAATTAGCAAATATAAATAAGCACCTGATTACATTGTCTTTATCCTTAACATTTCCTGTGGGCCTCAAACTTTTTTTTTTAAATCTTCTCTTTGGAATCACCTTGTTTAGGGGGTATATCTGGTATTTTTTTAGAACAAACACTGAAAAAAATCCAGAAGATACACACCAGCTCGCAAAAATGATTATCTTGGGGGATTCTGGGTCCTCTGATTTCTTTTTTTAAACAATAAGAAAGTATTACTTTGATCATCAGAAATGCAAACAAATAATATAGCTTTCTAATGTGAAGCTCACCCGAGGACAGGATAACGTAGTAGTCTGCACCCCTGCCTGCATACTGGAATCATCTGGGGAGCTTTAAAAAAAAAGTCCCATACTTGCTTACCCTCAGTAATTCCAACAGAATGTGGGGTGGGACCAGGCCTAGGAACGTCTTAAAGCTCCCAACATGATTCTAATGTACAGCAAGGATGAGAAGCATTAGTTAAGCAAAACTTTCCAAATTGTAGTGCAGAACATGCTACCAGGTGTCTTTCGGGAGAAAAAAAGAAGTAGGTTTCTTTCCTGGAGGATTTCGCACAGCCTGTAATGTGCAAATGTGCACCAGGACTTTACAAGAGAAGCCACAGCACAAGAGAGACATTTGTGTGTGTGTCCACTCAGCACTCCTTTGGAGCAGCCATGCCATGAGCAAGCCCTGTCCACTCTATCTCCAAACTGTACTCAGAGCCTGCCCCCTCCTCCCCCGCTGCTCTCCCTACCCTGGTCCCGTCCTCCGTCATCTCCTGCCTGGACGATGGCATCCTTCTCCCCACTCTCACACTGGCTCCGGCGATTCTTGCCCACCAAGGCAGGCTAGTGGAAGACCCTTGGGGCACGCAGAGTTTGAAACGGCTTCCGCTCCCAGCCCTGAGACTGCCCACCGCGTCCCTAACTGCCATCCTCTGACCGTGGAAGGGAACTGCTTTCAGATGAAGGCACTATGGCGGACAGATCCCTCAGGCCATTGCTGAGTCGCTATGTCACCGGCCCGGAAAGTGGGCCAAAGAACGCTCACACCTGGAGTTGGGGGTCAGTACATTTCCTGACTGTCGAAGCCTGCATGAAAGAGGGGGTCTCTAATACCTGGAGCCCAAAGCATCCAAACTACATACTCTCAATTATACCCTATTTATTGGTCAGTTCTTTTCACCAGGTAGAATTATCATACTTACTTGTTTTTCCTGCCTATTGTCTGTCTCCCCCTTCTAGAATGCCAGCTCTGCGAGAACAGGGACATTTGTCTGTCTTGTTCACTACTGAAACACTGGCTGCCAGAGAGCAGGAACGCAGCATTTGTTGAAAGAATGACTGTGCTCACTTAATTCTTTTAACAACTCCAAAAGGCAGGGGTTACAAGTACCAAACTCCTCCCCATGGCCAGCCGGACCCTGCACGGTCAGCCCACACCTACCTCTCCCTGCTCATGACCCTGCAGCCACGCAGGCCTTCTTCCAGGTCCTTCTCAGTCGAGCTCCTTCCCACGTCCAGAACACCACCGACGCTGTGCCCTCCACTGGGAACGCTCTCCCCAGTCCGTACCTGCACCCAGTGAAGGCCTACTCATCCCTCAGGCCTCCTCCCAAATGCCAGTCCTTATGACAGACATCTCTCGACCTCTCCAAACACGTCGGGGCCCTCAGATATGCTCTCACAGCCCTCTGGGCTCCTCCGTCAGGGCACTTAGTGCAGACGTAATTATACAGCTCTTGCTGCAATTACTTAGATGCTGTTTCCTCCACTCAACCGGAGCTCCAGGAAGGAAGGCACCCCCTTTTCTTGCCAGTGCCCCGAGAAGGCCTGGCACACAGTAGGTGCTGCATAAATACCACACCTGTCAACTGTGGCCATGACATTTATTGCTGACTGAATACTGGGCACCCGCACGTTTCCTCGCAGCCCTGCTGCGGTTGGGCAGGACCGGGAGACTAGTTCCAGGTGTGAGCAGACGGGAGTTTGTTCCTTCTGGGCCTCGGCAGCTAAGCGCTGCTGTGCCTCCCTCTGGTTCTTGTCTCCTGCTGTGGCGTCCCTGGAGGCTGGAGGTTTCGCCTTGGAAACCTCAAGCCTGGGTCAGGCCCCGCATCTGACCTGCCTGTGTCACAGATAAGAAATGGACGTTTGCTGTGTCCAATCTCTAGGATCCAGGTTAATTTGTTACTGCAGCAGAATCCCGCCCATCACCGGCATTCCTGAGAATGAATGAAGGCAGCCAGAGGCAGAGACACCGTAGTCATAGGCTGGAAGTGCGGAGCAGGTAGTGGCCTCCAGTTGCCAGTATTGAACCTCAGTGAAAGGACTGGGGGAGGCGGGTGGAACAACTGCTCCCTGGGAATCGCCACTTTCCATTCCTGATGGGGCAGATGAAAGGACCCAGAGCCTTTGCTGCCTTCAGACAGGGATGGCCTCGGCAGCAGCTCTCATCAAACACAGCTCCTTAGGGATCACAGCCGGGTCCCAGTCCCTGGGGACAGGGGAGGAGGCTATTCAGAAAGCAGCAACACCCTGGAAAACCCTATGAGCTGGAGGAAGCTGAAACAGCAAGGCTGCATGAAGGGCCGGGGCTAATTCAGGCTGACAGCCTTCCCTTGGAATCACCCACTGGGGCTCTGCCCTCCCGGCTCTATCCCAGAGAATAAATCACACTGTCAGGTCTAATTTGGGGCTCGGCTGATGGGCTGAGCAGAGCATCCATGCGTTCTGGCCATGGAGGTCAAGGGCAGCCTAAGCTCCTGAGGCCAGAGCTGAAAGGCCTAAGACGGGGTGCAGAACCCTGGGGCCACATGTGGCCTTCTGGATCCTTGAGTGTGGCCTTTTGACCGAATCCAAATTTTACAGAACAAATCCTTTTAATAAAGGGATTTTTTCTGTGAAGTTTGGATTGGTGGAGGGGCCGTGCTTGGGGATCTGGAGGGCCACATGTGGCCCCAAGGCTGCAGGTTTCCCACCCCTCCAGTGAAATTCCTGGTCTAGGCCTCGGCTGTGTGAGCCCTGTTCCCCAAACACAGTCCTGCTACATCCTACACTAGCTCAGGGCTGGGCACAGGGTAAACCCTCACATGTTTGGTGAGTAAATAATCACAACGGCAGCAGCTAGCACTTATTATCTTATAGCCTGTGACTAAGCTGCCTAATCTCCCGTGCGGTAAGAGCTAATGAGTGTAAGCTGCCGCCATCATCATCATCATCATCATCATCATCATCTCCTTCTCATCATCTCATCTATTATGTGACTACCTTGTGCCAGGCACTGTCCTAGGTACTTGAAATTCATACTCACATTTTTAATCCTCAAAACAACTGTAAGAGAAAACGGAAGCTCCCGGAGTCAAGCTGCCCATTTAGGGCACGTCAGTGGCTCGGCTAAGACCAGACCCCAGCTCAGCTGGACTCTGGAGCCCGTGCTCTTGGCCACCATCTGCACTCACTTTTGATTTTGCCTCCCTTGTGAAGCTTTCCTGAAACCCCAAATCACAGTCAGGTGACTCCTCTGGGGTCCCGCAGCCCTGCGGCTTCCCCTACTAGAACTCTCATCACTCTGGGCTGTTCACCTGCAGAGCCTTCCCAACACACTGTATCCAGGTAAGCCTACTGCCCAGCAGAGGACCAGGAACACGGGACATGCCTAGTCAATGTTGGATGGATGGATGGACGGAAACCCAAGTCCAAACCTCTCATTTTACACACGAAGGGAACAGAGATTCTGAGAGTTGTAGGGAGAGTTTCCCTGAAGAAGGGAGAGGTGGAGAAGGGACACATTGCTCCTTGAATCTCTATTCCTCCTCCAAAGCCCAAAAGCTGCTGCCAGGAACCCTCCCTGATCCCTAGGCTGGGCCAGACACCTCTGTTGGGTTCCCACAGTCCGCTGGGGCCTCCTCCATCACAGCCCTGACCACTCTGGGCTGTCACCATCTGAGGACCTGCCTCCCTCACTGGATGAGGAGTCCTATGAGTACAGGGCCCCGCCAGCTCTACAGGGACGGGCACAGAGGAGGTGCACAGTAAGTGTGTATTCAATCAACCAGCAGAACTCCAGAGGAAGGCTGGGAGCCTCATCCTGGAAGAATTTAAAGCACAGGTACACTTTACTTGGAAAAGGGGAGGCCAGGAGCAGCTTCCTCAGCCATGTGCAAGCCTCAAAGGGCTGCCAGGAAGAAGTGTGGCTGGTGCTGCTCACCAGGCCTGGACCAGAACCAGTGGGAGGTAGTTGCACAGAGGCGGACACGATTCACAAGAAAGCTTTTTAATGATCCACTTCCCCAGAGCAAAATATGCAGCCCTGTTCCTCCCCTGCTGAAAGAATTTAAGCTGAGGCTACACAGTGAGCCGCTGGGGACCCCAGTCACTTTCTGGACCTCTTACGGGGCAACAAAGTATCGTGGCCAAGAGCAAGGGCTCTGGAGACAGGCTGTAAATGTTCCCACCCCAGCTCCTCTACTTGGCAAGCACCACTCTGTGCCTCAGTTTCCTCATCACTACTGCAGAGATATTACAGCAGTGACATCATGGGTAGTTGCAAGGACTGAATGAGATCACGCGCATAAAGTGCTTACAGCGGGGCTTGGCGCAGTCAGCACCATTAATGTTAATTATTGTTGCTTTTCTTTCCCCATGGAGCCAGACATTGTTGGCTGGCTAACCCAACTGACTCTCTCAAATCACTTTTTCTCTGGCCTCCTCCTTAGGAAAGGCTGAAAAGTTAAATGAAATTTCCCGCCTTCCTTGGAGCAAGGGGAGGCTATGTGACACATTTCTGGCCAATGAGATGCAAGTGGAGTCTTCTAGGATATTTTGGGAGTGCTTAAGCAGTGCAGATTTGAAACACATGTCACTGGAGTTGATCCTTCACTTTTTATTCTGCTTGGGCCAGTGGCAGCAACCATGCGACCACGAGGAAAAGGCCAAGAGAATCCAAGAGGCTCCAGCCCTGACACCACCCAGCCACTGAACTAACACTGGCAGCCAAGTACCTCCAGGTTTGCTATGATGGGAGAGAAATCAACCCTCATTCGTTTAAGCTGCAGTGAGTTTGGTTTTCTCTTCTTGAAGCTGAAAGCATTCCTGGCCAATGCACCCACCATGACACAAATGGCGCAAGGCATACGCCCATAGTAGCTGTTTGCCAACCTCAGCTAAGGCCCACAGTGAGGAACCCCAAATCTAGGAAAAAAGAGCGGAAGGCCGAGCCAATAACGGTGTTTACCAAACCTCAGCCGTGTGTTCCACCCTTCCTTTCAGCTGCAGCTACATCCCATCTGTACATTTACTAAATATTTTCTTTAAATTAACTCACTTTTAAACTTAAATACATATATATTTAAAAAGGAATCTATATCACCACTGAAAATGAAAAATTGGTATCTTTTGCTACAAAGAAAAGGTAACTTAAAAAATAAACAAAATCTAATCATCCATGTATCACCGAAAGTTATCTGATATAGCATAATTTGAGTTCAATGGACCAGCACAAAAATTCCTCATTTTCCTTTTCTGCTGGGGGAAAATATCAGAAAATCTTGCAATGCTTGGCATTTCCGCAGGGCAACAATGGGCTACAGCTGAGCAGGGAACACGTTTTTCCTATTCACCACGATTCCCAAAACCCTGTTCAGAAGGGAGGCGATTTGACTGCGTCCTCCCCGCTGGCTGGGGGAGGAAGTAGGCCAGGCATCGCCGCCTTCCCACCTCTGTTCAGGGCCTCCTCAGAGAGGCCTTCCCAGATCACCTTGTCTAACGCTTCCCCTTGTGACTCCAGTCGCCTCCCCTGCTTTGCTCATCTCTGCATACGCTACAGCACTTATCCCCCTCTGACTTAGCCCATATTCGCTTTTTGTCTGTTTATTGCTTGATCCTCCAGTAGAATGTCAGTTCCCTTAGCGAAAGGATTTTATCTGTTTTGCTCATTCCTGAATCCCCAGTGCCTGGAACCTAACAGTAGGTACTCAAATGCATACTTGTTGAGTGAAGGAAAAGAAACAAACAGAATCGAATGAATGAATAAATGAAACCTTGTCTCCTTTCTAGTTCCTTAATACTCTGGTTATCATGTTGGGAAAATGCATGGTCCTTCTGCAATTTGAGAGGCAAGGCTAGGAACACACTCAGGATTTAGGACCTTTTACCACATTAAAAAGGAATGTGCGAGATTAAAACAAATATTCATGAGTCCATATGATACATACATTAATAACTCAATAAAGAAATAAATGAGGGGGAAGGGACAGGTGTTCCCTATGGAAGAATTCCAATTAATGCATGTGGAAGGAATGAGGGACATACAAAAACCATTAGGGAAATACCACAGTCATAGCTGTTGTAGGCAAGAGCCAGCCACCCATGGATGCTAAAATTAGTGAGTGGAAGTTTGAGGAGAAGCAGGATATTAGCAAAGTATCTCCCCCAAGATATTTATTAATGACAAAGGAAAAGCAGTAACTTTACAGTGGGGAAACCTGGCAGACACCACCTTAATCACGTGATCCAGGTGAACACTGCCAGGACTAAGATGCATGGACATCAGGGACCCCATATGACGCACTGAGGAGGAACGTCACCTCTGTGGTGTTCTTCCAAATAGCACGACCTCAATTGAGGCACAAGAAAACATCAGACAAACCCAAATTGAGACATTCTACACAATAACAGAGCAGTCCCCTTTCAAAGTGTCAAGGTCATGAAAGACGAGGAAAGACTGAGGAATGGCTACAGACCGGAGGAGACAAAGGAGACGTGACAACTGAATGCAGTGTGGGACCCTGTGGGATCCTGGAACAGAAAGAGGACGACAGTGGAAACATTAGTGCAATCTGATCAAAGTCTGTGATTTAGTTAATACTGGACCAGTGCTAAATTCCTGGTTTTGATCATTGTGCTACAGTTGTGTAAGATGGTAACATCAGGAGAAGCTGGGTGAAGGGCAAATGTGTGAACATCATTTCTGCAACTTTTTTATAGCTCTAACATTACTTCAGAATAAAAAAGTTAATAAAGAATTGTGCTGAGAAGCATCCTTTGACATAAATCTGGCCCCCAGACACTGTCCCATAGACAAGCTCCAGGTACCCGGCAGAGCTTTGGCAGGACGGAGGAACATGATGAGACCCAGCAGACAGACGAGAGAAAGTTCCAGCCAGATTCACTCGGTTTCCACAGCTCGACCGACAGGCTCTAAGACTCAGCCAGTGTCCAGTCTGGACGCCAGAGTCCCCTGCCCTTCTCCCTCCCACACTGTCACAGTCTCTTGGTTCTTCAGAAATCAGAAAACACCCGCCCCAGAACCCCGCTAATAAAGGTTGGGGTGCTCATTTAGGGCCGTCTCACTGCAACCTGGAAGGACGGCTTGCGGCCCACTGCACTGCTTCGAATACATCCCACGGACACAAAAGAGGATGATAAACCCCCCAGAAACCTAAATATAACATATAAAACCTATATATTACAGGTAAGTGTTTTACCATATGTACATATTTTACTTCTGTGTAAACACCTACACCGTGTTTTTAGCCTATAGAGAAACCAGTGCGTTTACGCGAGGGGGTGGAGGGGATGCGCTGCATCGTGACCGCGATGGCAGTTTCACAACTGCATACATTTGTCTAAACTCAAAAGAGCGACACACCAAAGAGTGAATTTTACTCTATGCAAATTTTAAAAATTGAATTAAAAAAATAGAGTATGATACCTTGACGTATGCTTACGAACAAAGATTTCTGAGACATCCTACAGCTGGGGACAGCGGGTAGCGCGCTGCAGAAGCCACCACAGAGCGTGGCTCCTTTTTCTTACATGGCAAACTAAAATAACAGGCGTGTATATAAATAAGCAGGAATGTTCGCGTACGGGAAAGGCCTGGCAGGACGTCCAGCCGACGACCGACGGTAATTACCTCTGAGGGAAGACGTTGGGCTTGTGGGTGACGGGAGGGACAGTGAAGGAAACTTCCCTTTTTCCCATAATTTTTAAAATAATACAGATGCGCATATGTACCAGTTGTAAACTTTAAGTAAACAAGCAGCCACGCTGCACTTACCCTTAGCACCTTCTGGACACTAGTGCTCCTCGAGGGTCCCGGGAGAGCCGGTGTCAAAGACTGCGCGTCTACGCGGAGGGGAGAAAGAGGTTATGTCCCTGGCCAGCTGGAGCCTTCCTGCGGCAGTATCCACCTGTCACGCACGCAGTCACTCCCTCAAGGAGCATCTCTCCGACACTTGCTACGTGCCTGGCACGAGAGTGCACCAGCGGCCAAGACAAAGTTGTCTGCAGGGAGCAGACGTTCTACCAGGGGAGGACGATGAGCAAGTGCTCAGTACCAAGTCGGGAGTGGGGAGGACCTTGGTGGAAACCCAGCAGGTGAGGATACAGCGACGGCGCTGCCACTGCACACAGAGAGCTCGGGGAAGGCCTCTCTGCGGAGAGGACGGAGACCTGAATACGAGAGACCCCAAACGGTGTGACTACCTGGGGAAGAGCCTTCCTGAGGCGGGAGCCCACGGGGAGCATTTCGGGCACGGCCAGCAGGCCTGTGTGGCTGGCGCAGGGTGAGTGTGGGGTGACCGGTGGGGGCAGACGGAGGGCTACTGTAAGGACATTTCCTTCAGACAACTGTGAACAGAGGAATGACAGAGAAACAGCACTTGTCCTGATTTGGAACTTCATATTATGAATTTATGTTTTTGTCTATTTAGCACGGTTGTTTATATTTAAGTGGGTATTTCATGGCTGAATGACTGTCTCCAGGCTAGAGGTACTGTCTGTATTGTTCGCCATCACATTCTCGGTGCCGGCACAGGCTGGGCACTAAGTCAGGTGAGATCTGAGAGGACGACCTAGAGCCACCCCATATGGAATGGCCATTAACTAATGACTCTCCCTCCTGACGTGCCAGCTCAGTCCTAGCAGACACATGCTGGTTCATTTCACTCTCCCAATCACCCTAAGAAGTAGATACTATTATTACTGTCATGTCACAGATGAGGAAACTGAGGCACACAGTGGGTAAGGAGCCCAGCAGCTGAGGTAGCCCAGCCAGTCAGAAGTATACTCAGCCGGGCGCGACAGCACACGCCTGCAGTCCCGGCTACTCAGGAGGCTGAGACAGGTGGATCCACTGAGCTCAGGAGTTGGAGACCAGCCTGGGCTACATAGCGAGACCCTGTCTCTAAGGGGTGGGGGGAAGTAGACTACACACAGCCAGGACATGAACCAGGCAGCCTGGCTCCGGACCACACGGCTAGACCACACTCTGTTAGACAGTCAACAACGGGAAGGCTAACCACAGGCTGGCAATGCCTCCCTGCCCCACTTCCCCAACACCGTAACATCCAAGTGCTCCCAAAGGCCAAGGCCAAGCTCAAATGCCAGTCAGCTCCTCCAGGGAGCCTCCCAGGAAGGAAACATAGCAAGTAGCCAGCTAACTTTCCAGAGTTCAGGAATCTGGACACCTTCAATAACCCTGCCCCTAGGGATCCTGGAGAAGCCTCTTTTAAAGGGGTTCTTACCTTTCTCATGCCAAGAAATGGCAGCCTGGTGAAGAAGGGTGTGGACTCCTCAGAGTGTTTTTAAGTATATAAAATATAACATACAAAATTAGAAAGGAAACCAATTATATTCAGGTATCAAAATATCTGTAAAACCAAATCTGAGATACAATAATATCTGTGCTGCTTTATTAATGCTTTAAATTATGAGATCTAGTGGTGGGTCCAGTAATTATAGTGCTTTAGAGATTGGCGAGTATAAATAATATTTTGTGATATTTGCAACAATTGTAATGGGACATGGAAATATGTGATTTCTAGCAGTGACAAAGTCACAGGTGTTGATGATACAACTGTGGTTTGTTGCCCTCATTTAAAAGGGAATGCTGAATTTGTTAGATGGCAGAGAAAATGGAGATGTTATGTTTTTTCCCAGCCAAAAACGATCCTAGTTTAGAGGATCACTTTCACGTGAAAATGATCCTCTAAATTTCTACCCTTCAAGGGTCCATGGACCCAAAATTAAGAACCTCTAACCTAGACCTGACAGAGGGTAATGGCAAAGCAGGTTCCAAAGGAAGATAACTGGGGAACGTGTGGCAGATTGGGCTTCACGGACTTAGTATGGGGAGGGGTCTTGAGCATCGGCTGTTTTGGCCCACGCTGCATCCACTTCCCTTCCCGGGTCAGCCCCCTGAACCTCACCTTTCCCACTCAGCCCATGGGATTCCTGCAAGGAACTGACCCTACCCATGGGTTGGGTGTGAAGGTGGGACTGGTCATATGATCCAGGCCTGGCAATAAAGCCACTGTACCACCTTCCCTGTTTCCTAGCTTCAGAGACGGCCCTGCGTGACCCTGGCACCACAGCCAGGATGATTAGAGCCAGTGAACACTAGCCCCAAGACATATACTGGGACTATGGGGAAAGAGATGGTTTATTCCCTCTGAGGCTGCTAAGCTGGTCAGATCTACTTGTGGAGCTACCTTAGAGCCTATCTCAGAATAAAACCAACACAGAGGAAAGCAGAGCCAGGAGGTAAAAGAAAACAGGGTCCTGACAACCTCATGAGGCCCTGGATCCAGCCATGCCTGAAGCCATTACAAGTATAATCTCCCAGGCCATGTGTCCATGTGTGTTTCCTTTTATATTTAAGCAAGCTGATCTGAATTTCTATTTGTTCACACAACCAAATGACTCTCAACTAACACAGAAGGGCAGAGGCAAATGCTGCTCTTGATGATTCCCATAGCTCACCACCAGGCCACTTAGCAAAGTACAAAATAAAATTAGAAACAGTTAACTATACATAGAAACAGCAAATACAGAAAAACACATACTTTAAAAACACTCAGAAATGGCCTCTTGGGCAGTCGCTATCCCTAAGCCGGTCTATGAAGCCCTAACAATTTTGGTTTTCAAGATGCGTCGCAGGGCAGGAAGGAACCAGAAGCACCCAGAACATTTTCCTTTATCACCAGACTTCCCATTTTAAAAATTCCTGGGATAATCAGAAAGCCCCTGCAATAAAGCTCTTGTAAAATTTTAATAGCTGCCTTTTAAACTGCAACGGAAATTGCTTTTTTGCCACTCTAGTTTTTTTTCCCTTCCTTTCTCTAAAGTGATGCATATGGCTTTTTTTAAATTTTTTTTTTTGAGACAGAGTCTCACTCTGTTGCCCTGGCTAGAGTGCAGTGGCATTGTCATAGCTCGCTGCAACCTCAAACTCCTGGGCTCAAGCGATGCTCCTGCCTCAGCCTACGGAATAGATGGGATTACAGGCACGCATCACTGCACCTGACTAATTTTTCTATTTTCAGTAGAGATGGGTCTCTTTCTTGTTCAGGCTGGTCTTGAATTCCTGAGCTCAAGTGATCCTCCCACCTCAGCCTCCCAGAGTGCTAGGATTACAGGCATGAGCCACCGCGCCCGGAGCATATGGCTCTTTAAAGGCAGATCAGCAGTGACATGCAATGGTGCCAAGTCTCTCTGGGCCAGGGCCTCGTTTCCTGCCGACTGGAGGAAACTGTGGATGTCCATCAGTCTGGGGTCCCTCACACCACCGAGAGGAAAGTGCCAAGGGCTTGTGGAAATGACAGCAAAGGAGGGCTGGCTACAGGGCCAGAAATTCAGTCAGGACTCCAGATATCCCAGAGCCCCACCTGGGAAGGGAGGATGCCCTTGGAGTTGCCTCCACAATCCCAGCACACCCATGGCTGTGGCCCATCTGACACACTGGTTATACTCACAGGCCAGGCATCTCATTTCCCACAGGTTTATACCAAGAACAGAATCTCAGAGGAGAGACTTGGGGAGGGAAGGGAGTGTGCTGATTGGACTCCTAGCCTGAATATTTGCTCCCCTCGGCCATCGGGATTGGCTCCAGGGGAGACACATGATCCAATCAGAGCCTGCCCTGGAAATTTTGCTGCAATTATTGGGGGAAAGACATGGGATGTACGGCAGGGATTGCTGAGGGCTTCCTTGTCATCTCAAGGGGTGGGAGGTGGGGTGAGGGCAGAGAATAAAGTCAAAGCTGAAAAAGGTGGAGCCCAGAAGTGAAGAAGGGTGGATTCCTGATGAGAATAACTGAGTGGTGACTCATAGGTCCACCTCTGGGATTTTCAGGTCTCTGAACCATTAACTCCCCTTAGCAGTTTAAGCCAATTTGAGTTGGGGAGATTCTGTCACTTATAACAGACTAATAGAACAGCAACACTCCTTCATGTTTGGGTGAACATGACCCTTCTAAGAAGCTGACAAAACAAAACTATGTCCTGTCTCTCCAAGAAAAAAAATGCAAAATACTACATGTCTCAAGGATGTCTCTGAAGCCCCATAAGAGGAAATGGGTGAAGAACGCTTTGATCTAGTCTGACCTGTCCACTTGGTAGAAAAGGAAACTGAGGTTTGGAATGCTTAAATGATTTGTCTGGGGCCAGGGCCAGCTGTGGGGCAGGGCTGGGCCTCCCTAAAGCCCCATGGGGTTTCACTTTGAACTCCCCTGAGTACAGCCCTTGGGTAAAAGCACTGCAGACGGTAAAAGGAGGCAGCACGTGAGGCTCCAGGCCTTCGTACTCCTATTTCACCTGCCGCAGCTCCAGTTTTTTCTGTTTTCAGAGAAATGCCTGACAAAAGTTCCACCACTCCATAATCATACTGAAAATCAATCTTTACATTACATTTCAGAGTGCTTACATGTTAATGACCTTGGTTTTGATCCTCGCTGAAAGGTTTTGAAGCGGGCGTTATCACCATGGCTCTGCCAGGGTACTGGCCTGGCCCCAGGCACAGCCAGCACACCTGCGCTTTTCTGTTCCTGTACTTCTGCACTGGAATTTTCTACTCCACCCTCATGTTTCCACCTCAACTCATATGGAAAGGATTGTCCGCTCACACCTCTCCACTCCCCTTCACTTGGTCTTCCCGGAGGAAGGAGAGGTGGCTAATCTAACTGGTCAGAGACTGTGACTGCTGCTAGCACGGGATCATCAGCCTGCTGGGACCAGGCTACCAGCTCTCTTCACTCCCTGTGCCCAGAGATGCCAGGAGGTTCCCTTACGTTTCTGTCCTGGAGCAGAATACACACCCTGGGCAGTGTCCACCCAGCCTCTAAGAAGGCCACCTGCACTTCTCTCTTGACCAAGTGGTAATGGGGGACAGCCAGACCTCTCTCCTCTATGCCACCAGCTGTGTATGTGGCTGATCTAGGCATTAAGATGTGAGGTGAAGAATCAAACCCACTGGGGCCTTCTGCTTTAAGCTGCACTGTCCTTTCTGGACTACCAGAGCTTCATGTCGGGGCATCAGGGACTTACGCACCTACTGATATAGTGGTTCGATGATCCTTCATTTAGAGAAGATTCCCATCATACCCATCTCCATCTTGTCTTTGAAATAGTGACTTAGGAAGATATCTGTTCATTCAACTGCCTCTACCCTACATCCCAGCAAAGAAATGCTGATATGTGAAGAAAGGACTTTGCCTTGGGAAAATCTAGGCCCTCAATAGCCACTGAGATCATCCTGCAATTAATCATGTTTTCTCTTATGACCCATATTCTATTAATAGCACACACTAACGATTTAGCACTGGTTCTTTTATTGATTGATGCAGTCCACAAATACGACTGAGACTGGGTCGCTGACTTTGAGGGTCTCACTTCCTCATTTCCTGTCCCCCTCACCCCAACCCCACCCTCTGTAGAAGATAAGTGTGCTGTTACGGGGCTCTGAACACAGAGCTGTGACAATTTTACTGTGCTGGGGGCCGGACGGTGGTCCTGTCTCCAGCCTAGGCCGAGAAACTCCGTGGCAGAGGTGGCGTGCAAACAGACCTCTGCAGAGAAGCTGTTCGGAGAAGACAACACCGTGTGACCCTTTCACGTACAGCAGATTGGCCAAAATGTCAGAGTCTGACAACAGCAAATGTGCTGCAGTGTGGGGTAAGGGGAACGCTCAGTCACTGCGGGTGGGAGTGGAAACTGGAAAAATGTTTCTGGAGAGCAATTTGGCAACTTCTTCTAAAGATAAAGAGATGGTAACCTCAGTGACGTGCTTTACTTCACCCACTGACGGGTCCAGGGTTCCCTGCTGAGCCCCCAAACCCGTATGTGGCCTTGCAAATTCTCATTCTGGGCTGAAGCACAAGGTTTCTGCTTGGGTTGTACTATATTGAAGGCATTGTTTTCAGTTTTTTAACCCATTTAACCCTCATAACAACCTGTGAAGTAGGTCTACTAAGATCCCCATTTTTAACGGACCGGAAGACAGGTGCAGAGAGGTAACTTGCCCAAAATCACACAGCAAGTAGGCAGGGATTTGAACCCAGCAGATCTGGCTCTAGAACCACCAGCAATGCAGTTAAGAGCATGGGCTTAGCCTTGAACCCTATGTTTAATTCTACGCATATACATCAATTTCAGATGGGTCAAAGACCTAAATGAAAAGGAAAAATATGAGCGTGTCTAGAAGATAACACAGGAGCGTATCTTCATAACCTGGGGGTAGGTGAAGGCTTCTCATGCAGGGATTCTGGAAAAGTGTTTCCATTCTCTTTACAAAAAAAGTCGGACTCATCCACACAGTCCTTTGCCCCTTCGCCAGTCTGTCTTTTTCCAGCTTGGAATGCAGATGTGATAACTGGATTTGAAAGCGTCTCTTTTGTTCTTAGACGCCACCATGTTGAAGTGACAGTGCTACCTGTGTATTCTGACAGTTGCAGCCGAATGTATTCCCAACTGCGACACCTGCTACAGCCAGGCCCCAGCAGCCATGTGCTGTGCCACACCTGGGAGAGTCTGCAGAGAGCCACTAACTTGGACTTGAAGGTGTCGCAAAAGTCTTAACTCAGAGAAGAATTGTGGGAATCAAGGATTTCCACTGAGCATGGCTGATCAGAGGCACCTAGAAAGATGATCTGGTGCCTGAATTAATTCTCAGGGGACCTGAACTGGGAACAGCGTTTTTCTCCCCACAAACTTAGTTGGGGTGACTGTCATTTGAAAGGTCAAGTCCAGCCCGCTGGCACCACTGCCCTGTGGTCTGCTGGCCCCAGGCTCACGGGCTGGGGAAATCCTGCATAGCTTGTGGATCCTTTTTCTTCCTGTCACCAGCCATTTGCTGGATGTGCCAACAGTTAAGCCCCTTCCTGCATTCCTATAAAAACAGCTTGTCAGTGTGGTTTCGACCGCTGGGTGCTTTTCCACAAAGCACTGTCCAGATCCCAGCTAATCAGATGGAAGACAGAATAATGGTCAATCTACCAAAATAGGTCAGGCTTTATTTTCTAATCCTCTTATTCATCATACATTGAAAGGGAAAAACCCATTGACAGGGAGCGTGTCTAAGGTTACTTAACCTCTCTGTGCCTCAGTTTCCTCACCTATAAAATGGTGATAATAACAGGGGTGCTGTAAGGATTAAGTGAAAAGTTACTCCATGAAAAATGTTTACAACAGGACTTATCATGCAGTAAGTATGTAGTAAATGTGAGCTACCATTATTCTTACTGCTGGTGACATGGTGGGTTTCTTGACTGAAGGCCCTTGAGAAGTCTCAACATCCCATCCTGTGGTCAACCAGACACACAAAGCCACTGCTCTGATTCTGGCCACGCAGGGAAGGAAAGAGGCTTGAAGGTCCAGTCCAATGAGCGCAAGCTGGCTGCCTTGGCCCAGGGTGCTGAGGGCAGCGAACGGACCCACTCCACTTGCTAACTGCCCACCCGGCAGCCATTCTTCCCTTCTTTCGCAGGATGTTCAGCTAGGACTACATTTCCCAACCTGCCTTGCAGTTAGGGGAGGCCAATAGAGGTAAGTAGAAGTAGTGGGACTTGGAGGAAAATTCCTCACCAGAAACACAAAGCTGAACTAATTCTCTAATGAAAAAAAGAGATAGAGGAGAATTGCAAGATGAGGAGGAGGATATATGAGTCTGTTCAAAGAAACTCACAGGGGGGCCCAGGGCTAGACGGCTGCAGCAGGGAGGCTGGGCCGTGAGATGCAGCTGACACTCGCAGGGCTGTGTGGGCCACAGTCAGCCATATGCTTTTTCTTCTAAGTAAGACAGGAAGCAGGGGAATGATGTGTTCTGATTTACATTTTTGAAAGATCCCTCTGGTTGTCTCACGGAGATTGTCAGTGTTCAAAAGCAACAGGGAGAAAGAGTGAAGTGGCTGCTGCGACATCCAAGGAGAGTTGGTGGCGGCTGGGCCCAGGGTAAGGGCAGCAGAATGGGAAGGAGGCTGGTGAAGATCCATTGCAGATCAGAAACAAATAGGCCTTGCTGATGGATTGGCCATGGGGGAGGCAGAACAGGAAGATCTAAGAATGACCTTCGTATGGCCTCATGAGTATCTGCAAAGTGGTTTTCTGCCAGATTCAAACTGCATAGAGTTTCAAGAGCAGTTCACCAAATGCCTGTTAAATGAATGGAATAAACGAACAAAGTGACTGCACTGTTTTTTTTGTAGGGCACATTTTTGTACTTTCAGTCAAGATGTGAATTCTCATTACGTATACATAGATATGGGTTTCTGGTTTGAGCAAACGGGTAGTAGATGGTGTCATGTGCCCAGATGGATCACTCTCCACCAGTGGCTGGAAGAAAAACAGGCACAGGCAAGGATATCAGTTACGTTTTGATTAGAATGTATAGTCAACTAAACATGTATCTGGCCCTAAAAGTGTTTTAATTCCTAGTGTTAAACGCTATTACCCTAAGTCTGTTAAGTTTACATTCTGGCGGCAACAGAACCTTATTTCAAACTGGACATTTGTTACTTCATGCAACAAACACAGACAAGGCTGGCTTCATCCTTGGGTGTGTGACCCAGGCAATGGCACAGTGCCCTCTGTTTGGACTAATGCTCTGTCACCATCTTGAAATTCTTTATGATTTTACTTTTTTTTTTTTTGGGACAGAGTCTCACTCTTTTTGCCCGGGCTAGAGTGCCGTGGCATCAGCCTAGATCACAGCAACCTCAAACTCCTGGGCTGAAGTGATCCTACTGCCTCAGCCTCCCGAGTAGCTGGGACTACAGGCACGCGCCACCATGCCCGGCTAATTTTTTCTATATATTTTTAGTTGTCCGATTAATTTCTTTCTATTTTTAGTAGAGACGGGGTCTCGCTCTTGCTCAGGCTGGTTTCGAACTCCTGAGCTCAAACAATCCGCCTAACTCGGCCTCCCAGAGTGCTAGGACTACAGGCATGAGCCACCGCGCCCGGCCTATGATTTTACTTTTGAATTTGTATTTTGTAAGTGAAGCCCGAGGGCCGATGGAGCATGCGTGTGAGCGGAGGAGATCCATGCAATATGCGGGTCTGTCGCTCCCTGTCATGGCATTCCCATGTGGTATTCCTGATGCCCCATGAGCACCAACGATGCATGAGTTCAGCAAGACTCAAAGTGAGTATAAGGTAAGTGTATTATCACATTTGCAACCAAGTTAAGCGGGGACACTGGCAGCCCCAAGAGGCCCCACCCACTGACAACCACATGCATGGAGGGGGCTCCAGATCTTGCAGAACACATTGTTATCCTGGAACCAAGGGTGGGAAAGCAAGGGGAAGGGATGCAGAGTTCAGAGAGGACGATCCTGGGGCACCATAATCAGAGACCACAGTGCGAAGGGCGCGCCCAGACTGGTCCACTGCAATGGTCCTGTGGGGCTGTGTCCACCAGAGCGTGCCTTCCAGGCTCGCCAGGTCCAACAACAGGGCCCATCCTTTTTAAGAGTGGGGCCTGAGAATCGCTCCACTGGGTGGCTCTGTGTGGTGGGCTTGGGGTGGACGAGCGGTAAGTTGTTGCCTGTGCTGCCTGTCCCTTGAACCCTCAGCTGAAACACAGCCGGAGACCTGATGTCCTGGCTTCGGGGTTTCCACAATTTCTCTGCGTCAGTCCCACAACTGACCACACTCTGTGCTTAGTTCATTCTACCGAACTACGGGAAATAGGTCTGATTGCTTGTCACAGTCAGTGAGCAGCGATTTCTCCCCATGGCACCTGGTATCCAGGAACACATTAGCCTCTCCTAGCTTGACAAGCAGCCCACGTGAGCATTCACCAACCCTAATGCCATGGGCTCTCCACCTGTAGGCCGGAGTACCCTCCCAGGTGAGCCTCTCAAACTGACCAGTGGGTGAAGTTCAGTTAGACCACAACTGAGGATACTGCAAGCCCCCCAGACAGAATGCTGGCTGAGCAGGCCCTGTGACATGGAGGAGGATGGCCATTTCAGGGCCATGGGCAGGGGAGGTACTATCCACCATACCCCCTTTTTGTGCCATTTGGATGTTTTATCGCATGCATGTACTGCTCGTTCAAAAAAATGGAAATAAGATTTTTTTTTTCTCAGACTGTCTTCCAAAAAGGGTGCAATGATTCATACGTCCTCTAGCAACTTGGGAGAGTACTTAGTTGAGCTCATTAATGTCCTGTATTTTTCTCCTTCAAGGTTGTTCCTCCTCCTTTTTTTCTTTTTTGGACCTTGTATTGGCTAAAATGTGTCAAATTTTACCATCTTGTAATCCATGATTCCTCCTGTTTCACAGCCCCAGGGCAGGCAGAAGGCAAACTCCCAGAGATGGGAATTTTGACAAGTAGCCTGGCCAGCACCTCCCGGCCGCACAAGACAGAAACCTAGGCCAGGGTCAGAGCCAGGTCTTCAGGGACCTCAGGGCTCTGCTGACAGAAGCTTGCAGGTCATGCTGTTGTTTTAAACTCACACTGGCTAAGCTCACTAGCTGAGTGGCCTAGAGCCCCCCCAAATGCCCAAAGCCCCCAAGAAAGGGGAAGAGAGGCCTGCAGCAATAGCCACTGCCGCTGGGGTCTGCTCTCTCAAGAGCAAGGCCAGAGACAAGAAACAGCGGGGACAGAGAATGGGGAGGAACTAAGTTCATACAGAGAAGAGGCCTCTCGTTCACTTCCTGCAGGTCCAGTCTTCCTCCAGCGCTGGCCCAGAACCAGAGGCCTCGCCAGCCGCCGCTTTCAATCCCTGGGAAAACAAAGCTGACCTAAATGCACAGGTCAAGGGCCTGAGAGCGGCAGGAACTCTAACATGTCGCACCTGCTGCTGCAATGTTAGCTGAAACTCCAGACTCACCTGGGGAGGGGAGGGAAAGGGAGGGCAGCGGACTTGGCCAGATGAGAAAGCAGCTCTGGGGAAGGTGAGTGATGGGAAAACATAAAGAAAATCTCAAATAAGCAGCAATTTTGCACGACTCAGGTGGTGGGTTCGGGTCAGGTGCTGCCGTTCCACAGCCCAGGCGACTACTCTGCCTTGCACCCCACACAACCCATGCTCTGGCCTGAGCTGAGCTGGGTGCAGGGGAGGCTCCCTGTACAGCTGCTGTAGCAGGGCCCCCAGCCTTTGCTCCAGCGGTTCCCTCTACCTGGAATGCCCCTGCCTTTGATCCCTTAAGACCCAGCCCAGCAAGGACCTACGTACATGCACGTTAGTTGGAGCAGCCTCCATGAGTGGGAGAAATGGGAGACAAGTGTCCAGCAGCAGGAGTCAGCACACACACAATGGAATCCTTTACGCCCCTCCTTCCCTCCCCCTGCATGGCAAGTCCGTCAGCAAACTCTGGTGCCACTACCTCCAAGACATATCCTGAATCCATTTCCTTTTCTCCTCCTTCCCAGGCCAAACCACCACCATCATCTTCCACCTGGACAATCCACCAGGTACCCCTCTGGTCTCCCCGAGCCTCCTCCTGCCTTCCTGGATCCTACCTCCACACACAGCCAGAGGGATCGGCTCACAGGGATCACATCAGGTTGCTTTCCGGCTTAAAGTTCTTCAACATCTCTCAGACCTCATCTTCTCCCCCTCTACTTATCCCCCAATTGCTCCCACTACACTGGCTGCCTTTCCCTTCCACATTTATTCCTGCCCCAGGGCCTTTGCACATTTTGCCCTAGCTATTCTCAAGGCTGGCTTCCACCTGCCAGTCAGGTCTCCCTGTGACTGT
The DNA here is from genome assembly GCF_000956105.1 of Propithecus coquereli. NCBI lineage: Eukaryota > Metazoa > Chordata > Mammalia > Primates > Indriidae > Propithecus > Propithecus coquereli. The sequence goes on from NW_012151174.1 coordinate 2,476,753, forward strand.
CCCCTCCTCAGGGAGGCCTTCCCTGACCACCCCAGCTCAGGTGGCCCCAATTTCACCCTATTTTTATTCCTTGCAGAGTACTTAGCACTACTGCTGTTTTATTATCTGTCCTGCCGATGAGAACACAAACTATGAGCACAGGGCTCTCATTCTGCTCACAACGGTACCCCTAGACTCTGGAACAGTGCTGGCACCCACGAGATGTTCAGAGACTATCTGCTAAATGAATGTTCTAGGAGCTCTTGGAACAAGATACTTGCTGAATACTCACAACCATCCTTGGAGGAAGGCACTATGATTATTACTCGAGGACACTGAGGCTGAGAGTAACTTACCCAAGGTCACACAGTAGGTAACTGCAGCCAGGGCAGCCTGACTCCAGAAAGTGTGCTCTACATAGCTCTACTGTGCGCAGCTGCTGCTGGGGGCGGGGAGGGGTCTGGAGGGAGAGGGCTGAGCAGCGTCACAGACTTCCCTAAGGATGTAAATGGGAGATTTGACGGGGAGCATCAGAGATGAAGAGATACGGAAACCAATCTCAATGAGAAACAGGACTGTGATCACTTGTGTGGCAAATGCTTATGAGAAATAAACAGGCAGAAGGCTCTCCACCATCTTCCTCCACCCCGCCAAGGCCTCCTGCTGGCCGGCAGGGCTTTGTCACACGATTAACGATCCACATCACGCCCTCATAGGAAACCAGACTCTGCTATGCTGGCCACCGGGAGAATCCCCAAAGCAGAGAGGCCACGTGGCCAGGAGAACGCCACCTCGGTGGTCAGCTAGAGCCAGAATCCAACCCCAGCTCTGCCACTTAGCAGTGTGTGACATGGGGCTCATTACTAGATCTTTCTCAGTCCCAAGCTTTCTCATCAGTTAAGTGGTGGGAAGAATAATATCCACCCTCGATGGGGCTGTTGGGAGGATAAATGAGGTAACAGGCACCGTGTGCTTGGCAAAGTGCCTGGCACAGAGGGAGCCCTAAAAGATGCTGGCAAAGTTGCTGTTGCAACTGAAATACTGAAGAAATGAACAACGTTCGCAACTCCTCAAGTCTGAGGACGTCCCTTGGGCAAACTGGACTCTAACATTAAGCACACAGCCTAAGTGGCGGGTCCCCCAGAGGACAGAGCCTTCAGAACGAAGCCTCCTCCTCCGTCCACCTATTCTCCGTGGAGTAACTGCCCCGAACACGGGTCACCCAAGCCGAGGGCGAGACGGGCCCAGCCGCTGGGGGATGCACAGAGAGGGCACGCTCCTCAGGGCTTCACGGGCAGGGCATGCAGAAGAGAGCCCAGCTGGGATCCATCTCTCTCGAGGTGACTGAAAAGGGAACGTGGGTAAAGGGAGAGTTTTAACAGCATAAAAGGCAGCCCAAGGAGGTTTCTTGCTTCTTCCGCAGTCAGAAGAGCAGTGGGCCCTCCAGTTTGTTCCTCATTTCTTAGTCTGTGCAAGGAGGGAAGGGCCTCTGGGGGCCTGAGGTCCACAGCTCAATCATGAAGATAATAGTCACTATTCAACCACGTTCATTCAGCTCGTACTTACTAAGCCACTACCACGGGCCAGACGCCGGTCTAGACACTGGGGATACGGTAACAAAACAGACCAAGATCCGTGATCCCTGTCCTCGTGGAGCTCACATTGTAAGGATGGTGCAAAAAGCAAACAAACATATAACATCAGACAATGATGAGCACTACGAAGAAAAATGAAGCAGGGGATGGAAAGCGACAGAGAGGGCCATTTGGGACGGGGTGCTCAGGCAGGCCTCTCTGAGATGGTGTCTCAGCCATTCAAGCAGAGACCTCAATAAAGTAATTAGATTATATACAGAGATATGCATACACACATATGTATTTTATACATACCTATAACATGCACACATACACATAGCCAGGAACGCAGTGCCTGGCACGGAAACTGAGGTGATCTAATTTGACAGCTGAGAGCTCCAGGGCTGACTGGAATTGGAATCTTCACCAAAACTACACTCTGCCTCCATTTTCCAATATGCCTAACTGAGAATTAGGAATAAAAGGTGTTTCTTTTTCTTTCCCTTTTCATCCCTGGGAGCCCACCGCACACATGGAAGGCCCCGCCGGTGAGGACTTCCTTGCAGCCTCCTGGCTGCAGAGTGTCCCAGTGCACCGAGCTCACCGACTCACCTGCGAGCGGCCACGCGGGACATTCGCATCTGTGCTCCGACGAGCACCGCTGCAATGAATAACCTTGGACAAAGGGTCCTGCCCGCACCTGGAAACAGCTACAAAAAACCTTCCCGAAGTGGAACTGCGGGACAAAGTAAGGGTGTGTGCAAGGTCATGGTGGGGGACGTGGCCAAAGCCCCCTCTGAGGCGAGGTTCTACTTTCCCTCCCTCTAGTGAGGGACAAGCCTGCCTGCTTCCCCGCGCCACTGCCAGCAGCGTGTGCTCAAGCCTTTCGTTCCTGCCCTTCTGAGAGGTGAAAATTATTATCTCAGCACGATTTTAATTGGCATTTCTCTTATTATGCCCAGCCCCCTCCTTTTATACGCTCTCACAGCGCCCCAGTGTCTTGGATTCCTCCTTTTCATGTGTCTAAAAAGGCATTTCCGGC
>NW_012151174.1:2480387-2497147 GCF_000956105.1 Propithecus coquereli
ATCCAGCACAGAGCCTGGCACAGAGAAGGGTGGTCAGGGAACATCTTTAGATTGACTGACTGACTGACGCTCATGCTAAGAACAGGAGGGTGGCACTGGGGTGTGGTGACAGCACATGGAAGGACAGGGCCATGACCCTGTCCGTCCACATGGGTGGGAGTCAGGGGCTGCTTCCTGAGGAAAGGACATTTCCGCTACCTTTGCAGGAAGAGCAAGGGCTGGCAGGTGTAAGGGGGCTGAAGGGGTTCCAAGCAGAGGGACCCACATGTGCTGGTGCCATGTCTGACGATGGCTTGCTTGACCTTGCTCTTACCTTCTATGGGGCAGGCCAGCTTGAACCGAGGCCATCTGCTCAGAAATGGAGTGTTACCACGTCCTGTCTAGAATCTGAGTCTTTTTTTTTCTTGACGTAAAGTCTCACTGCCCCCCAGGCTGGAGCGCAGGGGCACCCTCATAGCTACTGCAGCCTCGAACTCCGGGGCTCAAGTGATCCTCCTGCTGGGATTACAGGCGTAGGCCACCACGCTCCGCCTCTGTCTAGAATCTTTACGTGTCCTCGGGCCAGAGTTTGGGAGCACGTTAATCCAGTGAAGTCCCCACAGAACATTAACAGATGGTATGTACTAAGCTTCTACTATGTGCCAGGCACCGTGCCACATTCTTTACGTGTTCTCACTAAATCTCACCTCTTACCACACCCACTTTCCAGCTGAGGAAAGGCCCAGGAGGGTGAAGAGATTTGTTCAAGGTCAACTCGGCTAGTGGGTGGCAGAGCTGGGCCATCAACCTGGGCTCTTTACCCTCTGCTATGCCTTCTTGAGGCCACCAGGGTCACAGTGTCCTCACTCAGAGTCTATGGACTTCTCCTGAGGTGACGCTTTCCACAAATTCGACAGTTCTGTCCCCTACACCAGCCTGGGTTATAAGCAGCACACAAGGTGGGGAACGATGCCAGGGAAGGGAAGTGGGTTCAGCCCGACACCAAAAAGAGACAGGCACAGAGACAGAACTTGCAGCCGGGACTCAGGATGGCAGAGAAACCAGAAACACGGAACTCGCCCAGAGGAACGTGTGGCCTGATCATGACTAACAGGGAGACTGTGAGAAGTAAAACGCTTTCTGGGAGAAAAAAAAGAAAAACAGATAAATATGCTTGTTATGTGTATGGAAACATCTAGGATGATCAACACACAAAAATACTGGTAACGATGGCTGCCTCTGGGAAGGAGAATTTGGGTGGCTGGGGGACAGGGATGGGAAGGAGACTCTTCACAGTATACCTTTGTGAATTCTCAACCCCTTGAACATATTAGCAACTAAAAAAATGCGTAATATTTATGTTATGGTATATACAGAATGTACAGAAATACATAAATACACAGCGAGCTGATGACGAACTCTATCCCACCAAAAGTGGCTGCTGGTTAAACGGCGGGCTCCTGACTGGGGAGGCCCCTCTATACCATCTGCTTGGCCTTGGTCAAATTAACCTCCCTAGGACAGTGTCACCCTCCACGTAGGGCGACAGTCCAGCAATCAGTCTGGGCTGGAATTCCAGCTCTGCTGCTCCCTGGCTGAGCGACTGGGGCCAGTCACTGTGCTCCATTTGCCTTAATTGTCAAGTGAGGATGATGCGGACACTGGCCGCAGAGCACTCTCGTAAGGATTCAATGACATGATACGAAGAAGCGACTTAGAACAACGACTAGCGCTCATTATTCAACAAATTACTGTCACTATTTTATTCTGTTAAGTGGGAGTGATCATTTAAAGCTTCTGTATGTAAAAGTGCTTGGTACTGTGCCTATTTTGAGATAGTCACTCAGACGATAGCTACTGATTTTATTCTGTTACTAGTATTACTTCACTTATCTCCTTAGCAAAGTTTAGTAGGGCGTATATTTTGTGGAAAGGGTCACCCTTTAACAAAACGGACTTGGTTCCTGCCTTTTTGGAACTGACATGAAGGGGAGAAAGGAGGCCCTGAATGTGTAAGCTGAGTAGTTCAGGGAAGAAGGGTGGGGTGGGCTCCAGGGCAGGCCCTTTCGGGTGATGTTCGAGATCTGAAAGAGGGGTCAGCATTAGCCAGGCCAGAACAGGGGTGGGGGGGAGCATAGTGGGGAGCAGGCTGGGCGGCCGGAGGGCAGAGTGCAGCGGGACCTGCAGGATGAGCCCGGGGGCAGCAGCAGGCAGGGGCCAGAGCACGGACCACGCTGGGCCGGGTGGGCCATGTTGAAGAGCTGACCTTTCCACAGGGGACTGCTTCAGGAATCTGGAAAATGCACCAGACACTCCTTGTCCTCTAGCAGCTTGGGGATGAAATGAGATTTTAGTGTCGCTATACTCAAGAAGTATGGCCCAAGTGTTGTCCTTAGGGATCTTGCTTAAATGACTTCCAGCTCAGAGGTCCTGTGAAGAGGATATAGTAGGTGCCCAGGAAGGGACAAAGGAGCAATGACCTCATCCCTGCCTACAGCTGACTGGCCCAGGGAGAGCATCTGACTCAGCTTGGCCTGCCGCAAGAACCCCTTCCTCGGCCCTGGCTAGTCCAAAGGGGACACCTTCCCTTCTTGGGTTGTTCTGCACTTGTGCTGAGAGAACACAAGGTCACTCCCCTGCGAGCCTGGGCTGCGGGGTGCACAGCTGGGCAGTCCGTGCATGGCCAGGTTCCCCACGTGGGAGAAGGGAAGGCGGAAAGACAGACTGTGAACATGACAGAATGAATAGAGCAGGTAGAGAGGTGAGCGGGGAAAAGTGAGGAAGAATCCAGGCAGTGGCAATTGTGTTCTGGGTCAATCCTCTTAATCGGGCGATTCCCAGCACCGATTCCGCCCTTCCCCTACGGGTGGAAGCAACCCGCTTGTCACTGTGATCCCACCCCTCTTATCACGGTGATCGGCTCAGGGAAGGCTACGTGACCCATGCTAGTCCAATCAGCTTTGCATTATGGCTGGGGGACAGACACCCTCACTCTCAGGACAGGGATGAGGACATGTAAGCGTGGACCGGCGCTGGCAGTCAGTCTGCAACATTCAGGGGAGTGAGGTTTGAGGATGACACTGACATCAGAGGAAAGAGTGAAGGGACAGAAAGAAAGTGGGTCACTGGTAATAGCCCTGAGTTTCTGGACTAACCAGCCCAGACACTCACCCCACTTCTAGGCTTTCCAGTTGAGTGAGCCAATCCTTTCCCCTAGAGTTTAGCCAATTTGAGATGGTACTTCTGTTACCTGCAACCAAGTTACTGACTGTGCCCAGTCCTTCCTGAGGCCTTACTTCAGGTCTGCAGGTCTCTGGGCCGCCCTGGCATCTTTTGGTTAAATTTCTCCATTTTGCTTAAACTGCTGCAGTACAGCAGTTTGGCCAAGGACTTAACTTGCTCGCTGCTACAGTTTCCCCAGCTGTAAAATGGGTTGATTATAAATACTAGATTGAGTTGTTAAAGGATTAAAAATGATTTAAAGACTACCTAGCACACTGTCGACTCTCAACACGCTAGCAATTATTACTTGAAAGCACTTAGGGGAGCTGAAACGTCTCAATCCCAGTGAGCAATTAGCCACACCCCTCCCCCATCCCATCTGTACTTCCTTTGTTCAGGTCAACAAGTCCTTTCTTCACAAACAGTCCCAAAGAACAGCTAGCCCAGTTTCTGTCAGAAGGGTGGCAAATCTGGCCGCAGTAGGGGGTCCGAATGAAAGAGATTTGACTCTGCTCCTTGGGTAGCCAAGTGGTGGAGGAAGCCCTCCTGAGCTCTGTTCTCCATCAAACACAAGCTGGGGTCTAAAGTTCCAAAACCCAGGCTGGGGCATGCTGGCACAGTCCCAAAGGAGGACAAAGGAAAGAGAGCCAGGATGGAAGAGAGACCGCGACATGGTAGGTTCCACAACGAACTCTGCCCGGAGGAGGCTCCCGGGCTGGATTCCAGCCACATCCGCTCTCTGAGAGGGTACAAGGCAGCAGGAAAAAGGAACCCATCATGTCTGTATTTACAGCTGGGAACTGGCACTGGCATGGGAAACTCAGAAATAAACTCAGTCAGGAAGTGAGAAATGGAAGATGCTTCCATAGCAACGCCCATCTGGAAATCCCTGCCCACAGCTGGAAACGTTCAGAAGTGAGGCTTATCTAGAGATGTACACCAAATTCACTTTTTCCGCTTGCACCCAGAATATGATACTTAAACTGTACTTCTTTGGGGAGCCTCTGTGAATCCCCTGTCCTACAGCTCAAAAAATCCCATTCTTGTTCTGAACAGTTAGAACATCGGATTTATTCATGTGGCTGCATGTTTCTTGCGTATTCTCCCTGGCTGTGGGCTGTGTCTGCCTCCCTCATTGGTGTCTGGCCCAGAGAAGGTCTTCGATTGATGTTTACTACATAAAAATTTTAAATTAACTGTCCTGTTCTTGATTTTATTGTTATTCACAACTTCAACTAGCATGTAAGCACCAGTACATACACAGCAGGGAGCTGAGAGGGCTCCACACGCGTGAGGTACTACTGTCGCCTTTTTGAAAATGAGGTTCTTTCTCTCAACAAATGGCGTCAGAAAAACTGGAACTCCACATGTAAATGAATAAAGTTTGACCCTTCCCTTACACCAGATAAAAAAATTAACTCAAAATGGAACAAAGATCTATTAACAAATGTAAGGGCTGAAACTATGGGACTCTTAGAAGAAGACAGGAGGAAGTTCATGACATTGGATTTGGCAATGATTTCTTGGATATGACACCAAAAGCACAGGCAACAAAAGGAAGAATAGATAAAACTGGATACCATCAAAAGTAAAAATTTTGTGTATCAAAAACCACCATCAACAAGGTGAAAAGGCAACGTGTGGAATGCGAGAAAATATTTGAAAATCATGTATCTGATAAGGGGTTAATGCTGAACTCCTACAACTCAACAACAAAAAACAACCTGATTTAACAATGGGCAAAGGACCTCCATAGACATTTCTCCGAAGAAGATGCAGCAATGAAAAGCTCAACGTTACTAATCATTAGGGGAATGCAAACCAAATGAGATGCCACTTCACAACCATTAGGCTCTTAGCAAAAAAACAGAAAATAAGCATTGCGGAGGATGTGGGGAAACTGGAGCCCTCGTGCATTGCTGATGTGAATGTAAAATGGTGCAGCCGCTATGGAAAACAGCACGGTAGTTCCTCAAAAAGTTAAACACAGAAGTACATATAATCCAGCGATTCCACTTCTGTGTATATACTCAAAATATCTGAAAGCAGGGACTCAAAGAGATATTTGTACACCTATGTTAATAGCAGTATTATTCACTGGAGCCAAAAGGTGGAAGCAATCCAAGTGTCTATCAACAGATGACTGGATAAACAAAATGTGATATATCCATATAATGGAATATTATTTATTTAAAAGGAAGGAAATTCTGATACCTGTTACAACATGGATAAACCTTAAAGATGTACTAAGTGAAATATGTCAGTCATAAAAGCACAAACGCTGTAGGATACCACTCCTATGAGAGGCTTAGAATAGTCAATTTCACAGAGACAAAGGAGAATGGTGGTTGCCAGGGGCTGGGGTTGGGGGAGGTGGAATTATTGTTTAATGGGGAGAGAATTTCAGTTTTGCAAGATGAAAAATGTTCTGTGGATGGCTGGTGATGACGGTTGCAAGACAATGTGAATGTACTTAATGCTACTGAACTGTACACTTAACAATGGCAAATTTTTTTGGTAACTATATTTATCAGTAATGTAACTGGACATAATAAAATATCAGAAAATTAAACACTTGCATTCTAGTTTACTAAATGAGTTGTGCATATTTTCTCATTTTTTCCAGTTTTCTTGAGGTATAATTGACAAATAAAAATTGTTTATACTTAAGGTATATAACTTGTTTTGATATACCTATACATTGTGAGATAATCACCACTGTCGGGCCAAATCTAATTGTAAAATGGAGAATTTTGTTGTATATATTTTACAATAAAAATTTTTAAATGCTAAATTTCATGTTATGTATATTTTACCGTATTTTATCACAATAAAAAAGTACTAAACAAAATGCAGTTCTGTCTCAAGATCAGAACCACAAAGGAAGTGGAGTTCTTTCATCTCGAGAGAAAAATGGGAGACAGCATGAATATCCAGAACAAGGTTGGGCAGGTGGAAGAACGGATGTTGAGGAATCATCTCAGATAGCAACAACTTTCTGAGCAGAAATTTTATAGGCCTCGAGGACACCTCACCAAGGAAGGCTGGGACACGGACTTCTCCGGACATTCAAACATTAAGCGGAGAGCTGCACTCCAGGATAATTCTACCCATCCTCCCCAGAAGCCACAGCTTACACGATCTCTTACCTTTTTAACATTTTTCCTGTTTATAAGAGTTGTACAGGCTTATATATACATATCGAACACTTGGAAAACAGAAATGTGCAAAGAAGAAGATAAAGTTACCCATAATCTCCCCACCAAAGGATAACTGCTGTAAAGATGGTGGTTCATTTCCTTCCAGTCTTTTCCCCAGTGTGAGGATGTGTATCCAGAAGCAGGGAGAGGCATTTTTCCCCTTTAAAGTCTTTTGCCTGTGCTTTCCTGGGAGATTTTGAACATCGAGTGAAAAATAATATTTTTAAATGGTGCAATTATGCCTATTTCCCTAAACTTCGCACTGATGAGGAAGAAGGAACGTCCCTCTTCATCTCCTCTAATTTCTGCTTCCATCTGAACCACTGTTCTAGACCAGGGGTTCTTAATCGTAACTGTGCATGGCCATAACAATAAGATACAATAATAATTGCCACAGCCAGCATTAATTAAGCAACTACTTTAGAAGAGGCAGTTTTAAACACTGTACAGATAGTATCTAATTTAATCCTTGCAATCCTATGGTAGGTACTACCATCATTTTATAAATGAGGAAACTGAGGCATGGAGAGGTTAAGCAACGTTCCCAAGGTCACATGGGCTGTTAAGTGGTGGTGCTGGGATTAGGACATCTGGCCCCAGGTGTCCTCTTTCCCCTGGTCCACACTGCTCAAAACCATGGCAACAATGACAACAATATGAGCTGCATTCAGGGCCAGGTTCCCAGTGTCCCCATGGCCAGGTCTGTTATGATTATTCATACTTCTCTCCAGACTCATTCTGTTTCCTAAAGGAAATGAGAAGTCGCTGGAATTCAGCAAAAGTGAGACACCCGGAAGCTGCAGCTGACCACATGCACACAGGTCTCCCACTGGGCTGCCCAAGAAACATTCTTAAACAATGACCTTTCTGGAGCAACCAAGGGTCAGTTCCTGGGTGGATCGCCCTCCACTGGCTGAGACCCACCCAGCACCAGATGGGCTGTGAAGGCCCCTCCCTAACTTCCACGGGGCAGTGGAACGGAGAACACGTCGCAGGGCTGGAAAACTCACAGTTCACCACTTACTTACATGTGAAACCGGAGAAAAGGCTGGAGGCGGTCGCCTGTTTAACGAGGCAGGGCAAGGACTGCTCGTGTGTGTTCAGAGGGTTAGTGGGGCTGGAGTCCGTAGTCACTGCAGAGGATCAGCCGCCAGTTACGTTTTTACCATCATCACACAGATTCCTGGAGAAAAGCAGCTCATGGCTCCCTCCACGCCAGGGTGAAACCAGACCCACAAGTGAGAAGAATCCCAGGAATTAATCACTAGGGAGTTTGGTCTCACCTCCAGGGCAGGAAAGAGATGAGAAATTGCTGTTTTGGCCTGAAACTCACTGTCCTTCCGGCTGCTGAGCCAAAAGGGTCTCTGCATAAAGGGGATCCACAGAGAGGAGGACTGGGGGCCAGAGGCTGCAAGGGTGTCATTTGTCCACCACCCCTCTGGCTCAGATCCTGTGTGCAGCAGGATCTCGGGGACTTTTCACCACTACACAATTTTTAGTGTGTGTGTGTGTGTGTGTGTTGGGGAGTGGGAAGGGCTGCATTTTTGTTTCAACATTCTAAAAAATTAGAGAGAAAGGGACAGTGAACTCCCACATACCCAAACCCATATCCAACAACTGTCAAGATTCTGCCACATTAGCGTCATCTATCCCTTATTTATTCCTTCCTCCCCATTTTCCTTCTTGCTGAAGTATTTTAAAGCAAATCCAGCACATCATGTTGTTTCAACTTTATGTATTTCAGTCTGCAGCTCTGGAAAATATGGACGTTTTCTTATGTATTAGGCTGGTTCCATTACTGATCGAAATTACTACAAATTTTTTCCTGGAAGATAGGACCCAGGACTGACTGAGGAGTAGGGAAATGGGTCATCTCAGCTTCTGGAAATAGAGTCATGCCTTTCTGGAGGGCCTCCTGGCAATACAAATCCAAAAAGGTTTAACAAGCCGTGAGTAACTTCTGACTCAGCTTTTCCATTCGTGCACTCATTAAAAAACACTTCCTGATGTCTACCATGTGCCTGGCAGTGCCTTAAGCATTTTTCTCCCTGGTACAGAGGTAGAAACTGAGGCATGGAGAGGTAAAGTTACTTGCCCAAGGTTACACAACTCTTACATGCCAGGGTTGGGATTTGAACCCAAGTAGTCTAGGTTTAAATTGCAATGCCAGGTCCTGCCAAGATACAATTTGGGGCCTTCCGACTGGGAGAGCATTGCTCTAGGTTCCACAGAACACTCCCTAACTGTACTGGTGAACGCTTACTAAGTGAGTCTTCCCCAAACCCTATGTATGAGGCAGGGATGATTATATTAGTCCCACTTTTCAGACAAGGAAACTGAAGTCCAGAAGACGAAGGCATCTAGTAAAGGCTGTACTTATGCTGGTGGATCCATGTGGTACGTCCAGCCCCTGTCTCACCCTCCCCACCCTGCCAAACACCGCCTTCCTGACAGGCCTGTGACCCAACTGGAGTCTTCCCAGGGGCCGGTATAAAAATACTGAGGACAGAAGGGTGGGGGGATCAGGGGGATTGGGGAGATTTGGTCAAAGGACACAAAATTTCAGTTGGGCAGGAGAAATAAGCTCAAGAGTGACACTGTACATCATGGCAACAACAGTTAATAACAATATATTGCATACTTCAAAACTGCTGAGAGAGATTTTATGTGCTCTCAATGATAAGTACGTGAGGTAATACATGTTAAATAGCATGACAGCCATTCCACAATGATACTTATATCAAAACATCATAAATATATTAATATATAATTTTTACTTATCAGCTAAAACTACTGAGGGCTATAAATCCTCGTTTCACTGAGTTGATATACCAGGAGAATCCAGCCTGCTGGCACAGGCAGAGAGGGGGAGACAGAACCCTAGTGACACGTGTGACCCCCTGCTCGGGCTATGTCTGAAGCTCCCCTCCTACAGACTTCCCAGCGACATATGGCAAATTTGTCTTACAGCCCAAAAGAGCCTTAACGAACCCATCCAACTCACACTGTACAAACCCACTGCCGTTCATTCTGTGCCCTCTGCCTGGGACCCAGCCCCTCATGCCGTTTCTGGCGCAGCTGGCAGACTCCTGCTCACCTTTCAGAGCCAGCCCGGTCACTCCTCTTCCCCGCAGCTCTCCCCGACCGTGCCCAAGCAGAATTCCTCTTTCCTCTCTGATCCCACAGCACCTGGTGCTCCCCACTCATCACCCTGTCTGGGTGTCCCTGCAGGGAAGGTGCTACGTACAGGGGTTCAGACTGCAGGCTCTATAGGAGGAAAGACGGCTACAAATCCCTGCCCTGCCACTATAAGCGCCATCACATCCTGGGCAAGCCATTTTCTCACCTTTCTGATCCTTGATTTTTCTCATCTATAGAGAGGGTGGTAACAGCACCCGCCTGCAGCTGACACTTGGCTGGGTAGATTCCGGCCATTCCCAACCCCTGTCTCTCTCGGAGTCTCTCACTGGACAGACAGGCACTTTCCCAGCCTCCCTCACAGCTAGGGGTGGCCACTGGCTCCTTTATGGCCAATGGGACATAAAGAGAGGTCTGCTGGGGACAGGGGTATTTACGGGGACATATTCCCTTGTGAAAGGAAAGGCATGTGAAGAGAAAGCCTTGCCCCTCCCTACCCCTTCCCCCAGCCTGGGACGCTGTGTGTAAGGATGTGACCCTGGGCTGGGGCAGCCGTTCCCTGACCGTGCGGCCACCAGCATCAGAGCAAACGAGCCGCCTGCGTGCGGAGGGTGTGAGACAGAAGGAGAGAAAGTGCCTGGTACCGGAAGGTGAGCACCTCTGCACCAGCCCGTTTGTCTCTTCCCACGTGTCTGCAGTAAGATCAAGTAACTTTCTCCACCGCTCAGCCAAGACGCACCAAGCATCTTGTTCCCTACAGCCCGACACATCCCACCAACAGACCCCAACAGACCCCGCTCACAGAGCGAGGATTCGACGGCATCACGCGTGGCAAGCACTTAGCATGGTAACGGCACTCGCTCGGTGTTGGCTGGAGATTATCGCCCCTGACACAGCTGCTCAGAGCCAGCACAGCTTCCACGTCCCACTGCAGGGACAGAAGGGGCCAGGAGCAAATGCTCGGTACATTTCACCATCCACCCACCACCTCTGATGCAGGAAACTACAGCAGCCGGGGTGGCTGCGATCAGACCTTTGGTGGCACTCAGGAGCCGAGGAGGAGAGAGGCGAACGGGGCCTGAGAGCTCAGCAACCTCCTGCGGGAGCCGCAGCCTTTCCATGGCTGAAAAACACAAGGTTAGAGCCAGCCCCGACCCGTCTCCTAGGCCCACGTCTCCAAGTGCCAGCATCGACACGCGCTGGCCCCAGTCTTGCCACAGCCTCAGACACCTGTACTACTACTTACTTTACACTTTTCTGTAACCATACTCATTTTTATTTTTGGCTTAAATACCAACTGTAGCCTCACCCAAAGCAGAAATAGCCACGGAGTACCAGGTTTGATGCGCTGTTTAAATTCTCTCTCTGTTACGCATTGAAATAGAAGTACAACTACTAAAATGCTTAAGGTGTTTATTCGTACGCCACCTCGAATTAGCTGGTGGAATCATCTGACCTTGGGAAGCCTGTCCCTGTGGCAATAAAACATCGCACCTGGTCAGCACGCGCCTGCCCAATCCTCACACTCTCTTTTTCACTTACATTCTAGAAAGGGGCAAAGACTCGAATGCTAACTCTGCACAAGCCCTACCCCAACTCCCCTGTTAGGGCTCTGCTCCCCTGGAATGCATCTGTGATTTATACACTCCACTTAAACACTGCTTTGTAGGATGCGTTAGTAAACAGCCAGTGTGCACTGAGGACTTTCTCCGTGCCAGGTGCTGCTTTGATCACCTTGTGATCCTCACACGGCCCCGTGTGAAGTGGTGGCATCATCCCATTTCCCAGATGAGGAAACTGAGGGTCAGAGAGGGTTAAGTCCCTTGTTAAAGGTCTCGTAACTCACACCTGACACAGCCAGGGTTGGAACCCAGGTGGCTGACCACCCTCCAGTCCCCTCATTATTCTGCTCCCCCAGAACAAGCAGCACGGACCAAGCGCGACCTCTGTGCTGAGGACTGTGCCTGAGACCGAGACTGAGCGAGTCTGAAGGTCCTGCCCGAGGTCACGTAGCTGGGAGCACCCAGGACCCAGCTCTGCCAACTTCCTGTGCTCACTCTCGGCCTGCACAACCAGCCACGGAGCCGGCATGGAAGGGAACCTGCATGGAACTTTCCTTCATTCCATGAAGTCCTGGTGCACCTCCATGTCCCGGCTTCCTCGCTGTCCCCTTTCAGCTTGAGTTATTCAGTCCTGAGGCCAGCTCTCCTTGGAAAGGAGGAAAAGTCCCTGACAAAACCAGATGGAGCCTCATGTCACCCTCTCTCATGTCCAAAGGGCAGCTGGCTGGCCAAACTGGAGTTCCTGGACCAACCCATTCGTAATATCGTTCTGCGCAAGCTTTCTCCTCAGCCCGTTGCTAGGCCTCAGGCCCACGTTCTTAGCCGATCCTTACGATCTTGGCAGCTCGTGCTGACGTGGCTCGCGGGAGTGCCAGGCCCCGTGCTAGGTGCTTCACAGGTACTGACTCACTGGATGCGCACAGCGTCCTTACGAGGTACTATGGGCTATTATCCTTGTTTCAGGATGAGAAAATGCAGCCACACAGAGGCTAACGCCACTTGTCCAAGGCCACGGAGCTGGAAGTGGTGGTTCCAGAGGCCCTGCTTGTAATCATGTGGTGACACTCCCTCACGTGACATAATGTCTCCCGGGTTCTGAGCACTCTGGGGTGCCAGGCTCCAGACTAAAGACTTTACATAAGATGATCTCAGTGAATTAGCACCCGCTCCCCCACCCCCAGCCTGAACTCGGTGAGGGAGGCATTTTAAAAATGAAGAGCCTAAGGAAAGAACTGAAGTCACCTGCCCAAGGTCACACAGCTGGTACAGGGTGGAGTCAGGGCACAACTGCTTACTGTGTAACTCCAAAGCCATTAGCTACAAGGTATCGTACTCCTCACACCCAAACTCCAAACACCCCAAATCTCCACCCTGTTTCCACCAAGTCCCTAAGAGAAATCAGTCTCCAGCTCCAAGAACTCAGGGTTGAGGGTCACCTGTGCAACAGAGGTGCCTCGAGTGACAGGAGGACCTCACCAATTCCACAGGGCAGAAGAGAGCTCAGCACTGCACTTCTGGGAGCTGCCACTCTGCATGGTTCCCGCAAAGCTATCTGCACATCAGCCTGCTGACCGCATACGCACATGGGGTCTAGCAGCCAGGCCAGGGCTTTCCAGGGTGAGGGGCCTGACCAGAGACACAGCTTTCTCCCTGCCCAGGGCCTTTGTGCTGGGGCTGTGGGGGGGTAGTTCTTCCCTGAGTGCCTGGAATTGGAATGTCTGTCCTTTCCATACTGGTGGGCACTTTTTCCTGTCCCCAGACAGATCAGCCAGCCTGTTTCTGCCCAACTGTCTGATGTGTCCACAGAGTGCTTAAGAGCATGGACAGTACGGCCAGACAGCTCGGGTTCAAATTCCAGCTGTCCCACTTACTAGCTGTGGGACACAGGACAAGTTATCTTTCCTCTCTATGCCTCAGTTTTCTCATCTGGAAAAGGGGGCTAATAATAGCACCAATGTCACAGGGTTGTTATAGGGATTAAAAAGCACTTAGAATAGGGCCTGACGCTTAAAGTATGTGCTATTATTAGTACTAGTGGCCCAATTAAACACACTTACGCCCCTGAGTGGACAGAGGTGTCAACTGAGCCTCTGAAAGCCCGCAATCACCCACCAGCTACAAGTCAAGGAGAAGCAACTCTCTTAAAGAACCCTCCTGGCCTGCTGGCAGCAAAGGGCACGTTAGCCTAGAGCCGGGCAGGGTCCTCGGCTCCTGCTGACTAGCTGTGGGAGCTTAATCCCAGCCCACCTGCAGTATCTGGCTTCCGTGTGTTTATTCCTCATCTCCAACCACAGCCGTGAAGGCAAGGCTCGTGTTCCGGGTCTGCGACCAGCCAGAGTTCCATAAAAGTTCGCCCAATGACCCAACTGTCTCATTTGCTGCTTTCCTCTTACATGGCCACAGCAGTGCCCAACACACAAGAGGTTTCCAGACAGATATTTAGGAATGAATGAATCAATGAATAAAGGTGTGTGGATCTGTTTGACAAGAACACCTACCACCTGCCAGGCCTGAAAGACATCCAAAAAGATGCCTTTTTCCCCTCCCCCAGGTTGCTGGTGATGTAGTTCACCCAATCACAGAGGTCAAGATGTGGGTATAAGGTGACTTGGGAACACTTCCAGGGCGGTTCAGCAACCAGAAGAGGGGAAGGGCAGGAGTACAGAAACAGGAGCTCACACTACTCCAGAATTTTGCAGAGGAAACAGAGAAGGTGCCTTCCTGGCCTGCCACATGGAGCCCTAAATAAACATGTGGGTTCCACTCATGCAAACAGACAACACCAGGCCAAACAAAAGGCCAGGTGGGTAGCCCACACGGTTATATTTCCAACCAACGTCAACAAGCACAGCAGGAACCCCAAATCCTCTCTTCTCCAATGGCTCAAAGGCCTCAGCACCCCCTCTCGCTGGGTGGGGACCCAAGGCCCAGTCTGGATGTGACACCCCAACAAGCAGTACAATCATGCACAGAGTTAAAGGATTCATCCTGAATAGGGAAGCCTGGTATGTATCCTGGGGCTGTCCCCATTCAGAGGGAGGCCTTGGGCAAGGACTTAATTAGAACCTCACTTCCTCATTCATAAAATAAAGTTCAAGATAGGAGCTGCTCCACAGAGCGGGGAGACTTCGGTGGGAGGACACACAGGACAGGCACAGAGAAGCACTTCACAAACTGAAGTTCACTTACTCAGCAAACACAAAGGGAGCACCTGGTACACGGCAGACACTGTTCTAGGGGACATGGCAGTGAAGGTAAGGTCCTGCGCTAATGGGACTCACATTCTATGGAGAAGGGAGACAGCAACGGCAAACACATTCGCTGGGAGGATGACTTCTGAGCAGAGACCTGGGGAAGTGAAGGAACCATACGGCTGCCCGGAGGGGGACAGAGAGGACGCCAGCACAAAGACACTGAAGAGCAAATGTGCCTGGCGCGTCCTAGGAGCAGTGAAGAGGTCGCTGAGTGAGGGGGCAGGAGGTGGAGGATGAGGCAGAGAGGTGGCAGGGGCAGATCACGTGGGCCCGCGTGGGCCATGGGGAAGGCTCTGACTTTTCTCCTGAAGGAGACGGAGGCACCGGAGGGTTCTGAGCGGGGAGGGACGTGACCTGACTCAGGTGTTCACAGGCTCCACCTGGCTGTGTGTAGGGGACAGACCGTGAGGGGTGGGGCAGGAACAGGAGAATGATGAGAGGCTGCTGCCACAGGCCAGCAGGAGATGAGGACAGATAGGACCAGCATGGGGTGGAGGAGTGAATTTGGGACAATTTCCAAAAGAGATGGTACCACCAAACCTAGAACTTTCTTTGCTGTTTTAAAAGGGAAGCTGTGGTGACTTCATTCTGACTGCCCCTCTCCTAACACAAACACCGGCACGGCGATCCCTCCCCGCTCGCTGGTGCAGCCTCACCCACCACCACAGGGCAGTAAAGGCACAGGACGGTGGTTGTCGAACTGCAGTGAGCAGGGGCGCCAAGAGCTTGTGTTCGCTACTGGGGCCCTGCCCCAAACTGAAGTGGCTGTGACAGCTGCTGTAGGCACAGTAAGTCATTTGCTCAAGGTCACACAGAGGCGAGTGGTGAAGCCAGAGCTGAAACCCGGGGTCTGGGCTCCTGACTGCAGCACTGTCACTCGGCCCTGCTGCTTTACTGTCCTCGTCACCTTCCGCACAAGGAAGAGATCGTTAGTGCCCCCCAAGCAGCACACTCAGCTTGGCTTAGCTGTTTTCTGGGGCTTCTCCAGGGCAGAGAGCTTTCAGCTGATCTACCCTGGGGAAGGAGAAAGTGGGCTTCAGGCACAGAGCACCATGGCTTTGCTTTGGTATGACGGCACCGCTGGGCCACCTTTGGGACAAAAAGGAGAACCATATTTTTGGCTGGGAAGTCAGAGAGCCCATCCAAGGGGTGAAGGGTCTCTTCCCTGGGGCCTGATATCCCTGGGTTTGGGCCTTGAGAAGGCTGGTAAGAGTGAGGCAGGGGCCAGGCCTCTGGTCTCACCCACCTCTCTTTCTAGATGCAAAGTCAGCTCCCAACAGCCTTTCTTTCCAACAGGGTGGAAGAAAGTGGAGGCTTCAGGGGGCAAACTCAGGGACTACCCACCACATTCTCACCCTCGTTCACTCAATTCAAGCCATGTTAGCCTTCTTTCTGTTCCTCCAGCTTGCCAAGCTCGTTCCTACCTCAGGGCCTTTGCACTTGCTGTTCCCTCTGCCAGGCACCTTCTTGCTTCAGCTCTGTGTGTGGCTGGCTCCTTTTCATCCCTCAAGTCTCAGATCAAATGTCACCTCCTCAGGCCCTTCTTGACCCCTCTAAGGTACCCCCCACCCCGACCACTCACATCACATTATCCTGGTTTAGTTCCTTAATAGCGCTACAAATCACCTCTGATAAAATACTGTTTATTTCTTGCCTGTCTCCCCCCGTGGGACCTTGCACTCCAGGATGACAAGGATGAGGTCTGTCTGGTCTGCTGTGTACTTGGGTCTTAAAACCATGCTTGGCACAGAGTAAAGACCCTATAAATACTTGTTGAAGGAATACACGAGTCTTTATTTCTAGTCAGGTTAACGAAATGACTACTTTCTTCCTGAGGGCTCGCCACGATGACACGCTCCAGTTTGCTGGAGAGCTGCCTGCATAAGGACACTTGTGGAGGACCAGACCAGCCGGTCCCTGGCAACCTAAAGAACAACAGTAACAGCGATTGCGACAACGGCAACGCAGCTCACACTGAACGCACACGTGCTCTGTGCCAGGACCTGTGCAAAGCGCTTTACTAGCTCAAAGCCCATGACGTGGTAACTGGTTCTTTCCTTACGTTGCAGAGATGGACCGAGGCTTGAGGAGGAGACATCGCTTGCCCAAGGCCACACGTTAGTGAGGATCGAATCCAGCCCTTCCCCCCTGCCCTGCCTGGCCCTGCGCAGGGCTCGTGCGGTGCTCCCGGACACCGGGATGAGAGGGCATCTGTGAAAGCGGCTCACTGTCCTCAGGAGACTCAGCCAGGCCGCGTCTTGCTCCCAGCTTCTCCCACGAAGCACGCACAGTTCCTCACAACTCCAAAAATTTCCACTCCAATCGTGGCTGTCTCCAGCAAGCTTATTGATCAGGGTTCGCTTTACAATCCACATCGGGGCTGAGCAGTTTTTTTTTTTTTTTTT
>NW_012151174.1:2497377-2507439 GCF_000956105.1 Propithecus coquereli
TCACAACCGCTCCGTGGGGTAGGTGTTATTATTATCCCCACTTCACAGATGAGAAAACTGAGGTCCTGAGAGGTGCGGTTCCTTGCCTGAGGTCATCCAGCAAGTGAGCGACAGAGCCAGATTTGAACCCCAGCGCATGGCTCCAGGTCTGCTTGCAGCCACTACCCGCTACTGTCTCTCTCACCCAGATCTGGCGTTTGCCCAGGAGGCATTGCAAGTCAGTTCTGTTTAGCTGTTAATTGTGCCACATGAGTCATTTATTTACTCACTCACTCAGGCATGTTTTTAAAACCTAGCGTGCAGCCGGGATTGGGTTAAGGGAAGTAGACGCAAGTCCCCCGCCCTCCAAACGCTTCACTTGGGGGACTAACAAATGAAAAGGCAATTTTGTCCCGGCACGGCCGGGGCTGTCACAGGCAGAGGAGGCAAGGGCACTATGCTATGCCTGACGGAGAAGCATCGATCCCAGGAAGGCACTCCTGGGAGGCCACGTAAACCTGTGGAGTGGGTCTTGCACAGCCAGGTGGAGCTAAGGATGGACATCCGATGTCCTTGCCTGCCTGACATCCACCCCTTCTTTTGGCTGTCGTGGGTCACGGTGGGAAAGCCCAGGCTCCCCAGCCCCAGCCTCTGCCCCCAGTGGGTCCCTACACAGCCACATTTGTAAGCACCATGAACTAGGAGAGCCACGAACTGCCGTACAGCCCTTGGAGGCCGAGGTCTTCTTAGAGAGTCCATTATGGAGAAAGCCCCGACGTAGTGCACGTGGCCTGCAAAAGCTGCTAAGCCTTGAAGAGCAGGGCTGAGAGCAGACTGAAGAGGCTGCCTGCCCCTAACTAGCTGTGAGACCTCCCGAAAGTGACTTAGCAGCCCTGGGTGTGTCTCCAGGTCTATAATGGGCCTAACACTGTTCCGCCTCATAGGGCTGCTATAAGAATTAACCGAGTTAATCCAAGCATCCGCAATGCCAGCACGTGGTTAGCGCTCTATAAATGTTACCTATTATTATCCAGTACCTTGGACAGGACTAGGCATACAGTAGGCACTCCCTGGCCCAGGGGCCCTGGCTATCTACAAAGATAGGGGCCCAGTCTGAGGGAGGGATGGCCAGGAAGGCCTCTAGGAGCCAATGGGGTTGTCCACTGGGCAAACAGACAAGCAGGTAAACAGACCTGTCCTGAAGAAACCGGTTCTGCAGCCTCCCTCTTGCCTGCACAAGGCCCAGTTCCCAGAGCCTGCCTCTCCACTTTGATCTAGATTTAATTGCTTCCCTGATTAGACAGATACAACTCAAGAGGCTTTAGAACTACGTCCCTCACACGCTTCCTCCCAGCACTTCAGGTTGGGGTCCAGCTGGTCTGCCACATTCCATGGGTGACTTTTTGCAAATTGACCAAAATCATGTGGACGCCTGTAAAATGCTGGGAGAGGTGTGATGGCTCGATTGGTAAACAGATCCATGTGCCTCCAAATATTTACTGTGTACACCTGTGATGACGATAGCTCTGTTCTATCGGGGAGACAATTAGGGAAATTCTCCACTTCCCAGCCTTCCTTGCAGTTAAAGGTGGCCGTATGACTTTATGTGGCCAATGACTCACAAAGGGAAGCCTGGTGGGGGTGACTGAATAGATGATCACTTGCTCCGGGCCCTCCTTTCCTAAGTACCCTAGTGATAACGCCACCCTAACCCCTCTCACAGTGAACAATTTGCTGCTGATGAAGGGACTGCTCTCTTGAAACGGTGGTGACACCGCCATCATTGGCACTGAGTCCCCTGAGCCTACCTACTGTACAGTGGACGGGCAGACAGCAAGCAGAGGGTGTGGAACAACAGGAATGATAACTGCCGGCATCCACCAGTGTCACCTCGGGTTGTGCACTGTTCTAAGAGCATTACAAATGTTAACTCATTTCATCCTCAGCACGGGATCAAGAGACAGGTATTATCCTCTTCACGTGCAGAGGTCAAAAGTCAAATCCAGAGAGGTTAAGTAACCTGCCCAGCACAGACAGTAAGTGGCAGAGGGGGTACCAGAGCCCCATCAGTGGTCAGGCTCCTTCATCTAAACTTGTACTCACGAGCTACACTAACAAAGCAGGAGCCCGAGCCAGCCCTGTCAAAACAGACAAAGCCGTCACTGTCACATCTTAAGCACTATGTGGCCAACTTGGAACAGGGCACAGCGTGTGTATTACCCTCCAAACAACCCCGTGGTCGGTACTGTGACTGTGTCTGTTAAAAGACGAGAGGTGATGGGACTTGGCCCGTGTCGCATGCCTGGAAAGGATCATGGCGGGCAAGAGGTACAGGCCTGCAAACCCCTAGACACCAGCTCACACCTCTTGGGAACAGCTCACAGGAGACATTCTTTCACTGATGACCAGTCAATAACATACTCTCAAGGACATTCTTGCCCTCTCCCTGGTCACATCTGATGAAGGCCACGTGTACCTGGCCACAGAGAAAAACAGGGCATGGGAGGAAACAGAGCAGAACTACACACCCAGGTGCTCTTGGAATTAAGGCCATGGTCCTTTCCTTTTTTTTTTTTTCAGAGATGGGGTCTTGCTCTTGCTCTGTTGCCCAGGCTGGAATGCAGTGGCACTAACACAGCTCACTGCAGCCTCAGACTCCTGGGCTCAAGCAATCCTCCCGCCTCAGCCTCCTGAGTGGCTGGAACTGTAGGTGTGCAACACCACGCCCGGCCAATTTTTTTTCTCTCTCTCTCTCTTTTAAAGACAGGATCTCACTCTGTTGCCCAAGCTGATCTCGAACGCCTGGCCTTAAGCGATTCTCCCGCCTTGGCCTCCTGAGCAGCCATAGTCCCTTCCTTGACCATCAGGCCTTTGCTGGACCCTTCTTGCCTCGACTGGCCTCTCCGCCCTTGCTCTAGCCTCACAGGCCTTCCCTCTGCTTTGGAGGAAGCCTGCAATGCTCTCCTCATGCTCCCCCGACCCCAACACACACCTTTCTCTTCACTTTATTAACTCCTACCCACCCTTCAGTTTTAGCCGGAACACAATTAAAGCAAGCTCTTCAGAGTGTGCTGTTAAGAAAAAAAAAAAGCCAAGTGTGGAACGGAGTGTCGAGTAGGGTATCTTTTGTATAAGAAAGGAGGGGAAGATAAAAATATATATTCATATTTGCTCGTATTTATATAATGACACCTTAAAAGAATGTCCAAGAAAAAATACACACAATTACTTAAAGGGTAGAGGAACAAGGTGGGCAGGGAGGGGGTAGAGAGAGAGACCTCTCACTGCGTGTGTCTGTATGTGCACACAAACACAATTGATTTTTAAAGCATATAAATGCATGACCCATTTTTTTTTTTAAGTGCCACAAATAAAAACAAAGCAGGAACGATGGGGTGAGGGTCAGGAGGCCTAGGAGAGCAGACCTGAATCCATCCATCTGTGGGGCTGCCTGGCGAGGCCTCACTCCCCTGCTGGCCTGTGGATTGCCGAGGGCAGGCCTGGGCCTGCGCTGGCTGCCCGCCAGGGGCCTGCCACGCAGCTGGAGCCGGAGAAAAGCTTAGAGCGAGCGTGTCAGTGGAGGCACCAACAGATCCACCTCCAGCCACACACCTGGGCTTGGCCCACACCTTGCAGCTGGGCTCTGCCCACGAAGCAAGGCGGGGAGGGGGATGGACACATTCAGCAGGTAAGGACAGTGCTAAGAGCCAACATCCCTGACATGCATTACTGAAGGAAAGTGTGTAGTGCAGAGACCAGCAAAGTTTCTCCGAAAAAGGTCACGTAGTCAATACTGAAGGTTTGGGAGCCACACTGTCGTTGCTGCAACTGCTCACATCTGCCACTGTCGCAGGAAAGCAGCCGCAGACGCTATACAACCAAACTGGCATGGCTGCGTTCCGATAAAACTTTATTTACTGACAGTGAAACCCGAAATGAAATTAATTCTATATGTCATGATATATATTCTTTTGATTTGTTTCAACCTTTCAAAAACGTAAAACCCATTCTTAGCTCCTGGGCCATACAAAACCAGGCAGTGGGCCAGACTTGGCCCATGGACTATAACTGGCTGCCCTCGTAGAGTATGACTATGTTTATATGTTAATGCTTGTTCACACGGAGAAAATTCCCATAAGCACATGTAAGAAACAGGTCACAGTGGCTACTTCTATGGAAAGTTTGAGTATGGAAGGGAAATTCGACTTTTTACTTTTAAATATTGTGCTAGGTGAAAATTGATAAAAATAATATTGTTTTAAGGTGAGTACTAAAGAGAGAAAAGAGGCTGTGTGTAGTATAGTACGAAGATCCCAAGCTTTGGAGTAAGAGACCACGGCTAGAATCCCAACTCCATTCCTCACTTGCCATGCACCTGACAGACAAGGTATTTTAGCTCTCTGAGCCTCGGCACAGTGGGGACAAGATACTGGCCTCGTGGGCTATTGTGAGCATTCCACAGATTAATCCTTTTGCAGAGTACCAGGCACCTGGAAAGTGGTGGCTATTATTATCTTTGCTATGCAGCGTCATTCATGGGGAAAAGCACTTCTCCAAAGGAAAGCCCTAAACATAACTGTGGCTATGAAATTCCCCT
Source organism: Propithecus coquereli (assembly GCF_000956105.1). Lineage (NCBI taxonomy): Eukaryota > Metazoa > Chordata > Mammalia > Primates > Indriidae > Propithecus > Propithecus coquereli. The sequence goes on from NW_012151174.1 coordinate 2,501,954, forward strand.
CGAGAGCCCGCCCAGCCCCACGGCCAGTCATCCAACTGTCCACATAATAGATGCCTTGTGACGCGAGGAAGCTCATTTGTATTAGCAACTGCATTCCACAGAGATGCATCCTGGAGCCACGTCTGCACATCCTGTTCAACAGAGAAGGCAGCCAGCTCCCCAGCTTTGGTCTGTCTCCAACTGCCACACTGGGCAGACTGCAGGACCGTGCACCTATGAGACCATTCAGTCTCCATTTATTAAACACCTACTATGTGCAAGGACATGCAGGTGGACACCCCTCTGAACCTCACGCCAGAGGCTGCAGGTACAAACACGGGTTTCTTTAAAATAATCGGTGGATGCTTTGGTTGTATGTTCCTATAAAGCTCTTGCATTTCCCTGTGTGTTTAGTCATTCAACAAACATTTGCTGAGGACCTCCTAAAGGCCGGGTACTGTTCTAGGCACTTGGACTTAAAACAGAGCCCTCATTTTCCAGCTGTAATCCTTCGGACTATGAGACCTGTGAGGAAGGGACCTTGCAGGTCATTGTCCCTTCTGTGTCTTCTGTGCTCAGCATAGGCCATGGCACAAAGCAGGTAAGTGACCAACATTTGTTGGGTCAAATTATTGAGCGTGGAGGACATCTGAGGTCTGGGCCTGCCTGAAGTCTCTGCCCCAACTTCTGGTGACAGCATCGCACTTTTCCTGGGGACAACTGCTTCTCCCCTGTTCCTCTCACTCTGTAGGGGGGATGCCAATGAGATCCACCCACCCACACGATCCAAAATGGGCCAGTCACCTTCTCTTGCTCAGGAATTTGAATTTCAAGCTACCAATAATAATAATAATGTTAATAACAGCAGCAATAAAAGCAAGAGCAGCTAGTATTTATCTAGCCACACACCCTGTATTAGGCACTGTTCTGAACACGTCTCGAACATCAACTTACAGAATTCTCACAGCAACCCTCCTGTTCTTATTCCCATCTTACATCTGACAAATTGAGGCACAGAAATGTTGGGATGCTTGTAAGTGGTGAGGTTGGGGTTCTTGCCCAGGTGACCAGGTGCAGAGTCTGCGCCTTTCACTGCTACCCTCCACTGCCTCCTCCATCCCCGGGACAGCAGAGCCCTAAAAATGTGCCCCTGAACATCCACTGCAAGATGCCCTAGAGCTACTTGACCTGAGTTCCTTTTAGGGTAACAGGTGGCCTGAGCTGGTTTCTGTTGCTTGCAACCCAAGAACCCTGATTGATAAACCAGGATCACTTACTTGGTTTCACACTTTCTGCCAGACTGGCTGGCACTGCTTCCAAGGTGCAGGGGCACCTTATAAATATTGTAGAAGGCAGAGTCAGTGGTCAGGACATTTGGGGGCAGCCTGCATCTCCAAGAGCAGCCATCTTCCACCCTGAGGAAAGAAACCCAATGGGAGACAGAGCAGGAGGAAGAACCAAGGAGATGCGTCAAGGGACAGCCCTCTCCACCGGGCTGCTGCTGGCACTTTGGGTGGAACAATCCTTTGTTACTGGACCAATTCTGTGCATTGCAGGTCATTTAGCATCCTTGGCCCCCAGGTCCTAAACTCTGGTGGGGTCCCCTCCCCATTCATTATGAGACTAATCCCCCATTTCTGAATGCCTCCTGGGGGGTGGTTGGTATCCACTGGCTGCCTCCCTGACCCCCACACCAAGTACCCATGTCTGGCAAACCCTATTCAAGCACTCACCCAACTTGGATTCTGGCCTTAGGTTGAACTTGTTTTTTATTAGCTATTTTCAGTACCATAACATACAAATTTTAATTACTTATTAAACCCACAGAACCCTTGCCACATGCCAGGAGCTGTTCTAAAGGTTTTACATATAGTAACTCATTTAATCCTCATATCCACCAGTGAAATGGGCGCTAACACCAGTGTGACTCCCCTCTTACAGAGGAGGACACTGAGCCCGGACAGGCTGTGACTTGCTAGTAGGAGGGGGAGCCTTGATTTGAGGCCGTCTCCTCAGAGGCCAGTGGAGTGGGGACTGTGGCCCATGTGTAGGGCTTTCCGGTCCACCGTGGAGGTGCTCAGCTCCATCCAGCTCTACGCCTCAGCCCAGGCGGTGCCTCCTAGGAACCCCTCCTTGCCCCCCTTCCCCAACTCAGGCACTGGGGTCCATGACTCCCAGCTCTGTGTATTTTATGAAATTTATCACAGCTGTAATTGGGGCTTTGAACTTATTTGTTAAACGTTTGAGTCTCTTGCCTACCCCCAGACTGTCAGTTCCATGAGGACAGGGACTTGCTTAATCATGTTCCTGTGTCTGATAGCCCAGATCTGGCACCTGGTAGGTGCTGTATATATCTGCTGAGTAACAAATCAACTGCTTTTTAAAAATTCATGTTTAAAACTAGGACAGCAAAACATTGGCTCTTAAAAACTGAAACCAAGGTGAAGGGCTGGCCTAGAATCAAAGGGAATGAAGAGAGTCAGCGAGAGCCACCTGGCTGTTTAAATGGTGGCACCGGAGGAGGAGGATCTACCCTCCTCCAGGGAGGAGAGGCTGGCATGGCGCAATCACGTAAAGTCCAAAGCCATCGTGAATAATGAAGACTGGTGCAACACAGCATGAAGGTAAACACGAGCCTTCTGCTCTTGCATCTCACCTTCTACTTTCATGACGGTAAGGCTAATTAAGACCACAGGCCAGAAGCAGACCCTCTGTTCAAATCCCACCTCTGCCACGAATGAGAAACTACGTGACCCTGGGCAGGTCAATTAACCTTTGTGTACCAGGGCAATGGAGACAGAGCAGGATCCAGCTCATGAGACTGTTGTAAAATGAACACTGCCAGGCACGCGGCAAGGGCTCGATAAAGTCTAGCTGTCACCATTATTATGATCGGCATCATTGCTCTTCAGCCCCCACAACCAAGACCCTGGGGAGGTCACTTTGCCAAAGGGCTGTACATGCCCTGCTATTTGCTACTCGAGGCCTAAACTGCCCGCTCTCTTTATTGCTGATGTCCCCAGGACTCCGAGCCAACACACCAGCTCCTCTGTTGCTGTGGGCGACTGAAGGTGGGTTCTGACACTCAGAAACCAGAGTTCCACGTAACATCGCCATCCACACATCTGAGAAGCCAACCACGCATTTTGTTGCACAGTAAATAGGTACAAAGAGGTTGTATCAAATGTTTACCTCCCCCATAAATTTAACTAGGACCCCCTCTCCCCGTATTAAAGGACGAATAATTCCAATGGTGCAAATGTCCAGCATTCCACTTCGCGAGCATTTGCTGCGGTGTGAGTGTGGGACGGGAGGGAGCATATGCTATTCCCGCAGGCAGGTCGGTGCTGCATCGTGAGACCAGCTCGCAGTGGACGCCGAGTAGCAGTCTAGTGTTGTAAGACACGCTTTTTTCGTACAACATGACCCCCAAAGGCAAATCAACTCTGTTGGCAGGTGCTTATCAGAAAGAAGAACACCTGTTCTGAACCTGCAGGAGAAACGGGCTGCCTGGGGTGTGGTGTAGCACAGTGTTGACTTCTTGTCGCCCAATGCCCATTCGCCCCTTTTCCTTTAGAAACTGAACCCCTGCATTTTAGCCAGGCACATGACTCCCATGAATGAAGACCACATTTCCCAGCCTCCCTTGCAACTAGGTGTGGCCATGTGACTAAGTTCAGACCAACAGGACAGGAGTAGAAGAGGTCTGTGCAACCTCTGGGTCATAACCTTTGAAGCACGATAGAATTTAGGAGCTCTATTAATTTAAAGGGAAGGGGTGGAATTACATCTTGCTTCTTTATTTTCACTAATTTCTAACTGAAATTTAGCAGTTCCTTCAATTATGAATGTAGACAAACTACAGTAGTTTTCACAACACTTATGAATTTGTCACCAAAAAAATCACAGGTATTATCACTTTACAGTTCTTAAAAACATCTCAAAATACCATTTATGCCCTTTATTACTTGGAAATTATGATAGTCATTAGACTTCCCATTGGATTTTGCCATACTATATCACAATTTATCTTCATATTTTGAAATATATTTCACATTTCATATATTTCAATACAATTGGTTTCCCTTGTAATCCTATATGCTTTATGAATTTGAAACCATGATTGTAAGAAACAGATATCAAAGGGTCCATGGTGCACATGTTATGAACCTCTACCTTATTCCTCAAAAAGTTAAACATATGAATAGTTACCACATGACCCAGCAATTCCACTCTGAGGTATATATCAAAGAGAATTAAAAAATATGTTCACACAAAAACTTGTACACAAATAAGTCACAGCTGCATTATTCATAATAGCTAAAAGGTGGTAACAACCCAAAGGTCCATCAACTGATGACTGGATAAACAAAATGTGGTATGTTCGTATTGTGGAATATTACTCAGCCATAAAAAGGAATGAAGTACTGATTCACGTATAATATGGATGAACCTAAAAACATTACACTAAGTGAAAGGAGCCAGACACAAATGGATACACATTGCATTATTCCATTGACATCAAATGTCAGGACAGGCAAATCCATAGACAGAAAGTAGATTAACGGTTGCCAAGGGCTGAGCGGAAGGGGAAATGGTGGAGGAGGACGGGTTCGGGGTTTCTTTTTAGGGTGATGAAAATGTTCTGTAATTAGATGGTGATGATGGTTGTGCAACCTTGTGAATACACTAAAAAACACCAAATGGTGCACTTTAAAAGGGTAAATTTTATGGCATATGAACCATATCTCAAGGAAAAAAACCCTCCTGATTTAAAAAGAAAGGGTACACCCTCTTCTCACACATGCTGCCTTCCCGTGGGCCAGGGTGCACACACGGCGATGGTGGGGAATCGTTTTGGACCATGCAGACGAGAGCAACGTCCCAGGAATGAGGAGCCACAGGATGGCAGGAGCCTGGGTCCACCTAGTACGGTGGTGCTGCTTTGTCGGCCCTGGGCTGCTCATTCTCAAACTGTCTCTCACAAGAGAGAAACCAAGCTTCTCTGTTATTTACGCCACTGCTATTCTGGGTCTGTGACAGCAGCCAAACCTACACTTGACATCTTGAAAACGTTCAAGGTGACCCTGACCGTCTAGCATTTTCGCTTTACGTGATGACTGCCAAAGCGAACTCTTCTGTGACATGCATGGCTCACCCACTGCACATCTTCGAGTGTCCCCAACCTCACCTCATGCCACCTTTGGGAGAAGAGGGTTCAGCCACCTTTGCTGTTATGCCAGTTTGGCGACCTCTTCGCTCTGCACTGAGAGGCTGAAATGGCTTTAGTGAGAGGAGAGAACTGTGGCTTTAGAGAGGAGACAGTGCCCTGGAAAATGGCTTCTGGCTGCAGGTTCCCTGACAAACGGCACAGATTCCGAACAGTGCGAGCCGCGTGGGAGAGCCCCTTAGAGGTATTCTGATAACCAAGTATTAAAATGCTTGCCCAAGGCTGGGCGCGGTGGCTCTCGCCTGTAATCCTAGCACTCTGGGAGGCCAAGGCGGGC
>NW_012151174.1:2510659-2511512 GCF_000956105.1 Propithecus coquereli
GGTGTGGAGAAACGAGCCCGGCACACACTCGGGCCATATGCGAAATAAGGTGTTAAACCACAGACTGCAGATTCCAACGCACGCGTTTCCCCAAAGTGGCACCACATGCAAAGATCAGAAACGTGGCAGGTGCTTTTGAGGCGGGCAGGAGGTGGCAACGTCCAGATGTACTCAAGGCTAGGCCCCTGACGTGAACTTTGGAGAGACAAGGCCTATGGCAGAAGGACTGACAAGGCATTTAATGTCACCCAGCACATTTGATGACACTGATATCAGCAAACATTCCGAATACGATTAAAGATTCAGAAATGCAGGAACTGGGGGTGAGGGTGGGGAGGTGGGCAGAAGACAGTCTGCTGTTCTTTTCCTCAACATTTCATGGCAAAGTTATGAAGAAAATAGGAATCTAAATGTTTAAAACAAAAACCATTAGAAATATAAAGAGAACTGACAATGTCATAATCACTGTGGGAAGCAAATACATTTCTTTTCAGGAGAGTAACAGAGAAAGTTGACCAAAAGTAAGGCCAGAGAGAATCTGAATAACACGAACTAGCAACTTAGTTGTAAAAGTTTATATAAAACTCTCTTCCAGAAAACAGATGAGATTCATTCTTTATAATATAAAATATACATAGAATATCCATAAAAACTGATCCTATGTTAGAGAAAAAAAAGTCTCGAATTCCCCAAAAGAGAATTTTTACTATAACAATACTCTGACCCTAGTGTATTTATTTTTAAAATTTTTAATTATTATGGGTACATTACAGCTGTATATCTTTATAGGGTACATGTGATATTTTGATACAGGCATACACATTTAAGCTGAGATCTGAGGGATAAAAAAGAG
>NW_012151174.1:2511562-2514855 GCF_000956105.1 Propithecus coquereli
CTGAGCAAGAGCGAGACCCCGTCTGTACTAAAATTAGAAAGAAATTACTTGGACAACTAAAAATATATAGAAAAAATTAGCCGGGAATGGTGGCGCATGCCTGTAATCCCAGCTACTCGGGAGGCTGAGGCAGGAGGATCACCTGAGCCCCGGAGTTTGAGGTTGCTGTGAGCTAGGATGATGCCACAGCGCTCTAGCCCGGGCAACACAGTGAGACCCTGTCTCAAAAAAAAAAAAAAAAAAAAAATGCTTGCCCTGGCCTCCTTAGATACAAGATGACTAAGAGGCTAATTAAAAATGTGTGTTTCATCGTCGTACTCTAGTTAATGTGAAGTTTTTATTCTTCGGAGATACACCATCTCAACTGGCCCCAAGATTGCAAAAGGAAGGTCACTTTGGACATCGTTAATTCCAACAAGCCTATGAAAATATGGCTGAAGCATGTATTCATTTAATCTAATAGCAAAACTTTCACTTGGAAATTTTACTGTCAAGGGTTTTTAAACTTCAGGCCAGATTTTGTTGCGCGCTCCAGTTCAGTAACACAATAACCATAATTTTAAATGAATAAGCCATTGCACGTCAACCATGTTCATTTAATAAAGCCCGTTTTTTTTTGAGCACCTAGTATGTGCCGGGGATGCGATGTGAAGAGAAAAAAAACAGGCCTGGGCTTGACCTCCTAGGACGTACAGCCCAGTGGGGAGGACGGGCATCAAACATGTGAAGACAAATATAACGTGTAATTAAATATTATGATAACTACCATGAAGCTTTGCCAGGCAAGAATAACAAGGGGCCTAGTTTAGATTCAGGACGGTCCAGACTGGCCTCTTAGAAGACTTGACATTTAAGCTGAGATCTGAGGGATAAAAAAGAGAAGGCCAGGAGAAGAGCAATCAGGAAAAGCATTTCAAGCGCAGGGAAAAGCACATACAAAGGCAGGAGGAAAGTGTGGCTTGTCTTGAGAAACTAAACGCAAGACTGGCTAGTGTGGAGTAAACAGGGGCTGCATCATCAGGGACCTAAGAGGCCACGGCCATGGCAAGGACTTTTGAAGGCTATTTTAAGTACTGGAGTATATTAGTAGATAACTAATTTGTGCCCTGCTTGCATCCAATGTCTTTCTTCCCAAAAAACACCCTATTTTCACTTGCTACCCAGACGCACTCACCTTCTTGGCATGAGATTAGTGGTGCTGCGGGCCTAACCAAGTCAGTGGATGCATCCCGCCTTCCCCTGGTCATTGGGATGGTAACAGCTGGACACAAGACCCAAGCTGGCTGGCTCACAGAGAGTTTCAGGACTTTTGCAGAAGTTCCCACAAAACAGAGTCTCTCCATCTTTTTCTACTGGACCCGAACCTTATAATTTGAGGCTAGAGTTGTTGCAATCATTTTATAACTATCAGAGAACAACCAATTTGAGCCTGGAACCAACCGAGAGCTCAAGGAGAAAAACTCAGTATTGGTAATAATGTTATTTGAGCTCTGGATCAAGCTTCATCTAAAGCAGATTACCCCTGGACTTCGATTATGTTAAGCCAATAACTTCTCAATTTTCCTTAAGCCAGTTTTGGTCGGGTTTTCTGTTACTTGAGACCCAAAGATCCTAACTGCTAGAAATGGGAAACCAATGAAGGGTTCACACATGGGGTATATAATATGACTTCAGTTTTTTTTTTTTTTTTTTTGGAGAATGGGATAGAGGGGGTAAGAGTAGCAGCAGTGAGCCAGTTAAAACCACAATAGTTCCAGTGAGAGGTGAGGGCATCAGAATCGTCACCTAATGTTAGTCTAACGACTAACATTTACTGAGCACTTACTGCGTGACAGGAACCGACCTAAGTACTTTACATAACAACCGCAGAACACGGGTAATATTATCATTGCTGGCTTTTCTGTTGTAAGTTGTGTCCCCCTAAAATTCATGTATTAAAGTCCTAACCTTCAGTTCCTCAGAATGTGACCTCATTTGGAGACAGGATTGTTGCAGATGTAATCGGTGAAGTTACAATAGGATGAGGTCATACTGGAGGAGGGCGGGCCACCAATCCAATATGACTGGTGTCCTTATGAGAAGGGGAAATTTCTACACAGACATGCGCACAGGAAGAACACCATGTGAGGATGCGGGCAGAGATCAGATGACACAGCAGGCCAAGGAAAGCCACCAATGCCAGCAAACCACCAGAAGCTGGAGCAGAGGATGGGAGAGAGTCTTCCTTACAGACTTCAGAGGCAAGCAACCCTGCTGACTGACACCTTCACCTTAGACGTTTAGCCTCCAGGACTCTGAAACAATACATTTTTGCTGTGTAAGCCATCCAGTTTGTGGTACTTTGTTATGGCAGCCCTAGCAAACTACTACTGTGAAGAGGAAACTGAGGCTCGGAGGGGTGTGGCCACCTGCACCAGATTCCCCAGCCAGCAGTGAGAGTGCCGGGTCTGTCCACCCTGGGAGTCTGTGTTCCCAACCACGGTACTGTCATTGTGGCCGGTGGGAGCTTCCCGCCTCCACACCCTCCAAGTGCGCCTGTTGTCTGCCTGCGGGGCTGACATCTGCCTTCCCTCCCCCCTGCCTGGGCAAGTGAGGAGCATAACTGAGAATGAATGAGTATGGGCCTCTGGAGGCAGTGCTGGAGTGGGGCAGTTCTGAGCAGTGTTCCGAGCAGAAGGAAACACCGGGGAGGAGGGTGGAGGCAGATCAGAATCACCTCCCCACCCCAGATGGCTGGCAGGACACGATCCAGACTCTCCCGTAACAGACTAGAGAACAGAGCCAGCCCCAGATGGACGATGCAGAGGGAGGTGGGCCACGGACAGGAGTCATCTGGAAGACACAGGAACGCTCCTGGATCCCAGATCAGGATTCTGAGACCCACCATTCCAGGCTGGTCAAATGTCATTCCTCCAGCTTCCACGAACCAAAGCCTGGTAGAGCTCTCCACACACAGAGGAAATAGAGCGCTGTCCAAACCTGTCCTTGCTATCATGAACAACTTGCTGCAAAGCATCCCTCACTGAGCCCAAGGCAGGGGGCACATGAGGCTGGCAGTGGCCAGAGGCCACTGTGTCAAGCTGGGAAGGACACAGCCTGCCAGCTCCCTGCAACGCTGATTCCACTTCCTAAGGAACATTTCTTCTTCAAACAGATCAGTGTTTTTGGACCAAGGCTGCAGTGGGCAGCATTAAAATCCAAGTGGAATTAAAAACCAATTAGCACTTATTTCAGAAAAAACAGCAAGCCGCGGATCACACAGCAGGGTAGTGGGGGGATTCTGTCTGCATCTA
>NW_012151174.1:2516604-2518607 GCF_000956105.1 Propithecus coquereli
AAAAAAAAAAAAAAAAAGAACTACATACTGACGTATTTATGGGCAAAAGGATACAACCTATGGAACTTCCTTCAAAATAAAGGGCAGAGGAACAGGCAAAATCAGAATATAAATGAAACAAGATTGGGCATGACCAGATAATACATGCTCTACTTCTATATATTTGCAATTGGTCATAATAAAAAGTAAAATGTTAAAAAAAAAAACCCAATAATTTAAAAACTTTCCCAATGGACTGGAATAGGTAGTCAGGGTTACATACTTGAAATTTGGAAATTTGGAAAGATTTCTGGGTATGTCTTAAGTTAAAGAGAAAATCACGAGTCAGAACTGCCAGCCAGACCTCCGGAATGGGGAAGTGAGGAGCTCAGAAAATTTTTTCCCCCACAATCAACAATAAAACTAGACAAAATTGTCAGACACGACCATTTGAGGATTCTAGAAATCAGCCAAAGGCATATAACTACCTGAGAAGCATTTATTCAAGAAAAACTGTTAAGGTTCAATAAGAACAGCGCGAGTGTGTGGTGTTTAACTTGGGCCTGGTCCCATCACGTGCACCAGCTCCATCAGTTTCACCAAAGCGGAGCAAGCCACGGAAACTCTGCTGCTAAATGGGGCTGACTTGACTTGGGGAGGACGAGGAAAAACCCCACAATGCTCGACACTGAAAGAGCAGTGACCTTAGTGGCAAACGAATGGGGAAGACCATCATCACAGCTAGACTGTGGCTACAATCTGTTTGGAGCAATCGACAGACCTGCAGACCAGCGAGAAATTAACAGGAAGATGCAGGCAATCAGACGGCCATACTAGGCCTTAGTAAACTCCCATGTATCCCTGCGGGTCTGGAAAAATGGGCATATACACAGGGTTGTACACAAGCTCCAGAGAGACTAGAGAGCACCCTGGCTATCCACGCATCCCTGGCTGAACATGAGGCCTTGAGAGGCAAGAGAGAGAGAGAGACCCCAATGGCCAGGCAGAAAAATCATAGTTGGGGCAGACTCAAAAACTGTTTGAACTTTGAAAATATTCCCCAACCCACACACAGATCAACTGGCGAAAGATGGAAGCCTTATTGGCTCAAGGTGTCTCAGCAAAACCTCTAATCAAGCATTAGCTGACCACTAAGTCGTGCTGAACCAAGGGCAACTCCTCATAAATTATACTTAAAATTAAAATAAGAATTTTTTTAAAAGGTAAAAGAAAAGAGCAGAAACAGTTTCCATACTACAAGGAGACAGACTCCAAAGAATGAGCCCAGGAAACTCAGTAAACAAACAAAACAGGCTGAGCATGGTGGCTGATGCCTATAATCCTAGCAATTTGGGAGGTCTAGGCCAGAGGATCGCTTGAGGCCAGGAGTTTGAGACCAGCCTGGGCAACAGTAGGACCCTGTCTCTATAAAAAAAAAAAAAATTAGCTGAGCATGGTAGTATACACCTGTAGTCCCAGCTACTTGGGAAGCTGAGGCAGGAAGATTGTTTGAGCCCAGGAGTTTGAGGTTGCAGTGAGCGATGATGACAATGCCACTGAACTGTAACGCAGGCAGCAGAATGAGACCCTGTCTCAAAAACAAACAAACAAAACAAAACTAGAAAAACAGCAACAATGACAACGGCCTAGGGAGGGAAAAAGCAGAATCCAGAGGTGCTACACTATATGATCTAAAACATCTAGTTTTCAACAAAAAAATTGTGAGACACACAAAGAAATAGTAAAATGTGACCCATACTTAGGAAAATAAGCAGTTAAAAGAAATTGCCTTTAACAGGGCTTAGAAGTTAGACTTAGCAAAGACTTCAAACCACTATTATAAGTATGTTCAAAATTTCTCTAAAGCAGATTACAGAAATAAAAAGTTTAAAAAAATGTAAAAAAACCCAGGAAAGTAAAAACAATAAATAGAAATTAGAAAAAAAAATGGAAATTCTGAAGTTGAAAATTACAATACTGAAATAAAAAATTTACTAGAGGGGTGCAGGAGCAGATTTGAGCAG
>NW_012151174.1:2518657-2541502 GCF_000956105.1 Propithecus coquereli
TTTTTAAAGAGACAGGGTCTCACTGTATCACCCAGGCTGGAGTGCATTGGCTTGATTATAGTTCACTGTAGCCTTCAACAGCAGATTTGAGATGGCAGAAGAACGAACCAGTGAGCTTAAAGATAGATACACAGAATTTATATAACCTGTTAGAGCAAAAAAAGAAGAAAAAAGACTGAACAAAAATAAACCGACCCCCACGGACTCACCATTCATATTCAGCACAGTACTATAGCTTCTCACCAATCAATAACGGAAAAAACTTTAATTAAAGGTAGTCAGACTGAAAAGAAATAAGTAAAACTATCTCTATTTGAAGATAATAGGATTCTATATATAGAAAATCTTAAGGAATGCACACACACTACCAGAATTATAAATGAGTCCTGCAAAGTTATAGGGTATAAGATCAATATATACAATTCAATGATATTTCTATATACTGGCCATGACAACCAAAAAAAATCAAGAAAATAATTTCACTAATAGTGCCAAAAAGAATAAAATGCATAGAAATAAATTTAACAAAGAACTGTAAGATAAAGCAAACCTGCTGAGAGAAATTAAAGAAAATTTAAATAAATGAAGAAGCATTCCTTCTTGTACACCAGGGACTAGAAGACTAAATATCAACACAGCAATTCTCACCAAATTGATAGATAGAGTCAACATAAAGTCTATCAAATCCCAGCAGGTTTTGGTGCAGATATTGCCAAGATGACCTAAAAACTTCAAAATAAATGCAAAGGACCCATAAAAGCCAAAACAATTTTGAAAAAGACGAACAAAGTGAGGACTTAAACTTCCTGATTTCTAAAATAACTACAAAGATACTGTAATGAAGACTGTGGTACTGGCAACATGACATTTAGATGAATGGATCAGAAGAAATAAATCCTTACATTAATGGTCAGATGATTTTCAACAGAAGTGCTAAAATAATTCAGTAGTGGAAAATGGTCTTTTTTTCCAACAAATGGTGCTGGGACACTTGGATACTCACATGCAAAAAAATAAATTTAGGCTCTTACCTCATGTAATACCCTAAAATGATCTCAAAATGAATTACAGATCTAAAGGTAAAAGCTGTTATGAAACGCCTGGAGAAAACATAATAGAAGATCTTTATGACACTGAGTTAAGCAAAGAGTTCTTAAATAAGACACCAAAAGCACAAAAGATCAATTGATAAACTGGATTTCCAAAATTAAAAACATTTATACTTCAAAAGACATGATTAAGAAAATGAAAATATTTCCTGGGAAAAAATATTTGCAAATCATATCTGATGAGTACTATCTAGGACATATAAAGAACTCTTACAACTCAATAAGACAACAAGATTAAGAAATGAGCAAATGCATCAAATATTGGAGAACTTGCAGCCTCGGGGCCACATGTGGCCCTCCAGATCCCCAAGTGTGGCCCCTTGACCAATTTATCGTTTATGTAAAGGATTTGTTCTGTGAAGTTTGGATTCTGTCAAAAGGCTGCACTCAAGGATACAGAAGGGCACATGTGGCCCCAAGGCCGCAGGTTCCCCACCCCTGAATCATTGGCCAATGAGCACATAAAACGATGATCAACATCATTAGCCATCAGGGAAATGCAAACCAAACTACAGTGAGATACCACTGCATACTCACTAGGATGGCTATACTAACAAGTATTAGTGAGGACACAGAAACACTGGAATCCTCAATCCACTGCTAGTAGGACCATAAAATACTGCAGTGACTTTAGAAAACTATCTGGCAGTTTCTTAACAAGTTAAACAGAGTTACCCAATGACCTAGCAATTCCACTCCTGGGGGGAAATGAAAACACATGTCCACACAAAGAGTTGTACATAAATGTTCATAACAGCATGACTCATAATAGCTCCAATCTGGAAACAATCCAAATAGTCATCAACTGATTAACGAATAAACAAAATGTGGTAGACCCATACAATAGAATATTATTCAGCAATAAAAATCAATGAACTACTGATACATGCTACCACATGGAAGAGCCTCAAAAACATTATGCTAAGTGACAGTAGCCTGATGGAAAAAGACTACATATTTTATGACTGCATTTATTTGAAATGTTCAGAAAAGGCAAATCTATGGAGATAAAAAGCAGGTTAGTGGTGACCTGGGCCTGGGTGTGGAAGCAAGGACTATCAGCAAACAGGCACAAGATATCTTTTGGGGTTATGGGAATGATTCTAAAACTGGCCTGTGGTGATAGTTGTACAACTTTGTAAATTTACAAAAAATTGTTGAACTGCATATTTAAAATGGGTGACTTTTAATGGGTATATGTGTATGTATATATGGTGGTGACTACTACAATTTCTGTAACCTACCTACCTACCTCTGGACTTCCCACTACATAAGGAGCCTCTGGATTTTTTAAGTTGACAGTTTTGAGGTTTGGATGTGCTTATCCCTAAGGGTTTATGGAAACTTTCAATGGATCCAAGAGCACGAATGTTTTTAAGAGAAGCAGTGTTCAGACCCAGGGGGTGTGTGAGCCTCCAGGATTCTAAACACAAAACATCAACATATTGGTTTCAGAGAAGTAGCCTTTAATGAATAATAAAGTCCCTTAAGCCCCCAGACTTGCCTGTCCTTCCCTGACGTACGTATCTTTCTGTTAAATATGAAACTTGGCTTTAAAATCAGGATATTCTGGCCCATGTTGGGATCATGAACAGCCGAAGCAGTGTAGGTTAGTGGCTCTAACTCATTCAAAGGGAATGTTTTCCAGGCCCACCAAATTTTTCAAAATCCACCAGAAAAAAATCCCCAAGGAAAAATTTATCTGATTTCTTTCAGATTCTTTGTACTTCATTCGACGAGATAGTGAAAACTTTTTTTATCTAACCATATCATAAAATATGTATTTCAATAACATTCAATCTTCGTCTCAGCTTATAAAATATGTACTATTTTCTTTTTCCCCACAAATTGGAAAAATTTAAAGTTACCATAAAATTATTTTAGATGTTAGTTTTACAGTGTTCAAGGAGGCATAGGGCTTATCAAAATTCTTTTGGAGGGGGACACAAAAATGTTTAAAGATGATCATTTAAACTTGAATAATCCTGGTCAACCCAAGACTTAATTCCTGGTGGCTGCGCTGCAGGAACTCAGCCTGGGGTACAATTTCTGGGGGGGCGGAAAGACTTCGGATGATGGCAATTATCACACGTGCCTGGGGGGAGAGCCAACAGGGTGGGGCCAGTCAGGCCTCACATCCCCTTCTCCCCAGTTCTCTCGCAGGCCTCAAAAGCAAAGCTGCTACAAGAAAGTATTTGAAAAGGGATTTTCTGAACTGATGGGTCAACTCAAAAGATTTCCTTTCATTTAAGTAAAACGGCTGTCACTCCTCCTTCATCACCAAGTACACATGGGCCGGACACACACACACACATACACACACACAGGAGGAAAAGCATTCACCGTAAGTTACCTTGGACTAAGTCACTGATCATTTTCAAGACTAAGTCTTGAACATTTTCCAGTACTAGCAAAATTCCTCTTCAAGAGCAGACTTTGCTCTGAATCTGAAGCAACATTTCAGCACAAACTATATCCAGCTCGTTCCAAAGTTACTTGCAGAGGTACATACTGGTTAACCCTACTAATAAAGCTCCCATATCTAACCAAATTCCTCCCAAAACACGATGCGGTGTGCTGGGTTTATGTTTAGAGGCTAGTGTGCAAGGCTGGGTAACAGGCAGAAAAGCAGTGGTTTTTTGGGACTCATGAGCCCTGCGCAGAACCACTCACTGTGGTAGGAACAGGAAGAATGACCTGCACAACCCCTACCTGCTCCTAAGGTGGCTCTACATCCAAAACACGGGGTAGAACATTACAAAATGGTGGGGCTTTCTTTTTTTTTTAGTTTTTTTTCCTTCTGTTTCTAAAAGCTCTTTATAGAAAATGTGAAAAATACATAAAGTATAAAGAAGGAATTGAAAATTATAATCATCCTGCCAACTAAAATTTTTAGAATCTTTACACTCAAAGGTGTGCACACAAGCATCGATTTCTTAAATGGAACCCTACTCTGTACAACAAGGCATTGTATTGTGATTAAGTCTTCATGACAATCTCCCCAAACTGACAAAAAAGAGATAAATATTTTAGTCATTTTCATGTTTGTTCAGCCAACACTGATTTGCTTCCCTTTTCCCATTTATTTGCTCTTGTTTTTAACCCTGTAAGATGTCAGTGGGTATTTCCTAAGAATAATGATATTCTGTCAACCACAGCACAGTTATCACAATCAAAAAGTGAGACTCATGCAATATTGTTATCTAATGTACAGACCTTATCCTAAGTTCAAGGGCTTTCTGTTTGCCTGATTCCCTCCCATCTCCCCGGTGGATACAGTAAATAATATCTCGCACCCAGCAGTCTCAGGAAATGAATGGACTATGGTGGAAAAACTGTTCCCAAAAGGAAAACCCAAAAGAGTGGTGAATGGTTTTTGGGCGGCCAAACCAACAGATGATCATCCTCTACACCTGCAGAAATAGAAGCTCCAGGAGTTAAGCCAGAGAATCCCAACTCTTAACAAGATTCCCAGGTGATGCAGATGCACAGCCAGGTTTAAGAATCACTATCTGGGGATTAGATATGACCAGACACAAACATATTTCCTCAAAAGCTGTTTTCCAGATCTGTCTTTCACAAGAGAAGAAGGGAAAGTGCTGCATGCCAGGGGACTGGGGACAGATGGGTCAGACCTGGGTCGTGCTCTGGCAGAGCGCACAGTCTAGGGGATAACAGACATGCTTACAGGGAACAAGTTAAGTGCTATGCTATGTACAAAGGGAGGGAACTCACAAGCCTTGGTCCCATGCCATCAGCTCACACTTGGGTGTGACCAAGAGCCAACGCTGCATTGAGCCTGGGCACCTGGGATCTTGTGAATTTCCAAAGTTACCCCAAATCTCAGACAACAAACATATATCCAATGATCAAGTCCTGTCAAATTGTTATTCTTCCTACTGTCCAGATGAAGAAATCAAAGCTCTGAGAGAAGTTACTCACTTGGCCAAGGTCACAGAGCTAGTTGGCAGTGGGGCTGGGATCAATCCCAGGCTTTTTATTCCCAAGTCCTATATTGAACTGTAGAGCACTATCTGGCCTCAGGAAGGAAAAATAAGGATGACAACAATGACGATGATGATGATAACTAATACTTTCTGAGTGCTTACCATGTACCAGGCTCAGACTAAGTCCTTTCCATAACTTTACTTAATGCTCTTAACCACCTCCTGAAGTAAGAACTTTTAGCATTCTCGTTTTACAGGCGAGGAAATTGAGGCCCTGAGAGGTGCAGTGATGAACCCAAGGTCACAGAGGTAGCAAGAGGCAGAGCTTTGGATCTAGGCCATGTGGCCTATGTTCTTAATCACAACATGATGTTGCTTCTTATATAAGAGGAATGATACCCTAGGCCAGGGGAGCAGGGAAGTGGGTCTGCCAGGCTTCCTAAAGTCCCCCTTTTATGAGAACTGTGCATGTATGCAGGCCCAGGTGAGATGGCCATGCTTACTGTCAAGCCACAGCTCACCAGATGAGAGGTGGCCACCTGGCCAAAGCTGGGCCAATCAGATCCCCCATCCTGGGAGGCAGATAGTCAGTCAAGTCTCAAGTCTTTGCCTATGGCTAGGAACTGGAGATACCATAGAAAGGAAGGAGCTATGGGACAGCCAAATGCCTGGAGAAACCCAGGGAAGGAAGGAAGCAGAGAGAAGAGGCAGAGATGGAAAATGGAGAACAGAAAATCATCTGGGCCCTGAGCATCAGGAGACAATGCCCGCCCTAGGTTTCAGGAGGCATCTCGAAATACTTTTAGGCTTGGGTGGGTCTGACATGGGTTTCTGTTATTTTCAACCAAAAGAACCTAGGCTAAGAATCTCCCACCTGGCTCCCTCTCTGGCTCCACCTCCTGCCATTCTCCGCTTCCCTCACTGTCCTCCTTGTACTTCATGGAACGTGCTCTGCAGGCTTCGGCCCCAGAGCCTTTGCATCTGTGGTTCTGTCTGGAATATGCCCTCCCAGACGTTCCGTGGCTGGCTCTGTATCTCTCAGGCATGGACTCAACGGTCGTCTCTTCTGAAGCCTGCCCTGATCACCTCTGCCACAACAGTAGCCTCGGTCACTCTCTAGCCCTCCATAGCACATGTCACTACTTAACATTACCTTATTACCTGTCTGTTTAGTGTCCCCTTTCCTTCTAAAATGTCAGTTTCAAGAGCATGGGGACCGTGTCTGTCCTGGGCCCTGCTGTAGCCCTAGCATTTATGTGCCATGTTGTAGGTACTCAGGGAATACCTGAGTGATGTTTGCCCACACAAACTGTAAGCTCACCTCCTGGGACCCTTACCCTTGCCCTCACAAACAGAGAAAGGAAGAAGTGTTTACTATGTGCCAACCACTCTTCTAAGCACTTTACATGAATCCACTAACTTAATCCTCACAAAAACGTAGGGTAAGTGCTAGTATTATCCCATTTTATGGAAGATGAAACTGAGGCACAGAGAGATGAAGTTACTTGCCAAGCCAGCCAGAAGAGGCAAAGCTGGGATGTGAAGCCGGCAGTCTGACTCCAGGCTGGCTACACCGATCCAGCAGCCGGCCCTGAGGCTGCCTTCCCCAGATTTTCGCTCTTCGCACCAGCTCTTAGCCAACTTCCCTCAGTGCCACTGCAGGGCTTTCCTTTCCCCCCCATCCCCGATATTAATTAATGGCCCCAGAACACTGACCACTGCTGCTTGAACTCAAGTTATTGTGCTTGATGCCAGCTTCTTCCCTGGATTGGCCCAGCCATGGGGGCAGATGAGTCATTCATGACACTGCCACTATGGATGTCTTAAGGAAATTCAGAAAAATCCTGGTCCCTGCCTGAGCAGGTCCCCATGGAGGGGACCTTGAAGGATAAAACATCTGAGACATCCACGCCTGCCAACAACCTCCATTGGCATTTAACATTGTCATGGAAGTCGTGGCCAGGGCAGAGGCAAGGGGACAGGCCTGAAACATAGAATTTCAGCATAGGAACAATAAAAATGACTATTACTAGTCGACAAAAGGAAGATTTGCCAAGAAACTGCAGGAAAAGCTGCTGAAGATATATTACAGGTAAGGAGGCTGGTTATTAAATAAATCCACACTATTATAAGCCAGGCTCTACCTCATCCAAGTTGCACGATGTCAAGCAAGCAACATCACCTCTGCGCTTCGGTTTCCTCACCGCGAATGGGAGTATTATCAGCCTTTTCACTGAGCTATGGAAGGGCACTGAAAAGTAAACATCAAAATACTCAGACCAGGGCCTGGGTCATACTAAGCTTTTCATAACAGTGGGAAAGAATGAATTATTCAGTCAATGGTACAGGGCCAACTGCTTAACTACTAGCGTGGAGGGAGTTACATCTTTTTCTCACACCCAATGCCGAAATAAGTTTCAGATGCTGGAGGTAAAAAATAAAGCCATAAAATAACTAGGAAGAAAATATAATATTTATCTCATCCTAAATTAAAGACCAAAGCATAAATAAAACAAATAAAACAAAAAACCACCAAGGAAAAATTAATAGCTCTAACTACGTAAAAATTTAAAAGCCTCAGTATGTTTAATAACAAAAAATTTAAAAAGGTAAACAATTTAGAAATAGAAATTTGCAACATACAACAAAATGATTCATATCTTCAATATGCAAAAATATTCTATAAATCAATAAATAAAAATACCATTATTATTGCTCAAATAATTAGCAAGGAAATACATATGATTAATAAACATAAACATATGATTAATAAATATAAAAATGCAATAAAATTCACCAGAAATCAAATAAATGAAAATTATTAGTTGCTTTTTGATTGCCAAAGCAGCAAAGATTAAAAAGCACTCTGAGCCCAGTGTTGGTGAGGATCTGGGAAAATCAGGACTCCCGCTCAGGCTAACAGGACTGATAGGACCTTTCCAGAATACAAGTTAGCAATAAAAAATCACAAGTCTTTAAAAATATACACTGTTTCAGTAACTGCAACTCTAGGACTTTGTCTTAAGAAAAATCTAAGAGGCAAACAAAGGTGTTTGTGTATGAGATATTCAGAACTACGATAATGAAAGCTAGGAAAAACCAGTATGTTCAAAAGCAGGGAACTGATAGAAAAGGAACACAGTCATTAAAAAGAATATCATCCAGGGATGCGGAATCTGCGGCCTCAAGGCCACATGTGGCCCTCCAGGTGCCCAAATGCGGCCCCTTGATCGAATCCAAATTTTACAGAACAAATCCTTTTAATACAGGGATTTATTCTGTGAAGTTTGGATTCGGTCAACAGGCCGCACTCAAGGATCCAGAAGGCCACAAGTGGCCCCAACATCTAGTAGACCTTGACCCACTGTCAAGGGAGGATCTCCAAGATGGACTATGAAAAGAAAGTGGAAGCTGCAGGACAACATACTTAGAGAGCATGTCTGTAAAACAGCTGTACGCATACAGATGTGTAACAAAAACAGCTAACACATAGCAGGGCCTGGCCCTGGGGGCAGTAGGGGTGGGGTTGTCTATAGTCCCAGCTACTTGGGAGGCTGAGGCAGGATGGCTTGAAGCTCTGGAGTTCAAGGTTGCAGTGAGCTATGATCATGCCCCTGCACTCCAAATAGGGCAACAAAGCCCCATTGCTTAAAAAAAAAAAGCTAATGTGAATATAGATGGTCCCCGACTTAGAGATGATTCAACTTGTACTTTGAAATTTGATCTTTTCCTGGGCTATTGATATGCGGTACATGAGATATTCCAACATGCGATGATAAAATAAGCTTTGTGTTAGACGATTTTGCCCAACTACAGGCTAACGTAAGTGTTCTGAGCACATTTAAGGTAGAGTAGGCTAAGCTATGACATTTGGTAGGTTAGGGATATTAAATGCATTTTCGACACCCAATAATTTCAACTTACAATGGGTTTATTGGGACATAACCCCATCATAAGTCAAGGAGCACACCTGTACCTATCACATGCCAGGCACTACTCTTAACTTTTACATACATTAACGCGGTAAATCCTTACAAGCCTATGAGGTTGGGACGATCACCACCATTTTATAGGCGAGGAAATCAAGGCAGAGAGAGAGATTAAATAAAGGCCCAAGTTCACAGTCAGTAAAGAGCATAACTGGGATTTGAACCTAGGCACGCTGGTTCTTAACAAAAACAATCCACTGCACAAACCGAGACCTGTCCCTCTGGGCAGGAACTAGGGGAAGGCCAGGCCTCGGGTCAAGACGGTAAAGCGGGACTCTGATGCTATACACCACATACTGCTCCACTGTTCGAGCTGTTCACAACCAGCATGTGGCTTCTATAAGTTTTAAATCAATAAAGATTAAAAATAAAACAAAAATAAATCAATAAAGATTTTTTAAAACAGAATTTTTAAAAAATCCTTGTCATGAGGCTTAAATGCAAGCAGGAACAGGAGATGACCAGTGTCCATCGGTGCCACTGAGGGGTGAATGGTGAGCAGGGGCAGGACCAAACTCACGGGAGCCACATGCAGGCAAAGAGAGGGTCACACCTCTCTTGGAGGACGCCAAATAGTCATCTGTCTGGCCGAGGTATCACCTAGGACACACGCCCTGTGCGGGGTGAGTGCTCGAGAAGGTGATAAGAAAGAGTTGATGGGTGAGAAGACTTTTGGCCCAATCAGTTAAGCAGGCTCGGGAGCTCAAAGTCCAGGGACTGTACACACCTTATCTGGGCCACGTGTAAAGTTACTTATGTGTCAGCAATCAAAAAGTTCCTGTTTTCTGCCCTGTAATAAAAGGCGTGTCAGGATCTAGGCTAGTGGGGATGGTGGAGAGGCCACCAATGTGGACCTGATCCCCTCCTGAGTTCATAAATGTAGGCCACTGACATTCAGCTCTTCCTGGGCACACTGTGCGTCGGGCCGCCCAGGTACTAACCCCAACCCCAACCAATAATGCAATAAGGTTCAAGGGCTTCACTTCTCTGGGTCTCAGTTTCCTCATCTGTGAAATGGGAAATAAAAGTCTACTGTAATGAGAGCTAAATGAGACATTTACGTCATGGAGGACCTCAGCCCATGTAAGAGGAGACTGGGGTTATTACAACATTTCCACTATAACAACCTGGAGTCCAAAGCCTGAACCTCCCCGAGAATCTTTCGCCCTGCTCACCCACTCTGACCAATCCCTGGGCAAGCTCTGCTGGGCCACGCTCTTCTCTGAAGCGCTAACGCCACCACTCTCATCGGCACTTCGCCTCTCTCCCCACCCCGGCACAGGCTGCCTCCCCCGTGGTCCCACTTCTGCTCCCACCTCTTCAATCTATGCTCCTCACAGAAGCCAGAGGGAACGGGAGAGGTGACACTCAGAGTGAAACCCCACTCTGCAGGTTCCCCCTCTTCAACCTCACCCTACGACGCTCCCACTGCACCGGCTGCCCTGCTGCTCCCTGACGCGCCAAACTTGTTCCTGCCTCAGTGCCTCAGCACTTGCTGTTCCTTCTGCCGGGAAAGCTCTTCCCCAGATCTGTCACAAGGCTGGCACCTTTGTGCCATTTCAGTCTCGGCTGCTGTGTCACCACCCCGGGGAAGCTCTCTCCCAACCCCCTCAGTTGTCCAACCTCCCACAACCCCCCTCTCCCTTCCAGGTGTGTCTCTCTCACCACTCTGCTTCAATGACTTCATGACATTATTCATCCCCATCTGGAATTATCTTATTAATTTGTTTACTTCTTGATTGTCTGTGTCCCTCAACCTGAACAATAAACTCCAGGAGGATGTGCTTTGTCCCCAGCACTTCAAACATATGTGATGGTCAATAAATATTTGCTGGATAAGTCAACAATGAAATGAATTAATGAACTGCACATCATGACACAATAAATCTTCTCCCCCCTGAAGGAATAAATGTGTTGTAATCTCCAAGAGCAAAGAAGGCCCTTAGATATCGTGCAACGTAATTTGTGCCTGACTCCAAAGCATCGAAATGATGTCAAGTGAGCTGCTGCTCTAAAGAATTGATGACCCAGACAACAGAGGCTGGGGTCAGAGCTCGCCCCTGGCCAGGCTACTAGAAGGACTCGCCTCTCCACTGGAGCAGAGCCCTTTATTGTTCTTTTGTCTAGGAATGGCGCTTCAGATCAGAAGAAATCCAAACGCTCAAAAACCTCTTGCCCCAAGCACAAAAGGCTTAATCCCCTGGCATGAAGCAGGAACTCTCCAAAGGCTGTAAGGTCTGAAAATACATGGCCGGGGAAAAAGAGAGAGAGGAAAAAAAAATGGAAATGTCAACAGTCTAGAGTCGTCCCTCCCTGGTAACCCTGACTGACAAACACATACAAGGCCCCACCTGGTCAAAGGTAAAGCCTGAAGCAGCCGTGCCTACACAATGAGATGACTGGGACCAGTTCATCTGCTTATTCCCAAGCCCAGGACAGGATGTGAGCAGGAGCAGACACCCGTAAATGTTAAATGAACGAACGCACAAAGAAGATTTGAATCACCGAAGGAAAAATCAGCAGATTAGAAACCACCAGCCCGACTGTTTAATACTCATTTCTAATGTAAACAAAAGTTCAAAAGAGTAAGTACCCTCAGGACAACTGAATAATAGATGAGGGGAAGTTTCTCTCCAGAGGAATATTCCAGCTAATAAACGAAGAGGTGGATAGAATTATGATATCACAGTGTGTGCAAACCCCAAATGAAATAATGGATCTAAGCAATAGTCATCCATGGCCACTATAAATTACAGAACACAACGAGGGGTCACAGGCTTTATACACCTCCTAAGGGACATACAATAATACCTAGGAGAGTATCTTGCCCTCCCTGCCACACACACACGAAAAAGTGTGCGTGGGGCTATATATCTCAAACCTGAACCTCACCTGGTCTCTAAATGCAACTACCCATTTACAGGAAAAACAGGGATAAAGCAACAAGTTAAACAATGCAACAAGGATACAATCAGTCAGATCTAGATCTGATCACACACAGGACAAATGACATGGCTTTTCTCAACAAATAAACTGTAGGGAAAAAAAAGAGGGAAGGAGAGAGCATAGACTAAATGAGACTTAACAGGCATATGAACCAAGTCCAGTGATGGCCCCTGTTGGGTTCTGATTGGAATAAACCACTTCTAGAAAGATATTTATGAGAAGATCTAAAATGTTAACACTGACTGCATGATGTAAGTAATTATTTTAATCATGACAATAGTCTTGTCATTGAGTCTTTAAAGAATCCTTATATTTTACAGATACTCAACTATTTAGCTTTAAAATAATCCAGTGAGGGGGTGGAGGTGGCTGTGGCAGATACAGATAAAACCAGAGTGGTCATGAGTTAATAAGAGTTAAAGCAATTTACTTTTTTAAAAAGGTGTCTAGAAGCGATTACAAACATAGGGTGACTCCGAGAAGATGAACTGTGATTGCTACCACTACCAAGTGCTATGGTCAGATCATGTCCTCCTCCTGCTCAGAACCCTCCTGTGGCTCCACCTCACTCTGGGCAAAGCCATAAGTCCTCCCTGTGGCCCACGAGGCCCCTCACAATCTGCCGCATCACCTCTCTGCTCTCACTTCCCATCACTCTCTCCTTTGTTCTCCTCTCAATCCCTGCTGACCACTCTTCAAGCATGCCAGGCACCCTCTCACCTCAAGGCCTTTGTGCTGGCCCTTCCCTCTGCCCCAAATGCTGTTCCCCCAGATACCTGCATGACTCCTTCATGCCCCTCCTTCGCTTCCGCTCAAATGTCACTTCATTAAAATGGCCTTCCCTGAGCACCTCGTCTAAAATGGCATGCAAGCTATTTACTTTCATTCCATGCATCCTCCTTTATTTTTCTTCACATCTCTTATTTCTGACTTACTATAAACTTGTTTGTTTACTGTTTATCTCTCCTTTTATAATATAAGCTCTGCAAGGGTAGGCACTTAGTTTTGTCCATTATTGTCTTCCTGGCTCCCAGAATAGTGCCTGTACAAAACAGGTGCTCAATCAATGCTGTGTAAGAAATCAAAGAATCAAAAGCGGAATCATCCAGAGGTCCTGTCCTGGTGTCTGGCTGCTCCTTTAAGCTCCACTTTTTGGGTACATCTGGGATCAAAAAGCTATGGCAGAGTGGGTAGAACAGGTACAGTCATATATCTATACAAATGCCCCCAAACTGAGGACTGTTCCAAAGAAGAGAGAATCACTTTGAGCTGGGGGTACACAAGGAGGTATCATGAAGTTGTGGGGAGGGTAGACAGGGGAGAGGAGACAACCAAGGAAAGGATGACATGAAATCATAAAACTTTCATTAGGTTAAACAGCTTACTACCCCAGGATTAAGAACCACAGTATATAAAGAACACCTACAAAGCAATAAGTAAAAGAAGCAAGAATGATGAACAAGCAATATGCAGAAGAAGAAACATGAACAAGAAGATATTCTACCTTACTAGTCTTTAGGGAAACAAATTAACCACAATGAGATTTCATTTCATATCCATCAGGCAAAAATAAAAAAGCTTTACAAAACCAAGTGTGACGAGGATATAGGATAATAGGAACTCTTACACATTCTTGGTGAGAATGTTTATAGAGAACAGTTTGGCGATATTTGGCAAAGTTAAAGATGATCACATCCTACAACCCCAAATCTCATGTCTAGTACATACCCAAAGGAAATCCCTGTCCACGTATACCAGGAAATATGTGTAACAGCATTCACAGTAATCTGTGAATGGCAAAAAAAAAAAAAAAAATCTAAAAACAAAATGTCCATTGGCATGGAAATGACCGAAACAAAAATGTGGCATATTCAACCAGTAGAATATTACATGGCAGTAAAAAAAATAAATGAACTACAGCTATACCAAACAGTCTGGATCAATCTTAGAATCATAATAATAAGAGAAAAATTCAAGTCTCAGAAGACTATATACAGTATCTCATTTTTATAGAGTTCAAAAATCATTCTTTTTAAGACAAAGAATGATAAAAAATTCAACATGGTGGTCACCTCTGGGAGCAGAGACAGGAGAGTGAATGGGAATACCACATAAGTTATTGGAAATGTTCCAGTTCTTGGGTAAATAGTAGGCTAATAATGTATGCTCGTTATGACAGACACTTTTGCATGGGCCAAAAATGTCAGTGTATCATACATCAAGGATTATGACTGATCCAATTCTGTGTGCTCAAAGGCCACCTTTAAAAAACTTAATACACTTAGAAATAGGTGAAGAAGAACATATACCAAGTCACTGACATATGGGACCAATGAGGCAGGAAGTGGGAGTGGAGGGGATGGAGCAGTAAGTGGTTTCTCTTTCATGTCTTACTCTGCTGTCATTTACACATTCATTTCAACAAGAAATGTTTCCTGAAATAAATAAAACTGAGCAGTATAGTGGTGGTTCAGCACATGGCCTCCAGAGCCAGACCAGCAGAGACTGTTGTCTCATCTCTACGCTCCTGCCGGAGGACATGTGGCAAGTTATTCAACCTCTCAGTGCATCTGTTTCTGCATCTGAGAAAAGGAGACGATAAAAGTGCCTCCTTCATAGGGCCATTGTGAGGAGTCAAGAAGTTGCCTCATGAAAAGTATTCATGACAGTTCCTCTACACAGTTAAGCCCTTAATGAGACTGGCTACTCTTCTTATCATTAGTCTAACTTCAAACATCAATATGAGCGATAGGAGCTGAGCAATTATCTGGTCAAGGCCTACAAATGCTGCTGGTCAGTTTAACCCCCAGACGCCTTCATTTCCCTGACGCTTGCAGCCTTTGTGATAAGCCCGGTGCCCTGCCCAGCCTAGGAACTTACTAAATAGTTGATAAATGAATGCGCACTGCCTCTGTTTACCCACCACTTCTGTGGCTGTCTGAATAGACCGTTTGTAGGTGCCTACCCCACATGTCTTTTCTCCCTCTTCTTCCTTATTGGCCCTTTGCTCAGGGTGGCAATGAACCCAGCTGGAAGACTGTCATATACATATTCAATTCAGCAAGAAATGTTTCCTAAAATAAATAAAACTAAAGCAGTATAGCCAAATGGTTTCGTACATGGCCTCCCAAGCCAGACCAGCAGACTCCCTTTTTCCCAGACTTCCTTGCAGCAAAGGTGGTCATGTCACAAAATTCCAGCCAAAGAGACACAAGCAGAAGTCCACTAAGGATTTCAAGGAAGGCCGTGGTTTCCTGACAGTGGTGCTGTCTCTTTTCCTTAGAGCTTTGCTTCCTCCTATTACAAAAATATTAGGCTGGAGGTGGAACAGCCATCTTACAATTGGTGAGGCAGATAAAGAGGAGCCTGGGGCACTGGAGAGATGGTGAGCTGCACACCACCTCAACCTGCTGAGCTCTGCACTTCTCCTCATGTGAGAAAATGAACCCTGTGGTAGCCAGTAGCCAAAGATGGCCCCCAACGGACTACACCTCATGGAACTCAAGTTTTACGTCATCCCTCCCACACTGGATCTGGGCTGACTCTGTGACTCACTTAACTAACAGAATGAGGCAGAAGTGATGCAGGGCCAGTTCTAAACCTATGTCTTAAGAAGGCTCAAAAAGCCCTGGGCTGCCATATTATAGGTCCAGCTACTGGGTAGCAAGGCTACACGGAAGGAGAGGTCCTGAGATTATAGACAGACAGGGGCCCAGCCATCCTCAAGGTGCCATTTGAGTCAAACCATCTTGAATGCTCCAGCCCCATCCACCATATGCAGCCATATAAGAGAATCTGAGCAAGACCAGCAGAAGAGCCATCCAGCT
This sequence comes from Propithecus coquereli, assembly GCF_000956105.1. Lineage (NCBI taxonomy): Eukaryota > Metazoa > Chordata > Mammalia > Primates > Indriidae > Propithecus > Propithecus coquereli. The sequence continues at coordinate 2,534,476 of NW_012151174.1, forward strand.
GAGCCTCAGTCAACCACAGATTCATGAGAAATATTAATAAACTGTTGTCATTTTAAGGCCTTTAGTTCAGGGGTGGCTTGTTGTGCAGCAATAAACAACTAGAACAAATCCCTATCTGGTAAAACACTGTCCAAGTTTCATGAAGACAAACATGTTCCCTAACTAAAGTGCCACCTAAAAAAGAAATTAATCACAAATCCCACTAAAAGTCTCTTGCACATTCAGATTTCCAACAAAGATTGTTAATATTCCTGTCCTGGTATACATGGACAGGAATTTCCTCTGGGTATGTACTAGACATGAGATTTTTGGGTTGTGGGATGTGATCATCTTTAACTTTGCTAAATACTGCCAAACTGTTCTCTATAAACATTCTCACCAAGGATGTATAAAAATTGCTATTATGCTACGTCCTTGTCACACTTTGTTTTGTAAAGCTTTTTTATTTTTGCCTGATGGATATGAAATGAACCTTTCCTTTCTCTATTTTGTAATAAGTACCCATTAAACACAACTAATCTGTATAAGGGTGATGAATCTATTAATCATTTTTACAATTAACAAGCATTTAAAAGTAGGTGGTTCAACAGTGTGCTGGACCTGGTGAGAACTCTCAGAAAATACATCTGCTATCTGGACAAGAGGCATCATTATACTAATACTACTTCATATTCATTCTCAGTGGCCTAGAGCTTAAGTTAACAAAGTGGCTGAGCAGGTTGGACACCTACAGTCTAATTAAAGAAGGCTATCAATAAAAATAATAATTTAGGGGAAAAAAATCGAGAAAAACAAAGGGAATACATATCAGTGATGCCCTGGCCAAACAAATTATGAAACACCCACACCACTGTGTGTTATGCAGCCATTTAAAAGAACAAACTTGAGCACTACTCAGGAACTCAGAGAGGCATTTCTACACAGCATTGCTATGTGAGAAAAGCAAGATGCAGGAAAATGAGGGTAATATTATCCCTTATAGGATAATATTTCCCCCTACAGAATTATATAACCATGGAGAAAAATGTGGAAAGATACATGCAGTACTTGATTGTTACCACGGGTGAAGGACGGTGGGAGGATGCCGACACAGGGCTGGAACAGACAGGAGGAGGAGGAGAGAAGGAGCCCACAAAAAAGGGACAGACTGAAAATATGCAAAGGGGGCTTGAAATCAATTCATAAAAATAATCTAGGGCTTTCTATGCACTAGACACAGCAGTGAGTCACCTGGTCTCACTTTAACTTCTCATTTAATGCAGGTACTATTAATTATCCCTATTTTCCAGATAAGGAACTGGCGGCCTAGAGAAGATAAGTATTGTGCCCAGGGCTTAGGCAGTGCCGGGGCTTGAGCATTGTACAAAATGGCCTCCCAGGAGGGTCCTCAACTCAGTCCCAAAACTATTGCACTCGGAGCTCAAAGGACACAGTTAAATGTTGTAGGAACAGGCCGGGTGCAGTGGCTTGTAATCCCAGCACTTTGGGAGGCTGAGGTGGGAGGATTGCTTGAGGCCAGGATTCAAGACCAGCCTGGGAAGAAAAGAAAAAAAAAAAAAGAGACCAGCTTGGGCAACATAGAGAGACCCCTGTCTCTACAAAAAATAAGAAAAATGAGTCAGGTTTGGTGGTGCTATTTGTGAGGCTGAGCCAGGAGGATCGCTTGAGCCTAGGAGTTTGAGTGAGCTATGATTACACTACTGCACTCCAGCCCGGGCAACAGAGCAAGACCCTGTCTCAAAAAAAAAAGAAAAAAAATGTTGTAGGAACAGTTCATCCAACACTTAGCACATTCTTAAAATAGCAGCAGGCCCTGATGTGCAATGATGTGTGCCGCGGCAGCACGAAGCGTCAGCAGCTCGGTCAGCAGCTCGGTCCTCAGTGCCTCACGCTGCTGGGAGAAAGCCGAGAGGGCCAATGACCTCACTCCATGGAGCCTGGGGAAGCCCTGCCCAGGATATTTTTACAGAATCAATTGCTGACACCAGGAGCTAGAAAACAGATAACGACGTGTCAGCTATTACACAGTCAGACTCTTTGAGCTCACCATTTAATTAAAACTTGTTCAGCCCCAAAGCAAGAATTATTCCCTATTAAAGCAGGGGAGAAGGATAAACTATGCCTGGCTAGTTAATTCCTATTTCCCAGGCATTCCCTGGCCTCCCCCTGCAGGGATGCCAAGCGGGGCCTGGAGGTACACATGGCAAACGTGTATACGGGTGGTGTCGTCCACAGCCCTCCCCACCTGAATTAACCTGATATCCTCTAAGTTTACTAGGGCCAAGGCCTTCTGTCCCATGCCACACGCACCCAGGCTGCTCAGATGAGTCGCTGCTAGGGCCCAGGCTCCACAGACTCAAGGGGCTGAGGGACAGGAAGCCTGAAGGCTGATGCCACAGGCGCGCCCCAAGAACTGCCGGTGACCAAGGGGAAGCATGTGCACACGCCACCTCACCCACCGCCACAGGCTCCTGGACACGCTGACATTCTACTCAAACCCCACATGGGGCTGGCCACCCAGCCCCAGACAACGTTGCACCTAATATCACAAATTCATTCACAAAATAATTTAGCCCGCACCTGCCACATGCCAGGAACTATTCTAAAGGATGGACAAACAAGTGCCTGTGCTTCCATGGAGCCCACGGTTCGGGAGCCGGTAATAAACCAGTATGTCAAGTGGTAATAAATGCTATGAGGAAAAATAAAGCAGAGGAAAGGGCTAGAGAGATGGAGAAAGTGCTGCTACTTAATAAGGAGAGAGGCCTCACTGAGAAGGTGACATCTGAGCAGAGACCTGGAGGAGGGACGGAGGCAGCTTTGGGGACACTGGGGAAGTGTTCCAGGCAGAGAGAATAGCCAGGGCATAGCCTCTGTGGGAGGAACAGCAAGAGGCCAGTGTAGCCGGAGTACGCCTCGCAGGTGGTTCAGAAGTCAGAGACAGGATCAGACAGGGAATATGGGGCTGGGGGTTGGGCTGGGGGCACTTGAGCACCACCCCATGCCCAGGCCCTGAGCACTTTACACGTATGACTCATTGGGTCCTGCTGCTATTTCCCATTTCGTAAGAAGAGGAAACTGAGGCCCAGAGAGGAAACAGGACTTGCCCGAGACCACAAAGCTCTTCTATACCAGGCCGGGATGCCCCAAGCCCCTGGCACAGAAGTTTGCATGCAGGAGCTCAACCAAACAGTCACCGATTCCGTCTCTTGGGAGACATGTCCTCCATTTCTTCTCACTCCCTCAACACTCCGCCCACTCTTTCTTCACAGTTGGGAGCAGACAGGTAAACATTTCACGGGAGAAGAGAGGGAAAAAAAAGCCAACAGTCTAATTCCCAAAAAGAAGAAACACATTATTAACTTTCTCTACAAGTCACTACCGAAGTTAATAAACATCACTCACCTAAAAGACGCCCAGGACACAGCCCTGATTACAAAGCAGGCAGGTGAGTGTCGGCTTAGCCCCAGGTGGGCTCCTGTCCCAGGTCTTCCCAAGGTGAAGGCCACCTGCCTAAGCTCTCCAGGCAACCTCGGGTGGTGCCTCCCCCCAGCGCGCCGTGGGTGTCTGGAATGCGGAAACGGGAACCTGCCGTGCCAGCTCCCAACAGCGACTTATTCAACAGCGCAGGAACACGCTAGCCACCGGAGTTCCCCGAGAGATGCCTGGTCTTCGTGAAAAGGCGCATTCCCAAAGAGGGCTATTTTGCCAGCAGTCCCTTTGGGGGAGGGAAAGAAAAGGACTCCTTACTCATCAGACACGTGGTCTGAGGAATCTGAATGGACTTACGAGAAAGCTCAAAGGTAACAAAGGCGGCTCGCCTGTTACTTCTGTTACTTCGGTTTCAGGAACGCACCACCTGTTCAGTGACAGAGCCAGGGCTGGATCTGTGCCCACAGCATCCCCTGCCCTAAGTGAGCACCTGGCTGCTTCATTCACAACCTTACAATCAAAGGTGGGCTCCTTTGCCTGTGCAGATGGGGCGCTCGCTCGAAGAGGCAACATAGCTTAATAATTAAACATTGTCCCTGGACTCCTCCCGCCAGCTTTGGAAGCACAGCTGAATGGCTTTGGCTAATAACAACAACAGAATGCTCACTATGCACAAGGTACTTTATAGGAATTTTCTCTCCTAACTCTCACAGCTATCCTCTCAGTAGGAACTTTTATTCCTATTTTACAGATGACAAGTTGAACAGAGAAGTCACAGGCTGGAGGCTGCACAGGAAGAAGGTGGTGGGTTGGGGATTCAACCCAAACAGAGCAGCTCCAGGGTTCCAGCTTTTAACCACTATACTAGATCTCCTCTTGTGAGGAGAGGCAGGTGCCCCCACTGGGCCTCAGTTTTCTCATTTGTAAAATGGGATGAGGGTGAGGAGTCAGTGAGACCTTCATGATGAGCACCGAGCTCTGGCCCACAAAGGTGCTCAATAACTATCAGCGGCAGTCATCGCATGCTGCCCTCAGAGCCAGTGAGGTCCACGCTTGTACCTTCCAAATAGGAAGTAATTAGCTCATGGTCACAGAGTTGAAATTCTGGAGAGCTCATGAAGGAAAAAAAAAAAAAAAATCAAGAAACGCTCTTACCATCTTTCTTTCCATCCATAAAAAAATCGACAGTTCTGAGTCAGGCACTGGGACACATTGGTAAACAAGCACCACACGGACCCTGCCCATAGGGAGTCACAGTCCCTGGGTATAAACTGGCACAAAATATTCAAAGAATAGCAGATATATCATGTACTGAGCTCGCTATGGGTCAGGTGCTGCAGTGCTCTAAGCGCTTCATGTGCTTTAATGCTTTTGAAATCTCCCAACCACCTAGGAGGACTGTTCCATTACCAGCCCCACCTTAACAGATACGGAAACTGAGAAATGGCGAGGCTAAGTGGCATGCCCAAGGTCACACAGAGTGACCAAGAGGGATCCAGGACTCAGGCAGGCTGGCTCGAGAGCCCATGCCGCAATCCTCAGCCCGCCTCAGTCTCGCATGGCATGCTTTACACTGTGGCCATGAGCAGTAGCAACAGGTATCCACTGGCAATTTCGGTCTACAAAAGGGATGGTCACTTTCGTAGACTGTTGGGGGGACAGTGCAGAATGATTACATGATATTTAATTAATAAGTCACATTTAATATGTGAATAGCAGAGGCCACATTCTTAAGCCCTTACCGCATGCTAGCCACTGGGCGTGAGCACTTGACCTACATCCTTTCTTTTCATCCACACAACCACCCTTGGAGGGGGAAACCGGCCTCTGCGAGGGGGATGGGGGCGGGAGGAGGATCGGAAGCAGACAGAGGCGTGAGATCCCCCTCCCACTCATCTGCAGAAGGGGACTAATAAGAGTACTTATCGCACAGGGTTGCTGGGAGGCTTATATGGGTCACTGCATGTGAAGCGCCTAGCAGTGTCCAGCACGCAGTAGATGTAAACGATCTATTTATAGTAGGTAATAAATTACTTATTTGCTGCTGCTGCTGTTGTTGCTGCTATTATTATTGTTTGCAGCCAAAGGCACACCGACATAACTTCCTGACTGAGCTCTCCCAAAGCTGAATCCATACCTCCTTTAATCCATACCCCCCAGCCCAGGACCCAGCCTAATGCCCTGGGGTTCCACAAGGACTTGCAACTCTCTGGTCAGCACAGGGATGTGACTAACAGGAGGGGCCGAAGGCTTTTCTCCCATATCCAGACCGTGGCTCCTCAGGCCTCCTCTCACGGCCCAAGTCCCAGCAGATACTCCCACGGACACGCCAAGCCGGGTGCTCAGCCAGATACGCTGCTCAGCTCTGATCCAGAATGCCCACAAGTTCTGCCCACCCAGCGAACACCCCCACTGTGTGAATCATGCCGAACATCCAGCAAGAGTCCAGGGGTGCCCTTCCCTCTGGGAGCTACTGTGATTTCAAAACTGGTGGCACCAAGATGCAGAAAGCCAAAGAATGACCAACGCCACACCCCAGGTAAGGTCCCAGTAGGAAGAGGCAGCCTCTTGTCAGGCTTAACATCAAGCCTGGGTTTGGGGCTACAAGTAGGGCAGGAGGGTTCTACGCTGGTGTCGCAGACACTGTTGACCCTGTCACTGAAAAACAAGGGTAGAATGCAGTAGGGGGAGGAGGTCCTCACCTCTGACCATCAACCCTTAGGGCAAGAAAGAACTGGCCAAATTCCTCCTGCTCCTGAAAGGAAGCTGTTAGTCTGAATCTCATTAAATTGCCAATATTCAACCATTCTTGACCCACAAAAAGGCAATTTAAGGTGATTCAACCTAATATAAGCCAGGAAACTCACTCGAATAATGCAATGTCAAGAAACTGGTCACCAGCAAGAAACTGGAATGATGGTGGTCTCTAGGGAAGGGAACCGGGTGCCTTATTTTTGTTGCTGTTAAAAATTTAATCAATCAGTCAACCCTGCAATATCTTCCCATCTCCATCTGAGAAGAGATAAATCTATGCAGGATCCTGAGAGATCTGCAAACTTGTCACCTCTTTAACCTCATCCCTCCCACTCTCCCCTGGCTCATTCTGCTCCAGGCCACATGGGCCTCCTTGTGAGCTCCTCAATCCCACCAGGTCTCTCACCTCAGGGCCTTTGCACTGGCTGCTGCTCCTGCCCAGACATCCCCACTGTTCACATTCCTCACCTCCTTCAGGTCTGTCCTTGGGCCACCTTCCTAGAGGGGCCATCCCTGGCCACCTTGCCTAAAATTCCAACACCTTCCACCCTGATACAGTCATTCACCACAGAACAGCGTTTCAGTCAATGATGGACCACATTTCCAACGGTGGTCCCATAGGATTATAATAGAGCTGAAATTCCTACTGCCCAGTGAGGCTGTTGCCATCATCATAAGGTCTTAGAGCAACATGTTTCTCACCTGTTTGTGGTGACTCTAGTGTAAACAAACCTTCTGCGCTGCCAGCCATATAAAATACAGCATAGCACACGCGATTATGTATGGTACGTCATATCTGATAATAGTAAACTATGTTATTGGTTTATGTATTTACTATATA